>NC_061121.1:80123926-80484494 GCF_002878395.1 Capsicum annuum
ACCTGATGCCAACACTAGGTACTATGCACCAACAATTTTCCTAAGGTTGAAAATTCAAAAAATAAGTCCTCAGTATTTGTTTAGAACCCCGTACATGCAACCAAATATGCTGCCCTACTGAAAACATCATTCAAGACTCAACTGAATCGATTAAATTTTCAACGAGGGTTGTTTTGATGAAAAGTGGATCCAAGACTCAATTTTCAAATTTTTAGTATAATACACTCAATAGTCCAAAATGAGTCCAAAATCCTTGGGAACTGAATCAAATCCTCCTCTAGCCTAAAATCCATGTTTTCGAGCTTAAATTAATGTCAGAATTCTCATGCATGGTCATTTATTAGAATTTTTTATCGAATTCTATTTCTGAACTTCAAAAGCTCCAAAATAGAAAAGTTATCTTAAAACTCAAATGAACTATCCAAGAATCAAATTGTCAATCCCAAAAAGTCATAAATGACCTTTAGAATCTATGGGAAAACTCAGAATTCAGAAAACGCGTAAAAATAGAGAAAATGACTTGAAGGAATATTTTACCAAATGAGAAAATAGGTGAGAAATTATTTTGAGGCAGGAACACAGAGAGGCGACAGCCACGGAAATTCGACTTTGACTCTCACTTTCTTTCCTTTTACACATTCATGATAGAATTCTATGATATGTTCTTACTCAATATTATTACCAGTTAGATTCTTTATTTTGAATTCTGACGGAAGCTTTTATAGGATGATTCTTGTTGCATTTTAATACAATTGTAACTTTAGTTCCTCTACTAATTTGGCTCCGCTCTTATTTTGGTTGATTGAATAACGATCAATTAGTTGTGCCTATTTATTATGTACTTCTTGAGAGATAATTTATATTGGGAAAAATTTAGAAATAGCTTAATTATCTCCTTAATTATGAGTTTCATAGCAACAGTTTGATAATTACATAATATAGAAAGTTGTATTTTGTATTTTTGCAAACTGTTGCTACAAAAATACAAATACATATGATTTTACTGCCCTTATGACTGATATGTCTTTTGAATTTTTGCAAACTGTTGCTACAAAAATACAAATATATACAAATGCATACGCTACAAAATGTAATTTGATAAAATTGTTGCAATTTGTTGTAAATTAATATTAAGTATGCTACTTTATGTATTTTTTCCATTTATATTTAGGCAGTTATTGACAAACGTTGCTCCTTAGTTATATGAGAGATTATTACTGTGAGTTTAAAGGTGCTTTAAAGATAAGTGATCTTAGTAAGCAGTAAGAAAGTTCAACTAGCATAATTCGAGAAACTATGTCTGATAAGTTATTATAATTACTCAAAAAGTTTATGAAGAATAAACAGTGAGATTATATCTAATTTAGCGAAAAGAAATTTGACAAATTGAGAAAAGTATAACTCTGTCCCTTCTTAATCTTGTTTACAACTTTATCTTCTTTTTTTGATAATTTAATTACCCTCGTATTTTCTATTTAGTGCTAGCTTTTTGATAACTTAACTATGCTAGGATTGTTTTTTTAGTGCTGATCTTATTTATTGTTTCAGATAAATCAGGTGAAGTATTATTATGTGCTAATCTTGTTTATGCTATTAATTATTGTGCTATTACCTATTATTCTTGTTCCTATATTATGTCTTTTATAGACTATTTTTTTATTGAGTTGGGAATCTACTGAAAATAACATCTCCATCTCACCTCGAAGATAGTGCCATGGACTGTGTACACTTACACTTTCTAAACCACAATTTGTGGGAAGATACTAGGTATGTTATTGTTGTTTCCGGATTTTCAAGTTAAGTAGTTTAAAACAAAAATCACACACTTTGTAATTCAAAAGTTATTCCAACTTATTTTCTATAAGTGATATTAAACCGTTACAGCTAATGCTAATTCTATGTTGGCCTCGACTCCAAACGTTAGAAATAGAATAATATAGTTGTCGTGTTGACTTATTAGGAATAAATTTAGGCGTGATCAGTGTTGTAACAAAATGAAAAACCATTACTTATTTATATTAACAACTATTTGACTAAAAATGTGAAAAACACTTAGTTTTTGAAAACGACGTCTAATTTATTAATTTTTTAAGATTTCAACATAATCTTACTATTGAAAATTGCTCGGCTTAATACTAGAATATCAGATATCGAATTTAGAGTCCTAAGGAGTTCATCTAGATCATGTTGGGTCTACTTTGAATAAAACATATATTGATGAATATTTCATAAGGCTTTTGATGATCCTTCAAGATTTATGAACAATTTGATTCAAAGTTGTGATAAATTTTTTACTCTAAGTTGTAATAATTATTCACGGCTCTTTGCAAGCCCATCCATCAGAAACTTCTAGTAATCCGCTAGAATAATGTGTACTAAATTCTTGGTGATCCACGACTTGTGGCAAGTCTATTCGAAAAAAATTCTTAGTAATCTGTCAAAACATGAATTTGTACTAAACTCCTGATGACATCCATGTGTTGTACCCATCTTAACTTTTGGGTAGTCCACCAAGACTTTGCGGCTAAGCTCTAAACAAAGATGTTTTCACACAACTTATTTAACAGGATTAAAACCTAATAGTGACATAGAATTAGCATATTTGAGAAAATATTCCTAATAAAAATACTATCTCATCGAAATAAAACAAAAAATATAGTGAAATTTTCGTTAAGTGTGTATGTGCCAAATCATACCTTTTCGGACATTTTAATTTTTAACATAGATCAAGTTTTTAGGATATCGTATAAATGTTAGATCATGTAGGGTGTTGTCCGCGTGAAGGAACGGGTTTTCCATAGAAGTTGTTTTCTTGAAAAATATTTTATAGAAAAATAAGTGGATTTTTTTACTTATTTTTTATGTTCGGTAAGTAAACTAAAATATTATTTTGAAAAATTTGTATATAATATAGATAAATATTATAAGAGGTGAGATAATAGTGTGTGGAGGTTAGGATGCACGCTAAGGGGTGTGGATAAAGATGAGATGTGTTGGAGGGTGAGCATGACATATTAAAATAGAATGTCATTTTTGGTAATTGTTTTAAAGTACTTATTTTTCTAAAGAAAATATTTTTTAGAATTTTTTTTTGACTAACTAACAATATAAAGATCAAATACAAGAATTTAAGCTACCCAAATGAAGACAAGAATACAATGGAATGAAAGATCAAAAGTCCTTTTTCAAAAGAGCCCTAAAATGGAACTTTTCATCTTATTGGAGAAGGTCCTCCACCTTTATCTCTTACGAAACAACTCTATTATAGGACAAAAAAGCAGGCATTTGACATACTGTGAAATACTACATATTAGTTCCAAAAGGGATAATTTAGTAACACATGATGTTCGATATTGATTGGGACAGGCCAAACTAAACTCGATACTAGTAGAGAATCTGTGTGGGGGCTATTAAAAGGGTTTAATGAAAGTGAATTGTTTTCTAGGGAGAGATACTATTAGGTTATTTTGTTACATAAGGGCTTTGGTCCAATCAAAGGCATTACTTCCCAAGTCATATGGGGGATAGGGATGCTAGGATGCTTATGGGACATGGTAAGAAAGCATAAAATCCTTTTAATTTATATTCGCCTACATAACATAGTCTAGTTTGTCCATTTGTCGAGTGAAAAAGTTTTTCCATGTAGATAGTCCCTCACTTTTTGGATATCAAATGAAAAGTATCTGTAAGACCCCACAAAGTTCCCTTGTAGTTCGAGCCTTAGAGCGTGTTAAGTAAAGAATAACTTTAGCCCTAAAAGATTGAGAAGAAACTTCCCAAGTGGTTGGTGTTTAAACCATATAGAATTTTCTTAAATTTGAATTTTTTGCATATAGAGAATTGAATTGGCTTTCTAACGATACCAATTTCATCCAAATCTGGCATCGAGGTGAGAAGTTATAGCCGTCTTACTGAGATTTGTCGGAACCACCCAGGTGCAACGGACGATTCGACGGACTGTCAAGTTTGTGATGGACCATCGCTCAGACCAAATCAACCAAGGAAATAACTCCCTTTTTTGTCCCAAGTGCGACGGCCAAGACAACAGACCGTTAAGGCTGCCACGGAGCATCGTTGAGATCGTCGCCACTGAGGTAGTGTGGCCTCATCCTGGCCAACGTATGACGAATGATCCGATCGACCGTAAAGTCTACGATGGACCATCGCTGAGTCTGTCATATCGAGGTAGTGTGTTCTTTTCTGACCATCATGCAACAGGCGATCTGATAGACCGTCAGGCTATCGACCGACTGTCACTCTGACCGTCGCAGCCCCCTTCAGTATTTTTAACTCATTTTTAAAAGGGCTTTCCAGTATTTTCCACTCTTTTATCAACCATATATATTTCAAGAGAAGAAAATGGCTTCATTCATCTTTCAAAACACAGGAGAGCTAAGGTTTCTCTCTCAAGATCAAATCTAAAATATTTCTACAAGAAATCCAAGAACTTATCATACATTCTACTTGAGTAGAGATTTGAATTCCCTAAGTTCAAGAGTTGCAAGAAGTCTCTCTCAAGAGTGATAAGAGGATTTTATAGCAAGCTTGGTCATCCAATCTCATAATCTAAGGTATGTGGGGTTTTGAACAAGGGTAATCCTTTCACTTTTGTGCCCAAAGGCTTATTTAAACTATAACTTTTGACAATCAATGAGATTTATATGATATTGAATTAGGGTTTTTCACCCATTGTTATTGATTGTAATATCTTGATGTTACCCATGAATTGAAAGTCAAATAGCATGATTTTGCATATTTTTAAAGAAATTAAAGTTGTGTTTATACCGTATGTTGTTACTCCTTGAGAATTTAAGAGTTTCAATATTCTAGAAATTAAAGTGTATGAGTATGTTGATATTTAAGACAAATTGTTGTAACTTCCAGATTTCTACATAAATTATGAATCTATATGCTATCTAATATTCATTATGATGAGTTGTAACTTGAGATTGAATTATGAGTCATTAATCCCTACATGAGACTTGAAATTTTATGAACTATTGTACTATAAGAACCCATGATTTGAGTATTTCAAGATTATTGGGAAATGTTTTGACCTAATGGTCATAGAGTTTTAAAATTCACTCTACCACATGAGATTATAGATTTGAATGTTGGATTCTTATGAACCATGAGATTATTTTGAAAGTGGATTTCTATGAGGTGAGTGAGATAAACTAAAGGGAGTAGTATTTAGCACCGAATTGGGTAAGTTACCATAGTTTCTTACCCTAGAACTACGTGCCACCATTGGTTTGAGATTTTGGGCTTGAGGCCGAGATTATTGGGCCCAAGGCTGAGATAAGTGATCACTGAGTTGAGGTTATACTCTTTGGCAAGAGTATGATGCCTTTTCTTGACGTGAGTTTTGTTCCTTAGGAGGACAAGATGTTGGACTCCATGTAGCTTGCACAGTTTACGTTGGTTAAGAGAACCTCCCTAAGCAAAAGTATTTTCCATTGAGATAGAATATTTTTCCTAAAGCATTGAGATGAGATATTTCTAAAGTGAACAAATTTCTTTTGAGTATTTTTCAATGAAGGAAGTAGTTTTATCTACTAATAAGAGTTGATCACCAGTTTTTAAACGAAATTGATATGATTCTGAGTTCCAAGTGTTTGAGTTCAAAAGAGTTATAAGTTCTTGAGCAATAAAGAAGTTTTATTCTCTATGAGATATACGGATGAATTGAAAGTATTGTTTAAAGCTTCCTTCATATTATGAGTAATAAGAATAAGAGAAGAGCACAGATTTTAAAGCCAAAGTATAATGACTCGCGAGATTTGTGTTACATGATTCATTCTACATGATTTATGAGCTTTACATTTTAGACTTATTCAAGCCATGTGAGTCATTCCTATTTGCATGCATGATTTGATTAAAGAGTGTTGATATTATTTTTTGTAAATACATACACCCCCATATACTCAATACATTCCCAAGTGCTAATCCACATATACGTCTATGTGCTATATTATTTTATAATGTAGGTTCAGGTGCTCGATCCCAGCCTCGTCAGTGATTCCCGAGTATCTTCATCTATATTTCTATAGTGGTGAGTCCTCTTCGTTTGAGGACTTATCTTCAGACATTTCAGTATTCAAGTGTTTATATTATTACTTTCAGTATAGTTTGAGTCAGTTGGGGACCTGTCCCAGTGGCTCTCGAGTTTATAGAGTAGTAGACGCTTTGTCAGACTAGTTATCAGACTATGGTTGTATTGAGATTTCTAGTATTATGGTCGTTTGGACCTAGTATTATCTTCGTATTTCCTTTCATTTGATATGACAGTGCTAGTATTTTGTATATTCCTTGTTGAATGAGTCATTTTGAAAAGTGATAGGCTCAAAGCGTTAGCTTAGGGATACTTGTAGCCTGAAGCACTGTGTGACATCCTGGGAGGTGATTTTGGTTCATTACAAACTTTGTATCAGAGCCTAAGGTTTTAAAGGAGTCCTAGGGAGTCTGACAAGCTGTGTTGAGTAGAGTCTTGATCATCGATGTGTAGTGTGCAACATCTATGAGCAAGAGGCTACAAGACATTTTAGGAAAAAGTTATTTCTTTCTTTCATATTCTATCATGCTTGCAGTTGTCCCTCTAATCAAGTAATTTGAGCTCTCCTATTTTAAAATAATGCCTCTCCGAAGATTGAATGCCCGTGAAAAAGATAATGAGCAACCCCAAACAGTTGATCTTTTGAATGAGACTGTGTCTCATGCTCAGTTTTGGGTGGCCTTTCAGGCTTTATCCAAAGCAGTCACCGCTAATGTTCAGGCCAATAGCCAAGCTGTAGTACAAATCAGTAAGGAGGTCATGTAGATGCTTTTAGGATCCATGATTTGATACGGATGAATCCGCCAGAGTTTTATTGGTCCAAGGTAGGTGAGGACCCATAATTGCACCTTGAGGAGGTGAGAAGGATTACACATGTTATCGATATTTCTGAGGAAAAAAGTGTTGAGTTGGCATCTTATAGGTTGAAGGACATAACTTATGACTGGTTTGTATCCTGGAGGAAGGGTAGAGGTAAGGATGTTACTCCTATGACTTGGCAGGTGTTCCAGGATGTATTCTTTGGCAAGTTTTTTCCGCTTGAGATGAGGGTAGCAAAGATTGAGGAGTTTATGAACTTGAGGCAGGGCTCCATGACTGTTAAGGAGTACTACTTAAATTTTAACTAGTTGGCCAAGCATGCTCCTGATTTGATTTTTGATGCCCGAGCTAGTATGAGAAAGTTCATGATAGCTGTTTCTAGTTTAGTGATGAATGAGTATAGGACTGCGATGCTGCATAGAAATATGGATCTGTCCAGGTTGATAATATATGCACAGAAGATAGAGGTAGATAAGGTAAGGGATAAAGATAGCGTGAGGGTAACAAGAAGGCTAGATCTGAGCAGCATGAGTATAGTCAGCCTAGGTTCCATAGAGGGAACCACCCTCAGTTTTAGAGACGCCCGTCTATTCCAGTGCCTTCATCAGCTAGTGCTCCTGTTCCTAGAGGTAGGTAGGAGCAAGGGAGCAGGTCTTTTATGTCTAAGTCGTAGAACAGTATCGGTAATAAGCCCTGTTATCCTTCTTATGCTAAGTGTGGTAGGTATCATCCCGATGAGTGTTTTGCAAATTTAAGAGGTTGTTTTGGTTGTGGAAAGTAGGGCCACAGACTTAGAGATTGTCCGCATGCTAGGCAGGGGACCAGAGATACCTGACCTCAGGCACAGAATACTAGTACATCAGCTCCTGTCCCTTGTCCCATCCCTGTTCAGGGCTTTTCATATAGCACTACTGGCGATCAGTGCCAGAACAGATTCTATGCCTTACCATCTCATCAGGAGTAGGAGGACTCTCCCAATGTTGTTGCTGGTATGCTCCGTGTCTTTTGTCTTGATGTTTATGTATTGTTGGACCCTGGGTAAAGTCTCTCTTATGTGACCCCACTTGTAGCTGTGAAATTCAAAATGATCCCCGAAAAGATTCCTGAGTCTTTCCTAGTTTCTACACCTGTAGGGGATTCAGTTGTTGCTAAAAAAGTGTATAGAGATTGTCCTGTTACTTTTCTTCACAAAGTCATACTTGCTGATTTGATAGAGTTAGACATGCTGGATTTTGACTTTATTTTGGGTATGGATTGGCTTGATTCTTGTTATGCATCTATAGACTATCGTACCCGTGTGGTCATGTTTCAGTTTCCTGATGAACCAGTTTTTAAGTGGTCCAGGAGTTTGATCTCTCCCAAGAGTCATTTTATCTCCTATCTCAAAGCCAAAAAGCTAATATCCCAGGGTTGCATCTATCACCTTGTTAGATTCAAAGACACTAAGTTCGAGGCTCCAACTATTCAGTCAATCAATATTGTTAATGAGTTTCTAGATGTTTTTTTTAGAAGATCTCCCAGGGGTACCCCCCGATAGAGAGATAGAGTTTAGGATTGACCTTCTTCCTGACACTCATCCTATTTTGATTCTGCCATTCTGTATGGCACTTGTTGAGCTTAAGGAGTTGCAACTCAATGATCTTTTAGACAAAGGTTTCATAAGGCCTAGTATTTCTCCTTGGGGCGAACCTATTTTATTTGTTTGAAAGAAAGATGGTTACTTGCGTATGTGCATTGACTATCATCAGTTTAACAAGGTCACAGTCAAAAATAAGTATCCTCTTCCGAGAATTGATAACCTATTTGATCAGTTAGACGGTGCAAGTTATTTCTCTAAGATAGATCTTAGATTCGACTATCATTAACATAGAGTGAGGGAATATGATATTCCAAAGACAACCTTCTGAACCCGCTATGGTTACTTTGAGTTTCTAGTCATGTATTTTGGGCTAACCAATGCCCCAGCAACTTATATGGACCTTATGAATAGAGTTTTCAAGAAATATCTTGATATGTTTGTCATAGTGTTCATAGATACATCCTTGTCTACTCCAGTAGTGAGCATGGTCATGCAGGTCACCTTAGAATTGTCTTGCAAACTCTTAGAGGTCACCAGTTGTTTGCCAAATTCAGTAAATGTGAATTTTAGCTAAGGTCTATAGCCTTTCTAGGTCATATTAATTCAGTCGAAGGTACTAGATTTGATCCCTAAAAGACAGAAGCTATAAGAAATTAGCTGAGACCTATCTCTCCATCTGACATTAGAAGTTTCTGGGTCTAGTGGGCTACTACTGTCATTTTGTTGAAGGTTTCTCCTCTATTGCATCTCCCATGACCCGATTGACCCAAAATAAAGTTAAGTTCCAGTGGTCAGATTCCTGTCAGAAGAGTTTTCAGGAGTTGAAAACTCGACTTACTTCAGCCCTTGTGTTGACTCTACCTGATGGCACAAATGGTTTTGTGGTGTATTGTGATGCCTCTAGAATTGGTTTAGGTTGTATGTTGATGCAAAGAGGTAAGGTTATAGACTATACCTCTGGACAGTTAAAGTCCCATGAGACGAATTACCCAACCCATGATCTTGAGTTAGCTGCTGTGGTATTTTCTTTGAAAATCTGGAGACATAATCTTTATGGTGTTTAGGTTGATGTGTTTACTGATCATAAGAGCCTGCAGTATATGTTTACTCAAAGGGAGTTGAATATTAGGCAGAGGAGGTGGTTAGAGTTGTTAAAAAATTAGATATGAGTGTGTTGTATCAACCAGGCAACGCCAATATAGTGGCGGATGCCCTTAGCAGATTATCTATGGGTAGTGTTTCTCATGTAGAGGAAGGTAAGAAAGAGTAAGCTTATGATGTGCATTGTTTGGCTAGATTAGGTGCTAGGTTTCTTTATTCAGTGGAGGGAAAGACTTTGGTTCAAAGTAGTTCCGAATCCTCTTTAATTTTGGAAGTGAAAGTGAAGCAAGATAGAGATCCTAGTTTGGTCAGACTGAAGGAGGCATTTAAAGACCAAAAGCTAGAGGCTTTCTCCCAAGGGGGAGATGGCGTGTTGAGATTCTAGTGTAGATTATGCGTTTCGTGTGTTAATGATCTGAGGCAGAGGATTATGGCTGAAGTGCATGGCGCACAGTACTCTATTTATCCCGGCACTACCAAGATGTACCGCGACTTGCGGGAAATCTATTGGGGGATTGGTATGAAGAAGGATATAGCTGAGTTTGTAGCAAAGTGTGCAACATTCCAACATGGTAAGGTAGAGTACAAAAGACCTGGTGGTGTGATGTAAGAGTTTGGTATACCCACTTGGAAGTCGGATGTGGTGAATATGGACTTTGTGACTGGGTTACCCTTTTCGCGTCAGCATCATAATTCTATTTGGGTTGTTGTAGACAGGCTGGCTAAGTCCATGCACTTCTTGCCCATGCCTACATCTTATACAGCTGAGGATTATGCTAGATTATATATTTGGGAGTTAGTCAGGCTGTACAGAGTTCCCTCGTCTTTCATTTTAGATAGGGGTACTCAATTTACTTCTCAGTTTTGAAGGGCATTTCTGCAGGGTTTTGGTAGCTATGTTCTTTTGTGCTTTGGTTTTCATCCACAGATAGATGGTCAGGCTGAGAGGACCATTTAGACCCTAGATGACATGTTGATGGCATGTGCTCTTAATTTTAAAGGTATTTAGGATGAGTATTTTCCATTGATAGAATTTTCCTATAACAATAGTTACCATGCTAGCATCGAGATGGCACCATTTGAGGCCATGTATGGTAGAAGATGTAGATCACTCATTGGGTGGTTTGAAGTGGGTGAAGCTGCTGTGATTAGGCCTGATGCAGTATTTAAATCTATGGAAAAAGTTATGTTGATTAGAGAGAAGTTAAAGATAACTCAGAGTCTTCAAAAGTCAAATGCCGATGTGAGGAGAAGAGATCTTGAGTTTAAAGTGGGTGATTTGGTGTACTTGAATATTTCACCCATGAAAAGGGTGAAGAGGTTTGGTAAAAAGGGAAAGCTTAGTCCCCGTTATATTGGCCCGCATAGAGTTTTGAGCCGTGTTGGGAAAGTAGCCTATGAGGTTGAGTTGCCTGCGGAGTTTTCAGCCATTCATCCTATTTTTCATGACTCCATGCTTAAGAAGCATATTGGTGATTCCATTGTGGTAGATCTTTCAGAGAGTGAGTGTTGATATTCAGAATAGACTTTTATTCGATGAGATTCACATTGAGATCCTAGATTTTCAGATCTGCAGACTAAGGAATAAAGAGGTTCCCTTAGTCAAAGTGTTGTGGCGGAACCAGTTAGTTGAGGGTGCTACTTGGGAAGCAAAAGCAGACATGCGAGTCAAGTACCTGCACCTCTTTTCCGTGAGTTCAGATCGATCTAAAGGTATTATTCTTCCTTAATTCAGCCCTTCTAATCTAAAGTTCAGCTATATATCTATTCTTGCATGATTTCTTGCAATTTCTGAGGTATTCATGAGTTTAGAAAGATTTTAAGACGTTTATCAAATTGCTTCAGCTATGTGTACTCTATTTTCCTGTGTTCCTAGTTTAACTAGCGATACTCGAGGATGAATGTTTCTAAGGGGGAGATATTATAAGACCCCACAAAGTTCCCTCGTAGTCCGAGCCTTAGAGCGTGTCAAGTGAAGTATAATTCCTCCCCTAAAAGATTGAGAAGAGACTTCCCAAGTGATTGGTGTTTAAACCATATAGAATTTTCTTAAATCAGGTGAAGATTGTTATATGCTGATCTTGTTTATTTTTTCAGATAAATCAAATGAAGTATTATTATGTGTTGATCTTGTTTATGTTATTAATTATTGTGGTAATTCCTATTATTTTTGTTCCTATATTATGTCTTTTCTAGACTATTTTTGTCTTGAGTCAGGAATCTATTGAAAATAGCCTCTCCATCTCACCTCTTAGATAGTGCCATGGACTGTGTACACTTACCCTTTCTAAACAACAATTTGTGGGAAAATACTAGGTATGTTATTGTTGTTTCCGTGTTTTCTAGTTAAGTAGTTTAAAACCAAAATCATAAACTTTGTAATTCAAAATTTATTCCAACTTATTTTCTCAGTGATATTAAACCATTACAGCTAACGCTAATTCTATGTTTGCCTTGACTCCAAACTTAAAAAATAGAATAATATAGTTGTTGTGATGACTTATTAGGACTAAATTTAGGCGTGATCATTGTTGTACCAAAATGAAAAACCATTACTTATTAGATTAACAACTATTTGACTAAAATGTGAAGAACACTTAGATTTTGAAGACGGCGTCTAATTTATTGATTTTTTCAAGATTTCAACATAATCTTACTATTAAAAATTGCTCGGCTTAATACTAGAATATCAAATTTTAACTTTAGAGTCATTAGGAGTTCATCTAGATCATGTTGGGTCTACTTTGAATAAACCATATATTGATGAATGTTTTCATAAGGATTTTGATGATCCTTCAAGATTTATAAACAATTTGTTTCAAAGTTGTGACAAATTTTTTACACTAAGTTGTAGTAATTCTTCAAGGCTCTTTGCAAGCCCATCCTACAGAAACTTCTAGTAGTCCGCTAGAATAATTTGTACTAAATTTTTGGTGATCCATGACTTGTGGCAAGTCTATTCGAAAAAATTCTTAGTAATCTGTCAAAACATAAATTTGTACTAAACTCTTGATGACATCTATGTGTTGTACCCATCTGAACTTATGGTCAATCCACCCAGACTTTGCGGCTAAGTTCTAAACAAATATGTCTTCCCACAACTTATATAGCAGGGTTAAAACCTAATAATGACATCGAATTAGCATATTTGAGCAAATATTCCTAATAAAATAATATCTCATCAAAATAAAACAAAAAATATAGGTAAAATTTTCGTTATGTGTGTGTGTGCCAAATCATACCTTCTCGTACATTTTAATTTTTAACATAGATCAAGTCTTTAGGATATTGTGTAAACGTTAGATCATGTAGGGTGTTTTCCGTGTGAAGGAACGGGTTTTCCATAGAAGTTGTTTTCTTGAAAAATATTCTATAGAAAAATAAGTGGATTTTTTTACTTATTTTTTATGTTCGGTAAGTAAACTAAAATATTATGTTAAAATATTTGTATATAATATATATAAATATTATAAAGGGTGAGATAAGAGTGTGTGGAGATTAGGATGGAGGCTAAGTGGTTTGGATAAAGATGAGATGTGTTGGAGGGTGAGCGTGACATAATTAAAATAGAATGTCATTTTTTGTAATTGTTTTCCTTGCTTCCACCAGAAAAGTCAGTTTTCTTAATTTTAAAGTACTTCTTTTTCTAAAGAAAATATTTTTTAGAATTCTTTTTTTCAACTAACTAACAATATAAATATCAAAAATAAGAATGTAAACTATGCAAAGGAAGACAAGAATACAAAGGAATTAAAGATGAAACGTGCTCTTTCAAAAGAGCCCTAAATGAAATTCTAATCTTATTGAAGAAGGTCCTCCACCTTTACTCTTACGAAACAACTCTATTATAGGACAAAAAGGTAGGGATTTGACATACTATGAAATAATACATATTAGTTCTAAAAAGGATAATTTAGTAACACATGATGTTAGAGATTGATTGGAACAGGCCAAACTAAACTCGATACTAGTTGGGGATCTGAGTGGGGGCCATTAAAAGGGTTCAATGAAAGTGAATTATTTTCTAGGGAGAGATAATATGAGGTTATTTGGTTTCATAACTACTTTTGTCCAATCAAAGGCAATACTTCCCAAGTCATATGGGGGATTGGGATGCTAGGATGCTTATGGGAGATGGTAAGAAAGGATAAAATTCCTTTCATTTAGATTCACCTACATGACAGAGTCTAGTTTGTCCATTTTTCGAGTGAAAGAAAATTCCCATGCAGATAGTCCCCCACTTTTTGGATATCAAACGAAAAGTATCCGTAAGACCCCACAAAGTTCCCTCATAGTTCGAGCCTTAGAGCATGTCAAGTGAAGTATAATTCCAACCCTAAAAGATTAAGAAGAGACTTTCCAAGTGATTGGTGTTTAAACCATATTGAATTATCTTTCTAACCATACCAATTTCATTCAAATCTAGCATCGGGGTGAGAAGTTTCGACCATTTTACTGAGAGTTGTCGGAATCGCCCAGGTACGACAAACGATCCGATAGACCGTCGAGTCTATGACGGGTCTTTGCTTGGACCATCGCAACCAAGTCAGTAACTTTCTTTTCTGGCCCAATTGTAATGGCCAATATGATAGACCATCAAAGCTTCCACGGAGCATCGCTGAGACAGTCGCCGCTGAAGTAGTGTGGCCTCATCCTGGCCAACATGGGACAGACCTTCTAATGGACTGTCGAGTCTACAATGGACCTTTTCTAAGACCGTTGCATCGAGGTAGTGTGTTCATTTTCTGACCGACATGTGATGGATGATCTGGCGAACCGTCAGGCTAGCGACGGACCATCGCTCCGAACACTGCAGCCCCCGTTCAGTATTTTTAACTCATTTTTAAAAGGGATTTTTGGTCTTTTCCACTCTTTTATTAACCAAATATATTTCAAGAGAAGAAAATGGCTCCATTCATCATCCAAAATACAAGAGAGCTAGGGTTTCTCCCTCAAGATCATATCTAAAACCCTTCTATAAGAAATCCAAGAACTTATCATAGATGCTACAAATTGAGTTGAGATTTGAATTCTCCAAGATCAAGGGTTGCAAGAACCCTCTCTCAAGAGAAAGAAAAGGAGTTTAGAGCAAGCTTGTTAATTCAATTTCATAATATAAGGTATGTGGGGTTTTGAACAAGGGTAATCCTTTAACCCTTGTGCCCAAAGGCTTATTTAAACTATAATTTTCTGCAATCTATGATATTTTACATGATATTGAATTAGGAGTTTTCACCCATTATTATTGATTGCAATATCTTGATGTTTCCCATGAATTGAAAGTCAAATAGCATGATTTTGCATGTTTTCTTAAGAAATTGAAGCTGGGTTTATACCCAATGTTTTTATTCCTTGAGAATTTAAGAGTATCAATATTCTAGAATTTAAAGTAAATGAGTATGTTGATATTTTGTGAGAAATTTCTGTAACTTCCAGATTTCTACATGAATTATGAATCAATATGCTATCTAATATGCATTATGATGAGTTTTAACTTAAGATTGAATTATGGATCATTAATCTCTACATGAGACTTAAAATTTTATGAAGTATTGTGCTATAAGCACCCATGATTTGAGTATTTTGAGATTATTTAGAAATATTTTGACCTAATGGTCATAGAGTTTTGAAATCCACTCTACCACATGAGATTACATATTTGAATGTTAGGTTCTTATGAACCATGAGATTATTTTGAATGTGGATTTCCATGAGATGAAAGAGATAAACTAAAGGAAGTAGTATTTAGCACTGAGTTGGATAAGTTACCATAGTTTCTTACCCCAGAACTATGTGCCACCGTAGGTTTGAGATTTTGGGCCTGAGGCCGAGATTATTCGGCCCAAGGCCGAGATAAGTGATCACTGAGTTGAGGTTATACTCTTTGGCAAGAGTATGACGCCTTTTCTTGACGTGAGTTTTGTTCCTTAGGAGGACAAGATGTTGGAATCCATGTAGCTCGAATGGTTTATGAAGGTTAAGACAAATTACCTAAACTAAAGTATTTTCCATTGATATAGAATATTTTCCCTAAAGCTTTGAGATGAAATAATTTCTGAAGTGAACGAATTGCTTTTAAGTATTTTCCAAAGAAGGAAGTAGTTTTATCCACTAATAAGAGTTGATCATCAATTTTTAAACCAAAGTCATATGATTCCAAGTTCCAAGTGTTTGATTTCAAAAGAGTTATAAGTTCTTGAGCAATAAAGAATTTTTACTATCCATGAGATGTATGCATGAGTTGAAAGTATTGTTTAAAGCTTCCTTTATCCTATGAGTAATGAGAATAAGAGGAGAGCAAAGGTTTTAAAGCCAAAGTATAATGACTTGCAAGATTTGTGTTACATGCTTCATTCTACATGATTTATGAGCTTTACATTTTAGACTTATTCAAGCCATGTGAGTCATTCCTATTTGCATGCATGATTTGATTAAAGATTGTTGATATTGTTTTATGTAAATGTATACACCCCCATATACTCAGTATATTCCCAAGTGCTGATCCACATATATGTCTATGTGCTACATTGTCTTATAATGTAGGTTCCGATGCTCTATCCCATCCTCGTCAGTTATTCCCGAGTACCTTCTTCCACATTTCTATAGTGGTGAGCCTCATGGTTCGAGGACCTATCTTCAAAATTTTCAGTATTCAAGTTTTATATTATTACTTTCAGTTCAGTTTGAGTCAATTGGGGACCTGTCCCAACGGTTCTTGAGTTCATGGAGTAGTAGAGGCTTTGCCAGACTAGTTATCAGACTGTGATTGTATTGAGATTTCTAGTATTATGGTCATTTGGATCGAGTATTATCTTCGTATTTCCTTTTATTTGATATGATGGTGAAAGTTTTTTGTATATTCATTCTTGAATGAGTTATTATAAGATGTGATAGTCACAGGTTAGCTTGGGGCTACTTGTAGCCCAAAGCACCGTGTGACATCTCGGGAGGTGATTTTGGGTCATTACAGTATCCATGAAGTGGAGGAGCTGTCGATTCCTTATCAAAAAAAAAAAAACAACTACTCATCATCATGTGTGAAGTGATAGGCTATGAATCGTAGTCATATGCCATTCTATTGGAAGCTTCAATTTATCCCTGGTGGATTTCATATTAAGTCTACTATATCAATTTATGAGTGATTTCATATGATCCTATTTAAGTTAATTTTGACAAATTTTTAGACAAAATAAATAGGATTCCTACCTAACTATGTTGAAGAAAACGATCCTGTATGCCTAACCAAAAATTTAATGATGGCTACTCCTTCTTTCAAGACTCTGCCTATTTCCAAATAATCGAGGTAGACACCCCAAAAGGTGTTGGATTATTCTTTTAAGGGTGTTTTCAGTATTTGGTAATCCATTGTCAGGTGCACAAATTTTTTGTATCATGATTTGGCATGGTAAAAATATTATCAAGAAAGAAGTTGGGGATTAGCATTTGATTTTTCATTTAGGAAAAAATTTCACCACGGAGGCTAGTCACCAAAAGCCCACAACCTTTGTTTGAAGTTATGCTCCATTTTGAGCGATTGGGGACAACACACCTAGATTTAGAAGTAAGTTCTTGTCTTATGCACAAGGATCTTACTATCTTGTAATCCTATAACAAAGTTACTTACTAAATTCAAGTATGCAACCCTTGACGACGTGTTAAGATTGGGGTATGATTGATAGGGAAGAAATTGAGTATTAGTTTTAGATTCTTTTAAAGGGGAATGCTTTATCGTAAGGGTTAGATCCATAATCCATGATCATAGTTATATTCATATTTAAAGCGAGCGAGGATTAATCATATTATGTAGAAGAACATTTAATCACAAGGATCAATCTTCACAATCCAGTTTTCCAATTATGTTTGTTTTGAATGGTTAAGGAATGTACTCCTACACTAGAAAAACATTCTTGGTAGGCATTTTGAGAAATTCTTCTTTGTGGTAATTTTTTGGGACCAAGTTCTTGGCTTAATTTTAATATATGGCATCAGATCACGTATTTTACTTGGGAATTAATAATCCTTTTAAAGAAAGAAGGACATGGAGAGGCACTAAATTTTTCATAAATGAGGGTCCTTTATTTCATTTAAGTTTTTATAAGGAAGGCATCTCGACCCCTTTTTAGGGAAAAGGTTTCTCTTTTGAACCTTTAACGAGTTGAGTTCATAGAAGGCTTCATGTAAATGATGGCAGTCTTCTACAATTTTATTTCATAAATTGCATCATCAGGCTAGAGCTTTTACAATATGAGTTCAAGGACTTCATCTTTTGGTTTTGGCAAACCCAAAGCATTTAAGTCGTTTGTTTTATTCATAAAATGTGATAAATGAACCTAATGATACATAAAGAAGGGACAATGTCCCTAGCAATAAGTGCATCATTCCTAAATTCAAAGGGTCATAATGTCATCTACCACAACCCGCCATGGTAGGTAATCCAAACACATGAACATGTATTTCCAAAAAGTAAAGGCAATCCACAAAATAACACAACAAATAAGCAATAGTAACTCAAATTTATAATAATAAAGAGATAAAACTGTAGATCCAGAACCACCTCAAGACTCAACTATCTCAAATACAATAGAATCTCTAGGTATAAAATGTCATATTTGAATACTAAAACACTGTCTCAAATAGTAAGAAGATAAAAATAAAAGATAGAGAAAGTCGTGACAGTCCGTGGGTAGGGTCACCCTCACCACAACTTCAGATCAACCGAACACTACATGAGATTAAGATCCTCATTGTCCACTAAAATTGAGATCTTGATCAGCAGGATACATAAAAGCAAGAATGATTACAACCATTGATACTCAGTAAGCATCATAGGGATTGAGCTTAAGCGATAACTATACCAAGTAAAGAATACTAAAATAACTCTGCACATAGAAATGTCCTAGCAATATAAAATCAGTAAGTACAACATGTCATATTAAAAACAGTAATAATATACGAATAATACAATGCAATAGTATGGAATGATTTGCAATAATCAATAACAACAACACATACCCAGTGTATTCTCACAAAGTGGGATCTGGGAAGGGTAAAGTGTATGTAGTCCATACCAGTACCTCAGATCAAGTAGAGAGGCTATTTTTGATAGACCCCTGACTCACAACAAATAAAAGTATAACCAATAAAAAAATAGAAAATACAAAAGAACACAATAAAAAAGGATAACACACTGCCAGATAATAAAGAAAATAAGGCACCCACAAGGTAATTCTATAAACTCTCTAATAAAAATCGAAGACAACATCGAAACACGATGAACAAGCAACTACAGGCATCGATACATACAATAACACCCTTACCTATAGATACAAATGAATTCCCGCCCACTAACCCTCTACCCTAATCTGCATCCTCCACACATCCTATCAAAGGTTATGTCTTCTGTAATCTATAACTACTTCATATTATGTTTATTCACCTCTCTCCAATAATTATTTAACCTACCTCTACCTTGCCTAAAACCATCCATAGCTAGCCTCTCACATCTCTAAACTGAAGCAGTCGTGCCCCTCCTCTCCTCTTCACATGCCTAAAACATCGTAACCTTACTTTTGTATCTTGTCCTCTACCGAAGACACTCCCACTTTCTCGCAAATAATCTCATTTATAAACATTTTACTCCTAGTAATCCCACACATCTATAGCAACATCCTCATCTCCACCACCTTTAAATTTTTTATATGAGAATTCTTAACTGGCCAATACTCTGTCCCATAAAATATAGTCGATCAGACTACCACCCTATAGAAATTACCTCTAATCTTATGAGGCACCTTCTTATCATACAATACCCCTATAGAAAACACCCATTTCAACCACCTACACCAATACAGAGTATGACATCCTCATCAATCTCGCCAATCCCCTAAATCATAGACCCAAGATACTTGAAAATATTTTTATTCAATATAGAATAAGAATCCAACTTCACCACTACATCAACCTCATGAGATAAATCACTAAACATATATTTCGAGTACTTCATCTTGGTCCTGCTCAACCAAAATCCTTTGGATTGAAGGTTCTATCTCAAAACCTCCAACTTATTATTAACAGCCGTCACATCTCAGCAATCAGTACAACATCATCAGCAGATAACATACACAAAGTAACCTCCCCTTGAATACGCCACATCAAAACATTCATTGCCAAAGAAATTAAAAATAAGCTCAGAGTCGATCCATGTTGCAACCCTATAAAAATAGGAAATTGCTCTGAATCTCTTTCTATCGACCTTACTAGACTGATACATATCCTGAATCGACCTTGTATATAACACGATCAAACCTCTAGCCGCCAAGCACCACCACAGAATCTCCTTAGGGACTTTGTCATATGCCTTCTCAAGATCAATGAACACAATGTGCAAGTCCCTCTTCCTCTCCCTATATTGCTCTACTAATCTCCTCACGAGGTGATTAGCCTCAGTAGTTGAGTGACCTGACATGAAAACAAATTGATTTTAAAAATAGTCACAATCCTCCTCAGCCTCAATTCTACTACCCTTACGCAAACCTTCATAGTATGACTGAATAACTTGATACCCCTATAGTTATTACAACTTTGAGTGTTCCCCTTGTTCTTATACAATGGAATCATCATTCTCTATCTTCGATCTTTAAGTGTTTTTGCCTTAAAAATTAATTTAAACAACCTTGTCAGCCACTCTAAACCTGTCCCACTAGTGCTTTTCCAAAAATCTATCGAAATATCATCTAGCATAGGCTCCCTACCCTTACACATCTTACAGGCCCCCTTAACCTCCTCAACCTTAGTATGCCTATAATAACCATAATTGCAATACCCTTCCTAGTTATCCAACTCCCCTATAACTAAATCTTTGTTCCCCTTATCATTCAAAAGTATGAAAATAGTACTGCCACCTCTTCCTAATAAGTGCAAACTCAACTAACAATTTGTCATCCTCTCCCTTGATGCAGTTCACTTGGTCAAGGCTAGATGCCCTCCACTCCCTAGCCTTTGCAAGCTTTTACAATTTCTTATTCTCCCCTTTCTCCTCTAAAGCCACATACAATCTCTCAAAAAGAACTTTCTTAGCTACTGTAACGGCTAACTTAGCCTCTCTCCTTGATAAATTATACTCTTCACTATTCGTCTCTTTTTCTTGTCGTCCTTGCTCATAACAAACTTAGCATAGGCCACCTTCTTAGCCCCCATCTTCTATTTAACTTCTTCGTTCAACGACCAGTCCCCCTAGTTCTTTCTAGATTGACCTATTGACATATACAATACCTCTGTAGCATTCTCCCTGATGCAACAGGTAGTTGTCTCCCACATATTAACTACATTCCCTTTACTTTTCCAAAACCTCATAGTCGTCATCTTCTGCCCTATTTTTAGGGCATTGGCCAGAGTCAAAATACCCTAATTAATTTTGGGTCAATCCTCCATACCACTTCTTTTTCTATCATTTTTTATTACCAAATCCATCACCAACAACTTATGTTGGGTTGAAAGATTCTCACTAGGTATAACTTTAGAGTCTTTACATAGTGCTCTGTCCCTCTTCCTAAGGAACAAAAATCTATTTGATTCTTGGACACAAAAATACTAAAGGGAATAAGGTGTTCCTCTTTCTTTGGGAAACTCAAATTCAATACCCACAACCCAAATGCCCTAGCAAAATCCAACAGGGAAACTCTTTTGTCGTTCCGCTTCCCTAAAATTAAAATCTTCATGCATATTATTATAACCTCTCAATAAAAACACAATATGACTATTAAAATATCCTCTAACGACAAGCTTCTTCGTTCTTAAAACACCTCTCATCACCTTATAAAAAACATCATAAAAGTTCTTATTCATCTCCTCATCCAACCCTCTTTGCAAAGCATAAGCACTAATAATATTCAATGTAGATCCTTCAATGACCAACTTAATTGACATGAACCTATCGTTAACTGGATTAACCTCTACCACCTGTCCCCTAAGATCTTTATCTACCTAGATACCTACCCCATTTCTATGTCTCACGCTACTTGAGTACCACAATATATACCAATCTATATCCCTCGCCCTAGAGCCTACTAATTTTATTTCCTAGACATAGCCTATACTAGTCCTCCCCTTGTTAAGAATTTTCATGAGCTTTATTGACTTACACTTAAGAGTCCCTATGTTTCGAGACCTAACCATCAACCTAGAAGCTCTCATATCCCTTCTAACCCTACTACCCCTTACCTTCAACCCCAATCCTAGGCTCAACTCTAACCCATAATAAGAACTAAACCTCGCCCTAACCCCAAACCCTAGCCAATCCCCTAACCCAAACTCCAACCCCTAACCCAACCTATGACATGACCCTAATCAATTATTGGTTTCTAAAACCACTACTTAATATAATAAGTAAAGAAAATATGATAGGAAAGTAGGTAAGGCTATTAAAATAAATAGGTAAAGCTAAAAAGAGATAAATGCAACAATGAAAGAAATCTACGGGGAAAAATCAAGAATCAATCCACCATGTATACCAAAAGTAACAAAACCAAGAAATAGATATGGTAGTGTTAACTAACTCCTACAAAGTAACAAAAAAATATGAGTCACTAATCCCATAAGAAACATCAAGATAACCATAGAAACCAAGAGAGAAAGGACTAAAAATATTATACAAAATAAGATAGGACGTATCCACCTCTATTAGTTAAGAAACCTAGACCAAGTAAACTAGAAGAGATAAAATGACTGCACTTAATTCAAGGAGAATATGAAAATGTGGAAGTTTTCTTGAATTAGTTAGTTTGACGTAGAAATTGGTCACCAAAGTTGATATCGTCTCCTTCAGTTACAGTTGATACTGTCCATGAACCTAATCTTTGGAAAATAAAATGTTCACCAAAAAATATGTTGTTCACTAAAAATATGCACTGTAATCCACCTTAAAAGAAGCACTGAACTTGAAGTATTTGAAAGAGGTTATAAAACAAAAGAAAAAGAGCCGAGAGAGGAAGAAAGAGCATAGACCTGGTCATTAGAGAAGTCGCTGAAGGATGCTTTACATGCCAAATCAAATCCTAATCACACAAGAGATAAAAAAAAGGATGGACAAAAATATTGGTCGGATCTCTAATATTTATCTTGATAGGTTGGTTTAAAATTCTGTTTCGGCGGGATGGTTGAAAGTTCTATTCTGATGGGATGGATAAAAATTCTATTCTGATAAGATTGTTAGAATTATTCACCAGAATTATATTCTGAATTTTTATATGTGGTTGATGATCAGGTCAAATGATCAAATAAGAGGGAAAATCATCAAAAGTATTAAGTTATAGGAAACTTAAATAGAGAAAATATTCCCTATACAGAATAAGGAATGTTATAAATGAGGACGAAGAATAAGCTAAAAAATTTAAGATAATACTTGATCAACAACAAAACATAAACAAAACTCTTCTGGAGATATGAAATACAAAGATTTCATTAGATACCACTATACATCCTCTCCTTCTTCCTTATTGAGAGCTAAGACCCATAATGGAATCGCAAGGTCCATATTATACACAATAAGTTAGATCTTTATGCACGGTCTTGCTAGTTGGATCTTTACCCATGATGATATATAAATAATAACATAAGTCAAATCTTTCCTATGTACTTTTTAGGCAAATCTTTATCTACGGTAATATAATTTATAATACAAGAAGTAGATCCCTTAAAAAAGCCATTTTCAAATAAATATCCAAGTTTATGACTTTATAAAGTAAGTAGGAATGGGTATGCATGACCACGATAAACACAAATCTTGATCTACGTTAATAATGTGTAAAATAGTTAAATAATACAATATATGAATCAATATCCTTGATTCACACATAATTTATCAACACAAGACCTCATATGAGCATCACAGTGTTTAAATATTTCATTTATTGCCATGATCAACACAAGCATTGGCATGGTCATCATAATGATAACCTATCTCATTTACTCTATAAATTACTAATTCACCCAACCCATAACATACATTAAATGATAATTCCCCACTCAAGCAAAGTCTGTTGGAAGTTAAGCCATACAGAGCTCGAAATCGAATAATGTTCCACAAAAAACTAAAAATGGATTTTCTCTTAAAACATCCTTAAATCACCTCAAATCTATTTAAAGTTCTACATATAAACATTAGTCCAATGATAAACATATTACTATAATTTTATTCTGGGTATAAAAAATGAACCTAAAAGTCAATCTCAAGACCACAAAGGAGATATTTTTAATAGAAAATAAATTTACTCATAACATAAGGAGTTCAAATCTAAAATTTTATTGAAAATAGAGATAAAATCCACCCATGAATCACAAAAAACGCATTCTTTAACTTTACTAAAAGAATCTCAAAATTTGAAGTTAAAAAACCAAGACTTTGAGGTGAAATCATGAAGTAATCATTGAGGAATGTGCAAAACTAACATAAGAAACTTATACGATGGATAAATGTCAAAAATTCATTTTTGATTTTTCCCAAAATGAGTTTAAAAGATTTAAAATCGAGTTTTGAGCTTGGATTTTGAAAAAAGATATTATAAAGACTATTAGAAATTTCTTCTTCATAAATATGGGTCCTCAATTGCATTTGTAAAGGCGTACAATCTAGAACCATCATATTTATGACAGTCTGAATGTAATCACAGAGAATACTCTAGACCTAACCCAACCATACTTATGTCTCTTTCTTTAGGAATACAGGAAAGCCATCGTGATTGCAATGACCAGGTCCCTTATACCTTCACAATCATAGGAGGTATGTCATAAACTCAATGAAAGGATGTCATCAAGACCAAAACTAGCTCACTACTAGTTTCCAAGCTATCAAAAACTCTTGAACAAACCCTTATGGATCATTCAGAGTTTGCTGAAGTTGAAATTTTGGACTAATGTTACTAGGCTAAAGTTGAAATTTTGGACTAATGGAATTATTGAATTCACCAAATAAGTTGTTATTAATGAATGTTGAATGAATATAATTATATATCATAAATTACCAACTTTCAACAAAAGACTCAAAATGCATCCGAATGACTTGGATTCCATACCAACATCATTACTTACATAAAAATGGCATTACAGAACTAATAAAACTAATTAAAATTTCATACAATGTGTAAATCTCTAAATTTGATCAAAGTCAGTACTATCAACTTCAAAACTTCCAAAAATGAAAAAATCATATGAGTTACCACCAAACACCTTGAGAATTATGACACACACTCCCGTAATCCAATAATACCATAATACAACTAAAGAAAGTGGTAAAATATACAAAATTATAAATTTTTATATGAGGATTGTTATGTATAGAATTTCACATAGTTAATCCTAATATGATGTAATACTCCGTACTTCTACCTAGCTTAAAATTATCCCAGAAATGTTAAAGACTTGTTTCAAAGATGAATCCACTTTGACCGTCTTAGCTATAATCTCAGTCCCAATCCTAGTTCAGCCAGATCAGAAACTTAGTTCACTTTCAAGATTAACCGACCATAGCATATAGCTATTAGTTACTAAGTCATTAGTATTTCAATACTTAAATTATGCAATGTTTCTGAATCCTGTCATACGCTTGGTCTCGTAATTTCAAGTAATAATATTTTCATAAATCCATGCCCAATCATCTTATATTACTCAGTTAGTCCTTACCTCCTATGCATAATACTCTACAGCCTCAGGCTAGTCCTTCAGACTAAGTACAATTCAGTCTTATATGCCAACTTTCATCTATAAGTCATTCAGTTAATCAGATAAATTAGTATATTTATGTATTCATGCTCAATAACATTTGAACCTTTTCAGCAGTCTCAGTTGCAGTGCATAAGGTTTGGTCACTTTATCTTAGATGATGTTTCATAGGCCTTACCTCCTAATACAAGAACTCGAGCCATGTAGCAATCTCCCATTCAGATATCTTACTTAGACCAGGCCAAGATTTGCTTTTTCTCTACAGTCGTTAGAATTTTATAGAAAGAGTGTCAAAGAAATGCTCTAATTGAGTATAAGTTTTGCAGCATAAGTTAGTCCATAAATCCAATACTTCAGTTTAATAATCAGAATGGACAAGTTCAGATGGCGTGGTTTCCCCATCTTTCCATCTAATTGAACTATCTAGAATCTCATGAATGTGATCATTCTAAGATGGACCAACTAGGTAGTTGCGTGTTCAAATTGGTTCATGTATCATGCCTTAGTTTTATATCCTAGATATTTATTCATGATTCAATTTTCTAGTGACTAGTGCACCATCTAAGTTTTCGTCAGTATCGCAGTCAAGTCAGTATTATTCTAGAGACCAAGCTTCCCAAGGAGGAGATACACTATAATTCTCTGAAACTTTTATGACATAAACATGCCGCCCTCTTCTCATAAAGAATTTAGTTTGGAGTAGTGGGTACCAATAGGTTAACCCTCTAGCTCCAAACTCGGTCGTATGCCATGTATTCAAGGTACTTAGTTCAGATCATGATATTCAGCTCACGTATCACGTTCCAGACCCAGTTACGTTCTCATGTTTTTGCTCATGTATATTAATTAATTAATCTTAGACTCAACCCAGGGTAATAGCTTTCCTTAAGATTATCCATTTTTATGTTTAGGTTTCAGTTATAAATATGGTATCCAGTTTCATGCTCAATTTTTTATTTCAAACTTGGTATCATTACCTTTTCATGTTTAGTCATATGTTCATGAGTGGGTTCAATTATGTATTCATGCATTTAATCTGCGTGATCAGCTTATTAGTACTCTCAGTCATGCATTCATGTATCAGCTCAGTCAAAAAATCATGCATGCTCAGTATGAATCTCAGTAATCTCAGTCAGGTAGACATGTTTTAGTTGTTCATGTTTAGTATGTACATCATCTTATCATTTCTCCCATCTAAATCACCCTCATTCGAGGACGAAGTTCCCAAAGGGGAGATATTGAAATACCCCATACTTCTACCTAGCTTAAAATCATTCCAAAAATATTAAAGACTTGTTTCAAAGATTAATCCACTTTTATACATGTAGTATTTTCAATATTTTCAGTTTTTATCATGTGATAAATTGAATAAGATTTCCATCGATACCAAATTCGCCTAAATCCGACACCCGAGCAAAGAGTTAGAGCTATTTTAGTAAGACAGTGTGCCACCTGAGCCATCAACGCATCGCAGAGCCAGCCAAAATGGTAATCATCAAAATCCAGTGAGACTCTGTGATTATGGTGTATCATTCCAAAGCTCAAATTTAGAGTTGTCAAATTCCATTGATATGGCACGATAGCGCCGCGTCGCGCCAGGGGTCCAAGTTGGGAAATTTTTACAGAATTTAATATGTGTCCAAGGGTTAAAAGGGACAATTTATCACCCCTATATATACCGAATAACACGTGATTTAGCCATAATTGACCCAAAATATATTGTTTCTCTCAATTTTCTCTCAAGAAAAAGCTAGGGCTTTCAATTGGGGATTCAAATCCAAGACTCAAATTCAAGAATCTCTCCGTCAATCATCATAGAATCAAGAACTAAAGTATGCATAGTGTTCATTCATGGATTTCTTTCATCCATAAAGCCCAAGAATCAAGTTTTACATCTTTTATTGTGAATATTTTGTTGTGGGTTGATTATGTTCTGTGATTATAGTTGTATGATTCCCAAGTTGGAATCTTTATGTGTTGTTCATGAACCTATGCTAGTATGTTGTCTGAAACATGTGAAATTTAGTTGAAATATGGAGTTTTATTGTATTAATTTGATGCTAATGCCTATGCCCTAAGTCTTGCATCCTAGGTGTTTGATAAAATTCCTAAGAGAATAGAAATTATTCATTATAGCTTAATTGTGACCCAAGTGATAAGTGTATGCTTTACCCTATGACTAAGAATGACTTCCATGATATTGTGTGCATTATGAATGGTTGAGGGAATGTCCATGAGTTTAGGTTAATGAAAGTATGACATGTTTATATACAATTCTATTAATGTACAAGACTATGATAACCATGTGCTTCATGAAATCCCCAAATTAATGTATTATGAATTGTTGATATTGGTCATGTGTTCAAGAAGTGTCATGTCCTGTCAGTTTTATGCTATCGAGTCTGGTGGTACTTGTACCCAACAATTTAACTTTGGGCCAATATCCATTATCATGTTTTCATGATACTCTCAGTTAAGCCATGATTCTTAGAATTCAGCCAGTCTCATGACTCAGGAAAACTCAGTAAATTTAGTATCAGTCTAGTCCTACTTAGTAATCTTGGTGACCTCAGTGGTTTCAGTATCATCAGTACTCAGTAATCTTGGTAACCTTAGTATTCCCAAAAATCTTAGTAACTTTAGTACTCTTAATCATTCCTCAGATCTCAGTAGCATTTTGTCAGTCAATGGGACTTAGTGAACTCAGTTTAGCTCCGCTAAACAATACCATTAATATCAGTTTAGTTCAGTTAATCAGTTCAGTGTCTATTTAGGTGGGAGTAGGATTCAGCACCGAGTGAACCTAAGGATGAGGACACATACTGTCAGCCAGTAGAGGGTGTGATCCTTAGTATCAATCCCTGCGTTCTAGAACTACATAGCCAGCATAGGTTGAGGTGTACCCCTACGAGTCTAGGGACTATATACATCTCATTTGAGTTTCCTACTAGGAGGGGTTGATGGAAAATCTCCCTGTCAGAGAGGGTATACTTACAGATTGTCTTTACCCGTGGCACGGTACTGACACCCTTCCAGCTTGAGTTATAGGTTGGACCCCACCAGTTTAGTTTCGGGGCATTTTGGTTAGATGATTACCTCCCATAGTCTCAATTTCAGATCCAGTTTCAGTAATAGAACTCAGTTCAGCTCTACAGAAATCTAGGACTATTAGATACAGTCAAATTAGTACAGTGCAAAACTCAGCTAGTTCCATCAGTATTAGGACTTTCAGATATAGTCACTCATGTTATCAGTAATCAGCCTCAGTAATCATGTTATCACGAACTCAGTTAATATTATATTAATTATACTAATATACATAAAAACACACCTTATATCTAACAAAACGACCTAATTATTTGCATATTTTCATAGTTTTAAGCATCGATAGTGCCATGAAACCATGACATATCAAAACCCTCAACTTAGAATGTTTGCATATCCTTAGGAAACAAAAACACAACAACACAAGATGATGCTTAACAAAGAGAAACTTAAGATACCTATGAGAGTTTATTTTGATTTCAGCTCAAAATCATCACTCCTTCTTATTACATTCAAACTACAACTTTGTGGAAATCTATGTAGCACAATAATGTGACACAAGAGGATAAAGCTACGACATTACATTAGCAACACATATCAAGCATAAGTACAAACCACACAAGCATAAGTACAAACCACACTACGCAAACACATAACAAGAAAGTAGTATAACCCAAGCAACCTCACAATAAAGAGATCCTACTAAGTTAGTAGAATAAGGCCTGTTAGTACAGGGATAATTATGAGACACTCACACTCACTAAGAAGTTTAAACAATATGCATAAAATACCATAGTATTGCCCTTATATTCCAGTCGGTCAAGGATTACTATAGTACTTTACTCTCCTTGTAACATAGGCTTGGAGGCATTTATGGTACTTATAAATTTAGTGACTAAGCCTCCTTGATACAACAATTATATTTGGGTTCCTGATAGTGCCCAAGCGTACAGAGACTTGATTTGGCAACTATTTGATTTTTAGTTCACAGTTTAGATTCAATTGATGTGAAAGTAAACAAAAAAAGACATTGTAAATTATAAATTAAAACTAAAAAATGCAGAAAGTAAAGGTCTTAAGACAATCAATGGGAAAAAACTCAGGGTTAAAGCACTCTGAACAATCATATAATGCTTTTGGATTTCATTTGTTAACTTGCTTATCTTGGTTGTTGATTCGTAGGGTAAATTTCCCGATTATGGATTCCCAACCTCTAATCTTTTACCTAAGTTGAACCTTACAACTACATCGTTGAGCGGGGATGTAATATTTCACTTAAGATCTTACAAATATCATCCTACATATGAATCAAGTAAGGTATCTAAGTATATCCCTGTCCTAGATACTAATTCAAGTTTCTTATTTATCAAAGAATCAAGAACCTTACTTGGTTTATTCCCATATTCTATCGCCCTATTCCCTCTCCCAAGTTCACAAGGTTGACAATGGATGTATTTTAAGTGTCGCAAATCCTTAAAATAGTTATAATAAGAATAAACAAACAACCAATATTGATAAGCAAAGCAAACAAACTTAATCCATTGTAATAATAACTATGTCTTGGCTTCAACCCCGGAAAAGGGCGTTAAGCCACACATAGTCATAATCGCAATTAAAAAATAGTAATTAACTACTAAAAACATGAATGAATTAAATAAAAATAATAAAAACCTAATGAAGAAGTTGTAGCAGCCCTTTGCTCTCCAAAATATGTGCAGAGATGTGTAAAAATGCGATACAACATGTATTTATAGTAAGGAGCAAGACCTTTCCGTGTTGGACAAGAAAAATTTTAGTTATTGAGCCCCGAACTAGGTAGGGCGGCACCCTGGGTAGAGCCTTGCTTCAGGTGAGGTATCCCCTCCAAATCTCCCTACCTCTCTGGAATTTGTTGTTCAGAATTTTTCTAAGGCACATGAGCACTGAAATAAGACTGCATCTTGAGCTAATCACCTTTTGGACAACCACACGCTAATTGGTTACTATTTTGGTCCTCTTATAAATCCATTGGTGTTTTTTACGCATCCATTGGCAGCTGTTACAGTCCACACGTCCCCAAGAAATTCCAGGGGTCTAAAAGTTGGTCAATCTACGTATTGTGCCTTCATTGAGCCATTCCGAGCCTTTTTGAGTTTTTCCCAGTTGATTTGAATCTTATATATCCTTAATATATCATCATAATCCATTCAAAAAGTATCCTATAGCATTAAATACAACAATTTAAAGCTTAGAACAACACAACATCCAACACGACGAACTAGAAACATGAGCTAAGCATAGGCTAATTTCACTTTGATCTTTAACTTATTGTTTTGACCCATGGATTGATCCAATTGACACTTGATCATTACAAACAAGTTGTTTCACATCTTAAATCAACTAGACAAGAATCTAGCTCAAGCTAGTAGCACTAGTTTTCCGGGTTGAACTCTAAATGAATCTTTTAAGTACAAACTTTTTTGAAAATCATTTTGAACATCATAAACGCAAGCTTTAACACTATGATACACATTTATCTCATTATTCACCCATATATAGCCTGAATCATCCTCAAAACAAGGATAAAAAGGCTAGAATAGAGACACTAGAATGCATAAATACACCCAACATCACCACCCCATACTTAAAGCCTTGTTTATCATCGAACAACTCTTCACTCTAAGTATAATGAGCTGGAGATTCTACACTTCTACTAAATGCAAGACACTCAATCTAGCACTATAACGACTACACTTATTGCAAGTTTATATACTAAGCATGTTACAAATAGGAATCAAAACCTTATAAACACTACTTCAAAACATCCTATCCTCGAGAATTTAATCACCTAGTTGGGAAAATCATGGTTATCATTCAATCAAGGACATCATACAAATCACTCACACTGTTCAAACATGTGCCCTTCACAACAAGAAAGTTACCCATAATCACTCACAATAATTTAATTTATAACAAGATGGGTACTAAAATAAAATTACGCTCACTCTCACAAAGAATTCACAAGTTACACACAATGAACCATAGGCTTACCCTTAGTGTAATGCTCCACTAATAGTCGAATGTAAAGCATAGGATCAATTAGGTCATTTTTGGGTTGTAACGTAGGCTAAGGGATGGGTAGGAACTATTTGGGAATAGTGACTAACCTCTCTAAGAGCTTTAATATATTACATTAAACAATTAGAACCAATTTCCAAACACCCAAGTACATTTTTTCATCACCCATATCTTTTGTTTTTCCCCCCACCTCTTTCAAGCATTTTTCACAAACACATGGTGGGCGTATTGCTTGTTCCTTCAGGATTCAATTTTTTGTCTTTTCTTATAATCATAGAAATATTATAGCATAAATTATATCTCGCCCATCCACCACACATCAATTATTAACACTAATAACTATTACCTTGGGGCATTAATTTTACCTTTTTCTTCTTCAATGTCTCAAAATCCTTTTTCAATTATTTCTTTTTATTCATTAAAGTACTTAGGAGATTTTTGGATCAAATTATGGTCTATCAAAGAAGGGGATTAGGCTACATATGAAGCAACCAAAGAAAAGGCCAATGGCTCTATGGGGGTTGATAACGCTCAATCTACAGCTCTCGTGGGAGTGTAAAGCGGTCGTTAGCAAATATAGAACCCAACCTGGGTTGGGTATCGATCCCACAGAGAATAGCTTGGCCAACAAGCAAGAGAAATTACTAGACTTTTAGTGCAAGTCTCGTAGGAAAGGGGGGATTGTAGTATGTAACCAAAACAAGAATGTAAGAACTGAAAATAGCAAAATAAAGAGAGATTGTCACGTGTGTTGTAAACAATGAGAATTGAGGCGTTGGGGTTATGTCCACCTTCTGAGGTATACGTCTCTATTGGCTATGAGTGTGTAGAGTCTTGACATGTAATTGCTTATAGAGAATTGTAGTCGATGGTAAATCCAAGCGTCTCTCGACCTAAACAAGGACTATTTCACTTTAACTCTCTCGAGCTTAAAGCGTGACTAACGGTACGAATTCTCCAAGAAGTTAGTCCAGGTACGGCACTAGCTTTTTAATAGGAAAGGGTGTCCTACTACCTTGACATTATCTCTTTTCCAGACAAATAACTTTTCTCTCGAACAAGTCAGATGTTAGACTGGCGTTGGTCTATGCGTCTTCTTTTCTAGACAAATAACCTTTCTCTCGAACAGGTTAGATGTTAGAATGGCGTGTTCTTGTGTTTGAACCGCAAAGAATGTAGATTTAAGATGAAGAGAATAATGATATAAGCAATATACTTGTCTTGAACTCACAAACTCATAGCTATAGATAGTAACTCATTCGGCTTCCATAACCCCAACTAAGAGATTTAGTTACCCATGAATGCGAAGGATATCACGTTTTGCATGGTGGATGGCGTGAATAGTAGGTGTTTGGCGTGTGGTTTTAGTGATTCCGTAGCAAGTAACGATTCTCTTGTTGTGGAATTTAAGAGTAGAAGAATGAAGAATTGAGAATGGGTTGTAGGAAGATGTCTTAATTGTAAGGAGATGAATGAATTGTCAGAATGTCTCCCCCCCTCTTAAAATCTCTAACATGATAGGGTATTTATAATACTCCTATCCTACTCCTACTAAACTAATAAAATAAATAACCAAATCCTAATATACTAATGAAATCCTTGACCCAATTGTACTAGGGTAAGGTTACAAAATTATAATCCAAATAGAATGATGAAACACATAACCTAATTGCACTAGGTTAATGTATTATGGCAAAAATCCAGCTTTGTGTCTGTAAGTCCCAAAGTCTTCAGAAATGCTGTTTTAGCCCGGGACAGATTTTCCATGCAGCAGATTTAGTCCTTTATGCGTCCAGCTCCTTTCCATCTCGTTTGTGAGCTTTCTTTTGCGTCAAGTAAGCCATAAATTGCTGTATTTTGCATCATTTATACCTGAAACTTTCCTAATCACATTTGTTAGCTCATTTACAGGAAAAAGGACTAAAAGTGTACGAAATAGCTAATTAGTTCTCGAAACTAGGCTAAAATATGGGCAAAATATATTGATATAGGCGCGTAATTTCGCCTATCATCAGGGGTTAACTAGGAAAATGCACAATGGGTAGGACAAACAGAAGGTATAGAATAAGGCTATCAAATAAATTCCTAAATTATCTCCTAAACCCACACTCTTTATTTCACTTTACACACACACTGGGCAAGTTTTAGGTATCACATGCAACAAGGAATATACAATTACCTCACATCACATATGGAACTTGCTCAACTCAATAGGATCTTTATAAACTCCCAACCAAATAATAACATCAATTCAAAATTAAGCCAACAAGTACAAGAGTCATAAACATAAGCCTTAGAGTTTCAAAAAATAACAATTTATTCAATCAACTTGCTTGTACAAATAAACCCACTTGCATCATGTAATCATAAATAGCACCAACAAGAATATCTCACACAAAAAGTTTTAAATTGAGCAAAAATTTGGGAATTTCCCCACCCTAAACTTAAAAATCTACTTCGTCCCCGAAGTGAATTTTAAAGGTAAGAGATAGAAATTATCCCTGAGGCCTCTAGGCCTAGCTAGTTGCATCTTTTTGTATAAAGGAGGTCTATGAGACCCCACACTCAGTCTTTGCCATGGTTCTTAGCTTAAGTTTATGGTACTCAGACTTCTCATTAACGTGTGACTCAACTAAAAACAAAAATTACATAAAATAAAAACTAAAAAATTGAAAAGAAAACATACCTAATTAACTTGGGTTGCCTCCCAAGTAGCGCCAGATTTAGTGTCGTCGCACGACCCAACTCCACTCAACCATATTCCTTCATCTTTTTCCTCACACTTGGAGGGCGTCTTCTTATTCATTTTACCCCTTTTGGGTGTGATTCTCAAGTCCAGTAGATTTTTTGACTTTAGCCTTTTTAGGATCATCAACTTCCATCATGACAGGCTTAGAATATCGAGGCTTAGGCTACTCAATTAGGTAGTTTGAAGAGGTCTTTCGTGGAATAGCCACCCCATATTGTCCCTTTCAATAACCATGATCATACATAAATCTTTAACTTGGGACGTAATTGTGGGTGCTTTGTAAACATCAAACACCACCTCTTCATCCTCTACCCTCATTTTAAGTATGCCTTCTCTAACATCAATTAATGCTCCACCAGTTTCTAAAAATAGATGCCCCAAGATGATTGGTATCTATTTATTTGCCTCAAAATCAAAAACAATAAAGTCAGTAGGTATAATAAAATTACCAATCTTTAGGAGGACATCCTTAATTATTCCATACGAATATGTGGATGTCCTGTCTATAAACTACAACACCACAATGGTCGGTCTTGGCTTTCTCAAGCCTAATATTTTAAATAGTAATAGGGGCATTGAGTTTATGCTTTCCCCTAAGTTACTCAGTGCATGGACCACTTTACTCCTAACTTGGATTAGATAGAAAACTTCTCATGATCTCTCAATTTATTAGGAATTTTCTGAGTTATCATATCTCTACACTCTTCAGTGAGTGTTATTGCTCCTACGTCTTGCAATTTTACCTTCTTTGCCACCACTTCTCTCAAATACTTTGCATACTTGGGTATACTCTGCAAAATATCTAAAAGAGGTAAATTAATATAAAGCTCTCTGAATGTGTTAAAGAAATTTTTAAATAGTGCATCCTCCTTCACTTTGAAGTGCTTTTGAGGGAAGGGTAGTGGCAGTGTCTTCTTCACTTCTGATCCAGCAACTTTTCCTTTGAAGCACTCAGACTTCCTTGAATTTTTAACAACTCTTTTTTTTAACTGTTGGGTTACTATATTATCAGCTACCTCCTTTGTTACCTTGGGAGGTTCTCTTTGAAGCTCCTTACCGCTCCTAAAGGTAGTTGCCATAACTTTCTTTAGATTTTTCTGTGTCAGATGGCAATCCACCTTGTGGCCTAGTATTTATTGCTTGCTAATTTTTTCCCACGTGCAACTTTAGACTTCTTGTATCCACTTCTAAATTTTTTAAGTATGTAATAAACTATGTCTGATTAACTAAGATCTGTTTTATCATCTCCTCCACATTGATGCTTGACTGATTTGGTTGGGCCTATGGCTATGGGGTGTTCCATGGCTGAGTCTGCCACATTCATGTTGTTGGTGTTACAATAATTTGTCCTTTGAGCATTGCCTGTATACATAACTAATTCTGGATTTGAAGCACACATTGCTGTAGAATGGCCACTATTTCCACATACCTCACACCAATAACTAATTTGTTGAATTCCATTAACGACTATAGCAGGTTGTGGCTCCTAATTTCATGTTGTAAAACTGAGTGTTGTTCAAATTTTTTAATGCAGACATCTGTGCTGATAGGGTTATGAATTGGTCCACCTCTAGTACACCTGCAACTCTTTTTGTGGCACTTCTGGAATCTAAATGCCACTCAAGATTTCCTTGAGCTATGTGATTGAAAAATGTGTATAACTCATTATAACTCAATTCCATTACTTGACCACCTACGGCAGAATCTAGAAAAATCTTTGTATTGTGATCAAGGGCTTCTACAAAAGTATGATAAATTACCTTATTTGACTATTGGTGGTGTGGACAATCCCAAATAATAACCTTGAAGCATTCCAAGCATGATATAAATTTTCATCAGGCTTCTATTCGAAGCTCACTATCTTACTGCGAAGTCTGGCAGTCTTCTCTGACATAAAGAATAAGATGAGGAACCTTCTGGCTAAGTCGTTCCATGATGTGATTAAATTGTCCATCTTTGCATTCAACGACTTTTTATCTTCCCCAAAGAGTTAATAGGGGAAGAGTGTTAGCCTCACATAATTAGAATTTATACCTTTTGGAATAAATATAGCAATGAGCTCAATGAAATTCTGCAAGTGAACTTGTGGATCTTCGTTTAAAAACCCTAGAAATTGTCCATTGCTAATCAATAGTTGCACCATATTGTGCTTAAGCTCAAAATTCCCCCAACAGCCGGTTGTTGAATGGGGGAAGTTAAATTAGTCGAAAGTGGGACTGCAACTTCCCGAACAGTCCTGTGCACTACTTGTTGTTCCTCAGCCATTTGCACAGGACTTTCTTGATCTTCTTGGATTTGAGGAATTCATGGGAGAAGGATCGCTTCTCTCCATCGTTGATGGTAAAGTTGTTCGGGTTTAGAGCTTCATTCAACTAACTCCTAACCCTTTGCTAGCTTACCACTTTAAAAACCTATTTCCTGCATTAACATAACCAAGACAAAGCATAAAAAACACCAAATAAATCTAAAAGTAAAACTAAAATAAACAATTACCAAAATACAAGTCCCCAGCAATGGCACCAAAATCTTGATAGAGCCCAAGCTCACACACAAGTGTACGTGATCTACCAACCAATATATTAGCCTTCAAGAAAGCTGAGTTATCGATCCTATAGAGACTTAATTTTGTAATGATTTGATTTTTAGTTCACAATTTAGATTCAATTAATGTGAAAGTAACCAAAGAAAGAGTTTCTAAATTATAAATTAAAACTAAACAATACGGAAAGTAAAGGTTTTACGACAATCAATAAAAGAAAATCCAGGGTTGAAGCACTCTAAACAATCATATTATGCTTATGGATTTTATCCACTAAGTTCCTTTTCTTGGTTGTTGATTCGTAGGGTTAATTTCGCAACTATGACTTCCCAACCTCTAATCTTTTACCTATATTGAACCTTACAACTACATTTTTGAGCAGGGATTTAATAGTTCACTAAATATCTCAACAAATATCATCCTACATATGAATCAAGTAAGGTATCTAAGTACATATCTATCCTAGATACTAATTGAAGTTTCATATTTTATAAAGAATCAAAAACCATACTCTGCTTATTCCCATATTCTATTGCCCTATTCCCTCTCCCGAGTATACAAGGTTGAAAATGGATGTATTCCAAGGGTAAAAAATCCTTAAAATAGTTATAATAAGAATAAGCAAACAACCAATTTAGATAAGCAAAGCAAACAAAGTTAATCCTTAGAAATAATAATCATGTCTTGGCTTCAACCTCGGAAAAGGGCGTTTAACCATGCATAGTCATAATCGTAATAAAAAAATAGTAATTAATGACTAAAAACATTAATGAACTAAATAAAAATAATAAAAACCTAATGAAGAAGTTATAGCATCCCTTTAATCTCAATAATATGTCCAAAGATGTGTAAAAATGTGATACAACATGTATTTATAGTATGGAGCAATCCCTTTCATTGTTGGACAAGAAAACCTTCACTTATTAAACCCTGGACTAGGTGGGGTGGTGCCCTGGGTAGAGCCCCACTCTAGGTACGGCATCGCCTCTAAATTTTCCTATCTCTCTAGAATTTGTTGTTCAGAATTTTTCTAAGGCAGAAGAGCACCGAAATGAGATAGTATCGCGGGCTAATCACCTTAAGGACAACCACGCACCTATTGGTTACTGGTTTGGGCCTCTTCAGAATACATTGGTTTTTTTCATGCATCCGTTGGCTACTGATACAATCCTCACGCACCCAAGACATTCCAGGGGTCCAAAATTGCGTCAATCTGCATATTGTGCCTTCATTAAGCTATTTCAAGCCTTTTTGAGTTGTTCCCACATGATTTAAAGCTTGTATATCCTTGATATATCATCATAATCCATTAATAAAGCATCATAAATCATTAAACACAACAATTTAATGCTTAAATCAACACAACATCCAACACGATGAACTAGAAACACGAGCTAAGCATAGGCTAATTTCACTTTGATCTTTAACTCATTGTTTTGACCCTTGGCTTGATCCAATTGACCCTTGATCATTATAAACAAGGTTTTTCACATATAATTACACATAAAAACCATTTGGAACAATTTAAACACAATAGAATCCACCAGAATCAACTAGACAAGGACCTAGCTCAAGCTAGTAACACTAGTTTTCCGTGTTGAACTCTAAATGAATCTTTTAGGTATAAACTTGTTTGAAACTCACTATGAACATTATAAAAACATGATTTCAATCTATGATACACATTTATATCATTATCCACTCATATATCATATGAATCATCCTCAAAACAACGCTAAAAAGGCTAGAATACTAACATTAGAACGCATAAATACACCCAACATCAGGTCCACTTAACAACCAAATTTTTTTTATTCCTCCCTCCTTTCTCTCTTTTTTCCCTTTATTTCTAATTTATGCTGGGTTTTCTTTATTTTATTCTTTTTTTTCAAATCTATATTTTTTTTCTTTTTCTACCATACACAGTCCTACTTTATTTTCTCTTATTTACACCCTTCTTCATACCCACTTCTAATCACACACCCCTATATAGCCATCATCAACTTAAGTGATTTGACTAAGTTGAGGATAATAATATCCAAAGAGGAACAGGGCCAAAATAGGTTCATTATAACTAAATTGGGGAGGTGAAAGGTGAAAACAAGAAACTTAGTCTATACAGCCTCAAAATAGGGATCAAGGGACACTTATTTGCATATGACCTATGATTGTTTGTGCTAAAAATGGACTAATTCAAGAACGACCTATGATCATTTCCTAATCGACGATCCTACAACCTAGCAATGACTAACCAGGAAAGTTTTTAATTCAACACACAAAGTAAACTAAGAAAGCATCTCACACACACATGGAACAGGGTTGTATCACAAACTACTGCCTATTTGGTTCATGCATATGCTAGCCATTATTATTATGTCCCTAATCATAATGCCATAGCAAGATCCATAGTGGTCACATGCATAAAAATATCACATAATGAAAATTAAATTATTTGGAGGGTATCATTTTTGTAACACATTTAAACATAAACACAAAATACATCAATTGTCATTAAGGACTTATTTTCATCCTAGTAAAAAAATAACATAGAAAAAAATACAACCTAGACATTCTTATTTTTCTATTATAGAATGGCTGACGAATAAACAAGTATGATACCAAAAACCTGTAGTGGTTGTGGTACACCCCCACCCCTATTGAATCTTATGCACTATCCCCAGTCCATCTAAAAAGTAAAAATAGGGAATGAAGACATACCTTGGAACACTAGGTGCCGATTCACAAAGTCTCAATATGGAGAGGGCCCTAGAATGGGCCCGACTCTCATTAATAATGGTCCTAGTATTAACCAGGACACTAAAATCTGTAGTGGCACCGATGGTTGTCAGTGCACTTAATGGAATCTCTGGAGGTGGAGTAGTTCCCCCACTCAAATTTTTTGTATCCACAATTGTGTTCTCAACTACTCGGAAGTTTTTGACTCCAGGGACTACCTTATAGACCCTCGTTTAGTGGTTTAGTATAGATTGCATGGTGGCCACCATAGTTTTCTCTATAACATCCTTTCCTATCTTGTTTTACTCTTCTTTTTTGGTCTTTTACCACCTTCTTTCTCAATAGCCTTTTATTTCCTCTTTGTGCCCCAAATATCAGGAAATTCATTAATTAGTATCTTCTCTATGATTGAGAATGTGGGAAAGGCTTGAATATAAATCCTCTATAAAATCAAAGAGCACAGCCAAATCTGCATGCATGCCCTCCAGATCTAGGGCATGAAAACCTGTCATCTTCTGGTTAATATGTTCCGCAAACCCATAAAATTGGGTATTCATACTATAAATCTCCCTATGGATCTCCCTCTTAAAATATACATATACCCCCTGCTTATTATTCATCACATGTCACTCTAGTACACCTAATATCTTCAGCATATTAGTAAAGAATACCTATAGGACTAAAGCATAGCTAATGAGGTCTATGTTAGATGTAAATAGCCTCAGAGTAGGAGGCAGATTCATAGCCTGAGAAGTACCAGCTACACCGATAGAGGCCTAATTCTTGGAATGGGCAGTTTCAATGGGGCTTCACCAATATTAGTGAACTCTATAGTGTTAATACCATGCCCTCTATTCTAAAATACTACCTAAAGTAAAGTGGCCTCTATCTTAGCCTTTGATATGGATTTAGCAAAATCTTAGATCAAACCCAAAACAGTCGTCCTCTGAACTCATAAAAACTTATCCATACCCTTGACCTTTGGTATACCCTGGTCTCGGTAAAGTTGTGTCTGTAAATATGGGTAGGCTAAAGTGGTATCCGTTCTTACCGCTTGTTCATAGATATCTCTATCTATAATCTTGGATATGTATATCTCGTATCCCTCTATGATTCCCTCAACCAGCGCAACTCGGTCATGACTCAGTACATTATCCCCTTTATGGGACTCAAATGGTGATGGACCAGTATCCACCAGGCCTTCGAAGAAAAATTTAGAAGACCCTTTATGATCCATGTCGAAGGGAAAAATGCCTACATCGCCTTTTCTAATACCATAGAAATAATACCAGCCATCCACTTGAATTGAACAAAGATATCTTCTAACTCAATCTATTTTATCTTCACTTTCTGTATTATCCATGCAGTTATCAATTTGAGAAGTGTTGGTTAGTATTTGAAAATCCAGTGCATGAAGGAATCTAGAGATCATCTAGGTTGAGATGTTTACCTGAACACCTCTGATCAAAACTGACAATAAGGGGTCACCACCCTTCCAAAATATCCCCTATGGATAAACCCGCTTATTCTCCATCTGGTAAGCAACATAAAATTCTCAGACCAATGATGGGTTGTATTATCTTAGATTCTGAGTGATCCACTTAAAGTGATATTGCCTGAAGTGAGACTCAAATTTTGGCATCTCAGACATGCTCACCGTACTCATCTTTGGCTTTATGTAGAACCCCTTTTTTGGTGTTTAGGTGGCAAGGATGATTGGACTATCTCTCTCATATAATGCCTACATCATGGGTGGTACTAATTAATGATGGGAATCGGGGTAGCCTTAATTTGGAATGTCTTAGCTAGGGGAGGTGGTGGTATATTTGTAGGGCTTTTATTGGACTCACTCTCCTCCTCCTCCTCCTTATTCTTCTCATCACCTGACCCCTCATTTTTTGATATATTATTTTCAAAACCACTATTTGTCTCATCATTCAATTTTTCATTCTTAGTCTTGGGGCTAGAGTTTGATTTACCATCCTCTTTGACTAGGATATTGAGTGTAGTGGTTATTGGCTAGGGTTCTTTATCCTCATCGTATGTGTAAAGGTGATTGGCCGGTGTTTGAACCCTTGGTTCCTTGAGGTAAACTTTTTCTTTTTTCCACCACTACTACTACTAGATATTCATTAATAGAGACAGTTGACTCAACGTTTGTGGCTTCATTCCTAAGATGTCGAGTGGACGGGAGAGATTGTTTCTTTTATGTTTTCTTAGTGGAATCAAGGATTTCATTGGTACCTATTAAGACATAAATGTTAGTTAATTCTAAGAAAAGGAAAGAATAACAAGTAAAAAAAACAAGTGTGTAGAAATGGCTTCCAATACTATAAATCAAGTTATGACTCATTTCCAGAGGTGATGAGTCATGGTAGGACTCACTTCTAGAGGATACGAGTCATCCTGAGACTCATATAGTGGAAGAAGGTAAAGGTATCATACACTGGTCAAGCTACGATTACTTCTAACAAGTCATTGAGTTAGACAATAACTCATCTAAAACACTCGTAGTCTGACAAGAAACTTTTCCTTAATTCATTCCACTTCCTAGTTACTATGAGTCCACACTACTAGTCATATGGAGATACAATGACTGGTAGTGTGAGTCGTAGTGTAACTAGAAACCAAGGACCCTTTTGCACACATGTTCCCAGAGGCTATGAGTCACGTAATGACTCGTTAGGTAACCCTACAAGTTGTTATAAGCCCTTAATCAACTATTACAAGGGTGTCTACAGGACTTGATATATTATATCACTTTCCCAAGGGTACTCAAACCTCCCCATACCTATAAAATCCCTAATACACTCATAATTCATCCCCAAATCTAAATTTTTATACTCATGTTTAATTCGAAATCATCAATATATCTCAAGAATAAGTTCATGGGTTTTCACCTGATGGACAAATTCAACCAAGGAATCCAAGTATTTTCTACCATATTTCACATCGACTTATGAGATAGAACATTAAGCATAACACTTACTTAGATGACAATGAATAACCTACTTAGACCCTTTAGAATATTTTAAATTTTCCCATAATTCTTTAGAAGGGCAAATTTTGGGGAGATTTAACTTTGAATTTTATTATAACAGATGAACTTTTGAGTTTATTTTATAAATTGGTGGATGGTTTTGGTAATAAAGTGGGTTACATGCATTTAAAAATGGAATATGGATTTAAAATTATGTTATTTTCCATTTATTACATCTGAATTGGGTTGGGTTGACTTATTGGGCCCATGATATTGGGCCTATTGATGAGTTGTGGTAACAAATCATAGCCAATGGCTACTATTCATGGACTTCCTTCATTGGGACTGCAACCTCACTTGGGTTCTCCAGCCATAAAGACTCAAGGCAGCGAATCATTGTCACGGACAATGACTCGTTCTAAGAGTCATCATGACTCTAGAGAACTTTTACCTGGGATTTGTTTGGCCTCCTTTTCCTTACGAATCTACCGATGTATTGTAGGGTGACCCTATGACTTGTAGGGTCCTTCGTAGGGACTTGGTACCAATGATTTTTTGGTCTTTTTTTGTAATCTCCAGCCTTGCACATTGAATACATATGTTACCCTATAATATAATAAGTACAAAACACTGGTTGCCTCCCATAAAAGGCTTGATTTGATATAGTCACACGATGTGGATAAGTTGGATACTTATAATTTACCAACTAGTCCAGACGTTGCCTCCCATGCAATTCCTACTTTAACATCACGACACGACGCAGTTGCCTTAGTTACTCAACTTCACTAAGGCTTATGTCAACATATACTTTGACCTCATCAGGGTTTCCATGTAGTGTTTCACTAACTTCTCATTCAACTTGCCAGGAAACAAGGTAAGTCTTGAATTATACAAAAAGACCAAATCATTGTGCCCAAACACTTTTTTCTTGATCTTCTTATCATGATACATCTTCAACTTTTCTTTGTAAAGAGCTGAACTTTCATATGATCACAGCTAAAAATCATCCAACTCATTCACCTTGCCCATTCTCAACATAGTTGTATCATGCCACTCAAAATTGAGCTTTTTCAACACCCATATTGCCATTTGTTCAAGTTTGACCTGCAACTGGCATGCCTTATCATACAAAAGCTGATATGCTAAGGCACCTATGGTAGTCTTAAAAGCTATCCAGTAGGCCTACAAAACATTATCTAACTTTCTTGAATAATCAGTCTAGTTGTCATTCACAGTCTTCGCCAATATGGATTTTATCTCCTGATTAGAAACCTCAGCCTCCCCACTCTTCTGAAGATGGTCGAGTGTTTCCACCTTATGCTGCATACTACATTCTTCAAGAAATACCTTGAATAAGTGATTGCAGAAGTGAGACCCACCATCACTAATAATTGTATGTGCAGTGCCAAACTGAGAAAATATGTTCTTTGTCAAAAATGCAGTGACACTTTGATCCTCATTGTTGGTAAGTGAAACCACCTCCACTCACTTTGAAACATGGTCAACTTCCATTATAATGTACATCATCTGCTAGGAGTTCACAAATGGACCCATGAAATCAATTCCCCATACATTGAACACCTCTAACTCTAAGATACGTTTCATGGGGAGTTCGTATTTTCATGAGATATAGCTTTGTCATTAACACTGGTCAAAGGCTGGAGAAATGTCATGAGCATTAATGTAGATAGTTGGCTGATAATACCCACACTGCAAAATTTTGTAGGCTAAGTGGGTACCACTATGATGACCTCAATTAGTAAACAATGACAAGCCTCAAGGACGCTCATCCCCTCCATCTCAGGAATACATCTATGAATAACACCATTGCACAAATTCAAAAGACATAAGGCTTATCCCAAAAAAAATTATCAGCTCATCCATGAACTGCTTACACAACTTGAATAATAAATCTTTTGAAACAAGATCACTTGACAAAAAGTTGGAAAAATTAGCACACCAGGGGATTAAGTCTTGAGATACTGCCAAGACCCACTCATCTGGAAAAGTATCATCTATATCAAATAATCCCCTAACTTCTACATTGCCTCCTTCCCATGCAAGATAAGCGATCAACAACCTGGTTCTCAGTGCCCTTTTGGTCTTTCACTTCAAAGTCAAATTCTTGAAACAAAAGAGCCCAAAGTACACACCTTAATTTTACAGCTTTCTTCAACATTAAATACCACAAAGATGAATGATCTACATAAACTATGACTTTGACCCATATCAAATAGGTCTAAAATTTCTCAAAGGCAAAAACCACCGCAACTAACTCCTACTTAGTGGCAATATAGTCATTCTATGCGGGACCTGCCTGGCATAATAGGATAAAGGATTTTCTCACCTATTTGGCCTAGGATAGAACCCAAGCCCACTCACTAGCATAATACATAACCTCAAATAATGAAGACCAATCAAGGGACATAATAATGGGAGTCAAGATCAACTGCTCTTTAAGGAACTTAAAGGCCTTGAGACATGCATCATCAAATAAAAATTTCACCGCCTTCTCAAAAACCTTGCATAGTAGATACCTTTCACTGAGATCGTAGGAGGTAACTTTTTAATCACCTCAATACTAGCTCTATCTACCTTTATACCCCACTTTGAGATTTTGTGACCGAGAATAAATCCTTTCTTCACTATAAAATGGCACTTCTCCCAATTCAACACCAAATTGCACTTCTCACATCTTTGGAGTGCGTTAGCCAGATGGTCCACAAAATCATCAAAAGAGTCCCAATCTACAAAAAATTCAACCATGAAACTCTATAGTATCCTCGACCATGTGAGAAAATATCAATATCATACACCGCTAAAAGGTGGCCGGAGCATTACAGAGTATTAATAAATTCTGATTGAATGCAAAAGTCACATATGGGCAAGTAAAAGTCATCTTTTCCTGGTCTTTGGGAGCAATAAAAATTTGATTGTATCCATAGTACCCATAATAAAACAATACCAACCCCAGTTTGAAAGTTTGTTAAGCATCTAATCCATGAATGGCAAATGGAAATGGTCATTTGGAGTCTACGTATTCAACTACCTATATTCCATGCATACTCTCGATACAGTAAATGATCTCATGGGAACCAATTCATTCTTCTTATTTGGAACCATGGTTATCACACCCTTTATTCGTACATATTGATCTAGAATAACCCACTTGTTTTTCGCAATGGTATAAACCATACAAGAATCTAACCACTTGATGATTATTTTTTTACTACCTCTGGCATAGCTGAACTCAAACAATGTTGGTTCTTAATTATTGGTACATATTCCAGTTTAAGCTATATCTTATGAGAGCATATATCGGGTGAAATATCCATAATAGTCCATTCAATGGAACTCTTGAACCTCCACAATGCTGAAATTAAGCTTCATCCCGAGTCTCTAATAACTCAACAACAAATATTACCGACAAGATATTGTCGGCCCCTAATAATTCATAATACAAGTGAGATGGAAGGGCTTTCAATTCAAAGATAGGTGAATCCTTAATAGATGGTCAAGCTAGAGGAGTGGTTCTATTCTTTAGATAAGGATATAGCTTCTTTGGGAATAACTACAAGAAACTCTACCATACAATGCACTCACCATTTCATGACACTCATTAATTCCATCGCTGTCAAATTTCATGATAACTGCTATTAATGACTCAACCCTAAGTCTCTATTTAATAGGCAAAGTCACCGGATCATCATCAATAGTATCAACCACAGACACCACTCTTATATCCTTTGATTTTCTTATAGAATGACACAAATTAAGAGTAACTTGCTCATCATTAAATATAAACTTCATCTACCCCATATCAAGGTCAACCAAATCCCTACCCATAGCGAGAAAAGGACTTCCCAAGATAATAGGGACTTAGAAGTCCACCTCATAGTCAAGGATCACAAAATCAGTAAGAAATATGAAGGAAGAAACCTTTACCAAAATATTACACATAATACCAACCTATTTCTCCACAATTTATTCAACCATCAATAACCTCATGGATGTAGGTTTGGGTTCCACCAATACCAACTGCTTGTAAACTACCAACAACATCAAATAGATACTAGCTCCTAAATCACATAAAGCTCTAGAGAAGTTGAAGGACCACTTGGAACATATAATATAAATTCTCTGGGGTTCTCCTTCTTTTCAACCAACTATTCGGAACCAACAACATTGTAATGATGCACATTATCAGTGGGCTCAAAACTCACTATTTTCTTTCTTGTAACCAAATCCTTCATGAACTTAGTGTCGCCATACATTTTCTCTAATACTTTTACAAGAAGAATATTAACAGAAAAATCCTTCAACATTAACAATAACTTATGACACTTTCTTTTCTCTTGTTTCTTCTTCAATCCGTGAGGAATCGGGGTAGGGGAGGTCATGGAATGATCTTGAACATAGACTTGACTACCTTTCCATATCCTTTATTCTTCCCAACACTTTAATCAACACTTGTCAATTCTTGTGATGACTCACCACTAGTCACCAACTTTTCAAATTTTATTTTCAGTGCCTATTCTTCATCAACCACATCATTCTTAACTTCATCAACTACAGGAATAAGGGGAATAATAGTTACCTTACTACTACAAATGGTGATGGTAAAATAGTGACTATCATTCTTAATATTTTGCACAGTATTACTTGGAAGTATGCCTAGTTAATGTTGATTTAAGGTCACTAACATATGCCCAAACTGATTCTCAAGTTGCTTGGTCGTAGTTGTATGCGCTTCCATTTTCTGTGTCAAAGCTAAAATGTCTACCTCAATCACCTTAAGGAAACTTTATTAACTTTACAAAGCCTAAAACATCTTAGTAATAATTACGTCCATCCTTGACTTAGTATCACAACTTTCTAGTGGAACGTATGCACCACTCATCTCCTTATAATTATCCTTACGCCTCCAATTACCATTTATCTACCCTGATATCTATATCTATCCCCATAGTAGTACCAACCTTGATTCCCTTATCTCTAGTTTTAATTTTCTTCAGAAGACAATTGGAACTTTGTTTGAAAATTAACCAACTCTCTTTCTAAATACTTTGCGTCTTCATCCATATCCAAATTATACTACCTATAAGCTTTTCCTTATCTTCCTATAAAATTCACCATCTCAAAATTCATAGTTGGAAACTGCTTCATCAGTAACCCAATATCCATACTCAGATGCACAACCTCTTAATCCCCTAAATAATGTATGACTCTATGCTCCCCGAAAGCACAAATATCATAAGTATTGATACCTCTATTTTTCTACCGATTATGCCACCCTCGGTTGCTAAGAGAGATCAAATCTACTATTTTTGATACTATATCCTAATGCAGATTTATGAATACTTTGCTAGTAATAGTATCTGCTAATGATTTGAAACTGGTATTCAGGGCATGATTGATAATCTTTAGTAGACTCCATCCTATAATGTTGTGATTAGGCACCATTATCAACTTCTTCTTTAACCGAAACCATGTCTCATACATTGGTTTAGAATGTATTTGCCTAAAGATATAGACCTTATCCTTAAATTATAGCATTCTAGCAAGAGGTAAAGGGATAAAAACTGCTTTTGTAACTTGTTCCAAGTATTAACAGACCTATGAGATAGTTCCCCTAACCATAATATCGCTTCACTACTTAGAGAGAATGGGACAATGAAGTCTCAATACTTCCTAATCCACTATTGTTATATTATATGACATACAAATTCCTATAAAATTTATGATATACTTGTTGTGTCATCAGTCAATAGGCCAACAAATACACCTTTCAAATTCAACAACTTAATCATAGCACTAGTAATGTAAAACTTTACCCCTGGCGAAAATCAGGAGAAATGATGGATCCTATCGCGATAGGCTCTACATACCTCATATCTTCATATGGATATTCATATGATACCAAATACTGAAATTTGGAGTAATGAAGCTATATTTATTCTACCTCTATCAAGTTTTACTCAATGATTAGCTTTCTACCTTTATCTCAATCTTTTTGCCTTTTGATCTTCACAATAGGAAGCCTTATTATCCCTCCACATATTTGCTTTCTTTAATAACTACATAGTAGTTTCTTTGGATATCTCTTGAGCACGTCGAAATGGGTAAGGTAAGTACTCTAGATTATCTTAAAACCCCTCATGATGAGCTTCACGTTCGTGGTCCTACATCCTATGATTCTCAAAGACTACACATTCATCTCAATATTCTTATCTTTTCTATCTTTAACTTTTTGATGTGAGAGTTCTTAACTAGATAATACCCCACTCCATACAACATAGTTGGTCAGACTGCCACACTATAGAACTTATCTTTAAGCTTAGGAGACACCTTTTTATCAATAAGACCCCAAAAGTGAGCCTCTATTTCAACCTTTCTACACCAATACAGTTTGTGACATCCTAATCAATCTTGCTATTCCCATGAATCATAGACCCAGGATACTTTTAACTCTCCATCTTCTGAATGGCATGAGAATCCATCTTTACCACCACATCAGCCTCATATGAAAGGTAACTAAACTTACATTCCAAGTACTCTGCCTTGGTCCTGTTCAACCTAAATCCTTAAGACTCAAGGGCCTTTCTCCAAACCTCCAACTTATTATTAACAAATCCTCACATCTCATTAATTTGTACAACATCATTTGTGAATAACATACACCAAAGCACCTCTCCTTCAATACACCACGTCAAAATATCCATCACCAATAAAAATAAAAATAGATTTTTAGTGTATGTTAAGATAGGCACTCTCAGCAAATGTTAAGTTAAGGTAGGCTAACATGCACTAACTATGGTATGATGACTTAACACAGTAACCTCTATGATAGTGATGGACACTCTAGGAATGGTTATACAATGGACTATCTCACCTCTAATGTTTGGAAGCTTTCTCCCAAAATAATTTCAACGTATTTAGGAGGAGGAGGAACTTAAAGATTGATGTGTCATGGAAACATGACAATTTTGATGCTTAAAACAAAGAATTTATGCTTGCACTTAGGTTATTTTAGTGGATATAAGTTGGTTTTGTATTTGTTGTAGGTAAAATAGGTCAATAATAGCTTGGAATGAAATTGGAAGAGAAAGACCTATAAATGACCAAGTCTATAGATGGTATGAGTCACTTCGTAGGTTGTTAGCACATCATATGGTTCGTAGGTTAACTCAAAAGTACAACAGAAACCAAAGCCAAGAAAAAAAAGCTAAGTATAGAAAAGATATATAGGGAGTATACATAGATGAGAATGCGAGTAGTGTCAACAAACTATAAATAGAACAGAACATCAAGCTCCTATTCAGAAATCATGTCTCAGAAGAAGATGAGTTAACAAGTCTACTACGGCTCATCCCAACCTACCATAAGCAGGCTAGTGTTTAGAGGATTAAAGGATAAATCCTTGAAAATGTTGAAGTCTGGTCATCTTATGAGTTGTATTATCTGAGTACGACTTATATGGATAAACTATAAGTAAACCAGTGTCTAGAGCATGGAAGGATCAAGTCCCAGGTAATATGAAAGAAGACCCAGAGTCATATGATCAAGATACGACTCGTGTGGATGATTCATAAGAAGAACAGAAAGTTGAATCCATTAAGATCAACTACTAGAATGCATACAAATAGCATAGTACGACTCATAAGAAGACCTTACGATAGGATGAGCGAGTTGTATCCTGTGTCGACATTACTTGTCCTATTCCATTTTAGTTAGGATTTATTTCCTGAGGTTTCCATGTATCCCAACTACACTCCTTTGATGTTTTTATGTCCTATTATGAATGGGTAATTAAGTTTTCCTATTTTATTTAGGATTTGATTTTTTTAATATATAAATACCCATTAGGCTTTGTTTAATTATTCATTGAGATATTAATTCATATATTGATTTTTCACTTATTCTTATTATTCTTGGTTTGTTCTTGGATTTTTATTTAATTTAAGACTTTGGGATTTTGTAATTTTGTCAGTAGATTCCATCATTGATCTCATAACTGTGAGTGTTTCCCTTAGCTAGGGTTGTGGGAACCCTGGAAAATTAATGAAGTAGAGGAGGTACCAAGTAGTTCTAGGTAAAGATTCTTGCATGTATTGTGACAATCTTCAGTTAAATTGATTTCTTAGTTGTGGCCTAAAATAAGAACCAACTGTATTCACTACTTGTTTGAAAAGAGAGGTATAGATTAGGAAAAAAATGTTACAACAGTAATTTGAAACACCCTTCCGTCAAATAATTCCCGCCTTCTCATCTAATTAACTTGAGACCCAAAAGGTAATAGTTAATCCTAGATCTAGGGAAAAGGTTAGTAATACGACACTCTAAGATGCATAAGGTAAAGGGAGATTTTTTAATGAGTCCACAAGACAATTTGTGATACAAAAATTGTCAGATTCTGCATACAATGCATTGGAATAATTAGACAGTGCACGATAAGTCTATTGAGTTTGGAAGCTAGGGAGCACAAGCCTAGCGTTCGTCTAATATTTTTTACAACCAATAGTAACTAATTATTTTTCTATTTTTTTATTTCAACAAATCCCCCCCTTGTAGTTTCCCACACTCCTGGTGATTTAAATAAGTTCAAGAAGGAATTCTAGCCTATTCCATGTGGGATCTACCCCAACTTAGTTGGGTTACTATATTTGATAGATACTGCTTCATCCTTCAATTGGAGGTGTATTTTGTGAGACATCATTCCTACTTGGGTTCATGACCCTTCTCTTTTACCTATTGATCAAAATGTGACACTATCGCATGCTCAAGGTGATCCTCAAAATATTGTAATTTTATAGATGCAATAACTCCTAGTTGTAGAGAGAGATAGAAGAGTAGCAGAACAGGCTCGATTAGATGGAGAGGATGGTTTAGCTCAGCAAGGAGGACTAGGTAGACTACGACAAGTAGCCAAGCATAGTGATAGAGTTCATAGAGGTAGATCTCCATTCATTCCTAAATAACAGCACTTACATCCATGCGATGATGAATAGGATATAGTTATTTGAACCTACTGAGACAAGAGCCATCATTACTCCTGATTTACCCCCAAAGTGAAGTTTTATATTACTAGCGCTATGATCCAGCTATTAGATTTAAAAGGTGTATTTTTGGGATTAGCAACAGATGATGTGAAAATGCATCTCACTACTGACATCTTTATGTCATATACTATTCTAGGGGTGTATCAGAAAGCTTTAAGGTTGAGGTTGTTCCCATTTTCATTAACATGTGAAGAATCACTATGGTTAGAGAAACTTTCAAGAGGTTTAATCACTACTTTGTATGAGTTATGAAAGTAGTTTCTTAACATGTTTTTCCTTCCTAGAAGGATTCGATAGTTGAAGGATAAAATCTATAATTTTAGATAGTTACCTACTGAATCCATGTATGAGGGATGGTTTAGATTCAATAAGAATTTTAGATAGTACCTAATTATAGAATCACAGGGTCCAACTTGTTGGAAATTTACTACTAATCACTAAATGTCAGTTCTTAAGTAATGATAGATACAATTTCAGGAGGTGCATTTATGCATCATCGATGGGATGCTACATATGATATGTTGGATGATATTTTGGTGACTAATAGAGGTTGGAATACTATAGAGGTTGAGCATGGTGTAGGTACATATGTTATTGGGGAAGATAATGCTTATTGAGCAGCTCATGACTTGGTAGCACAAGAGTTTGCACAGTTTTAGATAAATATAGGGTTGCTCACAAAATAATTCACAATAATGAGTGCTAAAAAGTGAATGCATTATGACACAAGGATCTATTTCTAGAACTTTTCAGATTGAATCTGAAGAAAGAGCGAAGTATCTTGATCGTAGGGTGGCAGATTTCAAAGCCTAAAGACAAGGGAATCAAGGTCGAACTATAATAATGATAGATATAGGGACAGAAGTAGAGAAAGAGATGGTGATTGGTAGTGAAAAGATGACTACAAGGAGAAGAGTGACAAGTATATTCCACTAGGTAGTCGTGATTCAGAATCAAAATGGAGGTACTTTTGTCAAACTAGTTAAAAGGTAAGGAAGTCAAGAGAGTTGTCTCAAGGAGATTAAGGCAAAACTTTAAGGATTGAAGCAGAAAGTTGAGGAATATGCTACCACTATCAAACAACTGGAGAAGCAGTATGACCAGATGTCGGCCGCATTGCATCAAAGGCAACCTGGCATTTTTCCTAGTAACACGACTGCAAATAAAAAGAATGATAGTCATTGCCATGACATTACCACTTGGAGTGGTAAGGCCAGCACCGACCCGCTTGAACCCACTAGTAATAAGCAAAAGAATGATGATGATTCTATTAACGTGGAGACTAGTAGCAAGCAAGATAAAGAAAAAGACATGGTTGAGAAGCCTATTTTATAACCCATCCTGAGACCTGAACCTTTTTTTTCTTTAAGGATAAAAAAAAAGCAAAAGGGAGGTAAGTATCAGAAGTTTTTATCAATGTTAAAAGAGTAGTTACCACTTGTAGAGGCATTGGAGCATATTCTAGGATATGCAAAATTCATGAAGGATATTATCACCAAGAAGAGGTCAGTCAATTATGAGCCAGTCAATAATATTCATCATTGCAATATGTAGTAGCTAGATCTTTGGCAGAGAGAAATGAAGATCCTGGTGCTTTAACTATACCTTTCACCATTGGATCTTTCAACTTCACTGGGGTATTACGTGATTTAGGTGCTAGTATAAACCTAATGACATTAGTAGTATTTATGTAGTTGGGGTTAGAGGCTCCCACACCAACCATCTTGAGACTAGTGATGGCAGATAAAAGAGTGAAAAAACTAGTTGGTATTCTATATGATGTAATGGTGAAGGTGGATTCTTTAATATTTCTTGTTGATTTTGTGATATTGGACTGTGAATTAGAGTTTCAAGTCCCAATCATTTTGGGAAGACCATTCTTGGCTAAAGGAAGGATGTTGACTGATTTGGAGATAGGACATCTGATGCTGAGACTCAATGATGAGAAAGTGATATTCAATGTATGCAAATCGATAAAGTAGCCTAATGAGTTAAGAGTGATATTTGTGATTGATGTGTATAATGAGGAGATGGATTCATTCTATGATGTTGATTCAGTGATTATTTGGTATGATTCTTTTGAAGCTATTCCTATTGAAGAAAGGATGGGCATTGAAGCTTTGGAAGTCGTGATCATAAACTTCAACAATGATGGTATTAAGGACTACGATGAAATAGTATGTGCACTCTATAGGAGTGGTTCTTGCATTTTTGCATGAAAGAAGCTTGATTTAGATTTGAAGAATAGAATCACCCCACCTGCTCTCCCATCTATTTAGGATCACTAATCTAAGAGTTGAAGGATCTCTCTTCTCAATTAAGATACGCATGTTTGGGGGATAACAACAGTTTTCCAATAATTATTGCAATTGGATTAGCTGAGATAGAAGTAGAAACTTTGTTATCAGTGCTGCAATGATTCAAGAGGGCTATTGGTTGTTCGATTGCAGATATTGTAGGTATCCCACCTAGTATTTATATTCATAAGGTTTAACTTGTACCAAATTATGTTCCAAGTACAGAACATCAGCGTCGACTCAATCCTACTATGCAGGAGGTGGTGAAGAAATATATAATTAAGTGGTTGGATACTTATGTAGTATATCCAATTGCTGATTTTAAGTGGGTAAGTTCGGTACAATGTGTTCAGAAGAAAGACGATATTGCTTTTGTGCCTGATGAGTGGAATGAGATAGTGTTGATGAGGCCAGTCATAGGATGAAGAGTATTCATGGATTACAGAAAATTGAATGCATGGACTCAAAAGGATAACTATCCCATGCCCTTCATGCACTAGATAATGGATAGACTTATGGTCAGAGAATGGTACTATTTTATGGATGGGTACTCAGGTTATAATCAAATCACAATTGCACATGAGGACCAAGAGAATACTACCTTCATATTTTCTTACGGGACCTTCACATAGAGACGTATGTCATTTGGATTATGTGACATACCAGCCACATTTTAGAGATGTATGATGTCAATCTACTCTGACATAGTAGAAAACTTTATCGAACTGTTTATGGATAACTTCTCAGCCATTATTGATTCTTTTCATAACCCCTTAGTGCACTTGGAAAATGCTCTATGAAGGTGTAAAGAATACAGTTTGGTACTTAATTGGGAAAAGTGTCATTTTATGGTCAAAGAAGGTATAATGCTTGGACGCAAAATTTGAAAAAGGGGTATTGAGGTAGATAGAGCAAAGATTTAAGTCACTGAGAAATTGCCTCCACCAATTTCTGTAAAGGGTGTTCGTAGCTTTTTGGGACATGATGGATTAGAGGTGATTCATCAAGGATTTCTCTTATATTGCCAACCCTTTTTGTAGTCTTCTTGAGAAAGAGGTAAAATTTGAGTTTACTAAAGCATGCTTGAAGGCTTTTAAGTGTCTGAATGAAAAGATGATGACTGCTCCTATCATAGTGTAATCATATTGGTCCTTGCCATTTGAGATTATGTGTGACACAAATGGATTGGCCTTAGGGTTGTACTAAGTCAACGAAAAAAATGATCCTTTATCCCATCTACTATGCTTGCAAGCTACTAATCCTGCTTAAAAGAACTACACTATCATTAAACAAGAGTTGTTGGCAGTGGTTTTTGCCTTTGAGAAGCTTAGGTCTTATTTGTTTGGGACAAAGGTAATTGTGCACACTGATCATGTAGCATTTTTGTACTTAATAGTTAAAAAGGATGCAAATCCTAGACTGGTGAGGTGGGTGCTACGGCTGAATGAATTTGATTTGACGTCAAGGATAGAAAAGGAACTGAGAATCAAGTTTTGATTAATTTTTATAGACTTGAGGAGGAAGCTATGTAGGACGTTAAAGATGGCCTCGAGATTGGAGACAATTCTCCAGATCAGTAGATATTAGTAGCTTCCTAAGATATAATTCCATGGTTTGCAGACAATGAAAATTATTTAGCAAGTGATCTAGTCCCATAAGATCTTTCCTTTCAGTAGATAAAGAAGTTCATGCATGAGATAAGTAAATTTTTCTGTGATGAGCCTTATTTATTCAGAATTTATATGGATGGAATTATTCTTAGCTGTATACCTTAGGTAGAGATGATGAGCATACTCGAGGCTTGTTATTCTTCACCAGTTAGGGATCATCATGGAGGAACCGACACAACCCACAAAATCTTGCAATGTGGGTACTATTAGCCAACAATCTACAAAGATACACATGACTTTTCTTCATCTTGTCATAAATGTCAACGAAAAGGTAACATTTCTAGACACCATGAACTTCCTATGACTTCTATATTAGAATTGGAATTGTTTGATGTATAGGGTGTAGATTTCATGGGTCCTTTTATGAGTTTGTTTGGCATAAAGTATATTCTTATGGTTGTGGATTATATTTACATGTGGGTTGAAGTGGTTGCGCTCCCTAAAAATAAAGCACATAGTGTCACTACATTCTTGAAAAAGCACATCTCTTTTTTACTTAGCACGCCACGTTCTATCATTAGTGATGGGGGGTCACATTTTTGTAATTGTCTATTCAAAATTTTACCTGAGAAGTATAGAGTGAAACACAAGGTGGCAACACCTGATAATCTGTAGACTATTAGATAGGTTGAGGTGTCCAACAGAGAAATCAAATCCATCTTGGCAAAGAAAGTAAAAACCAATATGAATAATTGGTCACATAAATTAGATGATGCATTATGGGCTTACAGAACAGCTTTCAAGATCCCCATTAGTGCCTTTCCTTATCAGTTTTTGTATAGCAAGGCATGTCAATTATATGTTGAACTTTAACAAAAAGCACTGTGGTCTTTGAAAAAGCTGAATTTTAAGTGCCAAGATGTAACAAAGTCAAGGATGAACAAGATTAATGAGTTGAATGAATTCCTACTCCGGGATTATGAAGGTTCTGCACTTTACAAAGAGAAGATGAAGCTGTATCATGATTGCTAGATTTAGAAGAGCATGTTCGAAAATGGTGACCAGGTGTTTCTATACAACTCAAGGCTTCACATGTTTCCAGGAAAGTTGAAGTCTCAATGGTATGGTCCCTTTACTGTGTTTAGAGTGTTCCCATATGGTTCTTTGGAGTTGAAGACGAATGGTGAAGCCCCATTTAAGGTGAATAGGCAAAGTTTAAAGCATTATATGGGTAACACTAAGGAATTAATGTCATTTTTAAGATATACCTTGGTGAAGTCTGAGTAACAAAGGTGATTGTATCATGCCGCGATGTTAAATTAAGCGTTGCATGGGAGGCAACCCATAAGGCTGGTTGGTGAAATTTGAGCACCCAACCGAGATCCATCATGCCATGATGTTAAACCAAGAACTACATGGGAGGCAACCCATATTTTGTACTTAATTATTTATAGGGTAATATGTTAGTTCAATGTGAAAGGATAAAGAATGCAGAGAAGAGCTAGAAATTTCAAGACATAAGGTCATACGAACTCTTCACGAGTTGTATCATAAGGTAATGACTCATAAGTAAGAGTCATAAGGACCTAGGATTTAATCAAATCCAGGTAAAAGTTTCTGGAGTCATTAATACTCTCAGATTGATTCGTACCCTAAGGGTACAAGTCGTCACCATAAGTCGTATCAACTCTAAAACCTAGGTAAAGTTCCATGTTTTATGATGGAGGAAAGCTCTATAAGCCTGGGTACGAGTCATACCCATGACTTGTAACCAATCTCACCAGGTCCAAGTTCATGGGTCAACCCATCCAAAATTATTGTTTTAAATAAAAGGGGTACCCAAATCGAGTACCTAATAGTATGAAAAAGATACGAACCTCTATTAATGACCAAATTTTAAGCTCCCAAATAATGAAATCACTCGAAATTACACACAAAATTGTTGGTTTATCTCACATTACATAAATTTTACAAGAATTTGGGGAAGAAAACTTAACTTTCAAGAACCCTAATATCAATGTGCATTGAAATTTGGAACCCTATTTCTTAGAAATCGAACTAAAATATAAATTGGGGATGAACTAGATATTCTGTGTAGAATGTGTGTGTTTTTTGACTGACATGGGGTAGTAATGTTGTGAGTTGAAGTGTAGAATAGGTATGTGTATTGGAATCAACTAATAAGTTGAACTTCTATGTTGCAGTGCATACGAGATACCTTACGAATCGTACCTACAGGTAAGAATTTATGGTTCGTGCTACATTGATTGCTTGGCTTATGGTTGGGTACGAGTTTCATGTGGGTAGGTTTCTAGCCCGACAGATTATATATAGAGATATGGATGGTGAGAATTTGTTGCTGGCATATGATAACGCTCTACTATACCATCTAAAGTGGTAGAGTATGGTCATTGTTAATATCTCAACTTTCGTTGAAGTTGAATCCGCAAGGAGAGAAATTTAGATTTTGAGTTCTATGGGTGTCAAGATTACCAAATAGATACCCTAAGTGTACACAATGTAAAACACATAAATAAAAAAGGGGTTGGTTTGGAATAGGATGTTACCAATACCAAGTCACGCAACACACTACATTAATACTTCTGTCTTAGAATTCGAATTTAAGAGGTATCTTGGGATTATGTCTACCTAAAGGCAATGTGTGCATAGGATCATGATGGTTCTGTATAAATTCTAGTTGTTAATAACATGGTAGGCTAGGTTGAAAATCCTTAAGGCTATTTTGTCAACAAGGCCTTAAGAATGTCATTTGTTGACTCTTTGGAGTACCTAACGAGTGTATTTATACGAGCCACCCAAAGCCTAAATTTGGATATCCCTATTTCTAGGAAAATACCCACAATATAGCCTACTCTCCATCTACCCTTATTTCAAAGATGGAAAAACAAACTAAGCAATATTCACAATTGTCCACTATTGCTTTGACACCTTATAACCCTTTTTCAAGAATGCTATGGATTCCCAAAAGTTCACCCTCATCTCTATTTCAAGGATGATAAGAGATTTCAATAGTTTGAGGTTTTCTCCCAACATACGCATTTTGTGTATTTGGGATTTTCACCCACAAATACAAAATAATGTAAACCAAGAAGTAATGGAATCCATAATCAACAACTAAAAATTACACAAAGACATCATTACCCAAACACAATTGCACCTTAGTTCGACATAATCCCAAGAATAGAGAATTTAGCTACTCATGAAATGAAAGAGAACAAACATACTAAAAAATTCATTCATGGCATCCATAATAATGGAGAATAAAGAAAATCTTCACTTTACACTTCAATTTCGCAAATTTCAATTTGAAATTTAAACTGTAAATTATTTCCCCAAATTCTAGGGTTCACCAATTTTCTCAAGTTTCAATCCTCCTCTCTTGTCTAATGCCTTAAGGTAAAGGGAATTGTGCCTTATAAGGTAATTGGAATTAGATATGTCTTTTGAATGAACTGCCCTTGATCATTAAACTCACTAGGCCGCGATCACTGATGCTTGTCTGCGATCGCGTCTATTGCGACCACAGTTAGCACTAGCGATTGTGGTACATTGACCTGTCTTGACTGACCGTGATCATGGTAAATGGGGATTATTTATACTCCAAGTATTCCAACTGCACTTCTTCTTTTCTTTTTGTTCCTTTTTATCTCAAGTCCATATCTGTCCATCTCATGACCCGTATACATGGAAAATGTTGAAATTCATGCATTAAATCACAATGTTATCTCATCTATGCCTTCAAAATGTAGTAGTGTGCACAAATGTTAAGTCGAAATGAATGGTAAATTTACCACTCATCAACACCACAACTTAAAGCTTTGCTTTTCCTTAAGCAACACTGTGTCTTACTATAATACAATGCATATTTATGCCCATACAAGCTGACCCAATGATCATAATGACTTTAACTAGAGTACTACCATAATTTATTTCTTCAAAGATAGGCAAAACGATTTCACGAAACCCCTCAACATAAGATAGGATTTTTGAAGGATGCAAAAGACTTTAAAGAGAAACTATGCATCAATGACTAATACTCTAAAAGTGACTCACCTTTTGACCTCAACTACAATATACTCTTTTAGCCTTATTTTTTGGGAGATGACCATAATCACCTACCTCAACTTGTTCACATGCCTCATCATAAGAAAGAAAATTCAAAGAACCAAGTCATCAAATATACAACAAGGAATTTAAGTGAAAAACAAGTCATCAAATATGCAACAAGGAATTTAAGTGAAAAACATTCTCTCTGTTAAGAACTTTCGATGCCAACAAGTACCATGCTATAGGCTTGCCTCTATTTTTATCGCCACTACAATGAAAATACTTGGTTGGAAATCACGAAAGGCTTTTTGAGCTTGTAACGTAGGTTCAAGGTAGGGTAGGATATCATTTAGGAACAACACGGATATACCCTCCTTGAACATCTACATCACATTATTCAATCAAAATTTTGATCATTGGCCACTTCTTTTGTTTTTGCTTCATTACACATGTGCCTAATTTTTTCTGTCGTTCACCTATTTTATTTTGATTTCTTTTTCTTGCACCCTTTGTGCTTCTCTTTCCTTTGGTGGATCCTTTTTTTTTCTTAATCACTTTTTCTCAATGCTTAAGCCTATAGGTACTCTCTTACAACTTCGTGGCCCAAAGTTTCCTCTTTCAATCATAGCACCCCCAACTTAGGCTTTAGCTTCAAGTTGCAATTTTAAGTTCAAGGAGGGTAGGGTTCAAAATAGGGATAAAAATTGAAAGGCTCATAGCTTGAAATGTGTTTACCAAATAAAAATTCAAAGGCTCAAATTAGGTAACTTGGGATAACATATATGCAAGGGTAGGCTTTTTAGGCTAAAGTGGACTTCCAATGTAACAAAGATGGCCTAAGATTATCTTCCCAACCAAGTACAATCAAAATAAGCCTTAAGAAACTAATGGGAAAAGTTCTAAATGGTACAAGTACACATGAGATTTGGAAAATTAACCTTACCACATGGCATGAAAATTCACCAAGGCGGCTCAATTATCCTTTCCGCTAGACGCAAAAATAGAGTATCTACCAATTATCACAAGCCATGATTTGTTAGAGTCACAAGAAGAGGAAAAAAATTGTTGAAAGGTCGCTCATATTCATGCCCTTGATTTTCAAGAAAATTTGGATGGAGGAGAGTGTTTGCTTTTCAATTGTACAATGAATAATTTACTAAGTATCGTATAAACCCAAGCCTTCATCTCACATGTTAGCCTTCACAAAGGAAAACCATATGGCTACTCAGACTTTGCCATAGGTATAAGTGTAATCCTAAATTACAAATGCCACAGTTACTCATATTTCCCTTGTATTTATGACGTGCCATGGGTACTCAAACTTCCCCAACATCCATGACTTAAACCAAAACACGACTCTTTTTCCTTAAGAATGTAGCCACCCAATCCATCATAGGGAAAAGTCTTTCCAAATTTATGTACAAAGGAAACAAAGGTAGTCTCACACACCCCCAACTTAGGGATCAAAAGTGCCCTTACAACAACAAAATTAAGAAGAATAAGGGTTATAAGGCATTCTCTAAAGCAGCAAACAAAATGCCCTTCGGATGCCACGATTGTGTCTGAGAGTTCCACAATTGTGTTTCTCATGATTGTGACCCTAGGACTATGATCTCGGTAACTAAGACTGAGAATCCCCTATTTCAGCTCTGTTTTGGTTTCCTTAATAATTGTTATTTTCCAGCTCTATTTTTCCCCTGTTTTCTGGAAATTAAACTTGAGTTAAAACACACAAAACATTAAAACAAATAAGAAATAAGTCAAGGATGGGTTTCCTCCCATTAAGTACCTAATTTAATGCTGCAACACAACTCTACTTCTTCACCACATAGAATTTTTGAAGTGAACAAACTCCACTTTGGCAATAATGGGGCAGTTGATATTGTAGTGCTTTACCCTTTGGCTATTTACTAAACACTTCTTCTTTTCATGATCTTCCAATTCAATGGCACCACTAGGATAAACATTAGAAATCACAAATAACCTCGACCATTTAGAACAAAGCTTCCTCGCAAAGAGTTTCAATCGAGAATTATAAAGGAGTACATTCTTAGTGACATGGAATTCATGTCTTAATATTCAAGAATCATTCCATTTATTTATTTTCTCCTTTAAGAATGTGAAAATCTCATAAGTATTGAGTAAAAATCTTCAAATTCATGGAGTTTTATGACCCTTGCCTTGGAGGCTTCTCCCTAATTCATGTTCAATCTCTTTAAAGCCCACAATGCTTTATGTTTAAGCTCGATGGGAAATGACATCCCTTTCCAAGCATAAATAGGAAGAGAGAAATGCCAATTGGGGTTTTGTAGTCTATTATATAAGCCCACAGTGCCTCATCAAGTGGCTTTGCCCAATTGGTTTGACCTATATTCACCATTTTCTCAATTATTGCTTTTATTTCTTGATTTGAAACTTCAACTTGGCCACTTATTTGGGGTTTGTGTGGGTATCAACTTTGTGATTAACCCCATACTTATAATGAAGGGCACCAAATACCTGATTACAAAAATGTGAGCCTCTGTCACTAATGATGGCCCACGACGTTTCAAACATTGTAAAGATGTGTTTCATTAAAAAGAAGGTAACACTTTTGCTCTCATTATTCAAAAGTTCCATAGCCTCCAACCATTTAGAAAAATAGTCAACCGCTACTAATATGTATTTTTTTCAAATGAGCTCACAAATGGGCCCATAAAGTTAATTCCCCATATCAAAGAGTTTAGCTTCAAGGTTTTGAGTGGAATTTCATGTCTTATTGAAGAACCACCTTGCATTTGACATCGGTTACATGATTTTACCTACTCAATGGAATCACTATGCATGAGGGACAATAATACCCACATTGAATGATTTTTGCGATGGTTTTGATTCCCCCATGGTGACCACTGCAAGGTGAGGAGTGGCAAGTGTCCAGGATATCATTCACTTCATCTTCCATAACACAATGCCTAGTCACACCATCTGTGCACTACCAAAAAAAGGAATGGTTTATCCAAAATATCTTTTAGCATCGAACAAGAACTGTTTCTTTTGGTCGTAGCTAATCCTCTCGGTAAGTATACCACTTGCTACATAGTTGGCATAATCTTCATACCACGATGTACTTTTTCCCACAAGGGACATGACTACCTCATCAGGAAAAGCATCATCAATTTTAATTTCCCCATGCCTTTCATGCTTACCTTCAAGGTGCAAGAGATTATCAGTTACTTGGTTTTCGCACACCGTTTAATATTTTACCTCAAAGTTGAATTCTTTCAAGAGTTAAATCCATCTAGTTAGGCATGGATTTTATTCCTTCTTTTCCATGAGGTACTTAAGGGAGGAATGATTCATATGATCCACTATTTCCATACCAAACAAGTATGTGCAAAATTTTTCAAAAGCATACACAACCGCAATAACTCTTATTCAGTGATGGTGTAGTTGAGTCGAGCCTTGTTGAAGGTCTTGTTTGCATAATATATGGGATTAAATAACTTCTACTTTAATTTACCTAACATCGTCCCCAATTCTATCCCACTTGCATCACACATTACTTAAAAGGGGATGACCAATCTATGGCCACAATGAATTGGGCCAAAATAAGCAACGTCTTAAGATGCTCAAAAGATTTTAAGAATGCCTCATCAAAATATCAAATTTTGTCCCCTTCTCAAGGATTTTGCACATTGGGTGAGATATCTTGAAGAAATCCTTGATAAAGCAAAGATAAAACTCAGCATTTCTAAAAAAACTTGAAACACCTTTTATACAAACTGCGGGGGGGGGGGGGGGGGGGGGGTTAATTTGGAAATCACATATACTTTCGCTTGATCTACTTGTATTCCCTTCCTCGATATTTTGTGACCCAAGAAGATCCTTTATTGACTATGAGATGATATTTCCCAATTGAGGACAAGGTTGGTTTCCATATACCTTTCAAGCACTATGTTAGATGCTCAAGACATGAGTTGAATAAATTCTCTACCACCAAGAAATCATCCATAAATACCTCCACTGATTCTTCTACCATATCTACAAATATTGACAATATACAATGTTGATAGGTTGTCAGGGCATTGTATAACCCAAAGGGCATTTCTTGAATGCGTATGTCTCATATGGGTAAGTAAAGGTCGTCTTCTCTTAGCCCTCTAAGGTGATACAAATTTAATTGTACCCTAACTAACCATCTAAGAAGCTATACCATACTCGCTCGGCCAAACTATCCAAAATTTGGTCCATAAACGACATTAGAAAATGTTCTTTTTTGGTCAATGAGTTCAACTTCTTATAATCCATGCATACCCGCCACCCAATGACCGGTCAGATTGGGATAAGATCATTCTTTTCATTGTCAACTACCATGATGCCACCTTTTCTTGAGACATATTATACCGGATTCACCCAAGTGCTATTTGATATAGGATAGACTACTCCACATCAAGTTATTTGTAATACCCCGTATAATTCTTAGATCGGTTTAGCTTTCTATTGAATGAATAAGGGGCTTAAGGTCAAAAATTTCACTAAGTGTTGGGGACTTAGTCATTTTTTAAGGCCTCTAAACTTTTAGGATATTTATTTTGGTCTTCCCGACCCAGAGATATTGGTTTTTGAGTTTATTCATGTTCAGGGATGTAAGGAGTATGTCTCAGAGAAGTTTTGGAATTTTTAGACGGGGTTTGGGTCATGTCTGGATCATGAAACCAGAGGGTTACCATGATAAGACCACAATATGACATTATTCCCGATGGCAGGCAGACTGTGTTGCGGTATGGAAAATGCACTACAACAATTAGACCACATCACGGTAAGCCTATTACGTTAATTTTTGAATTTAAATTCCTGAGGGGCAATTTGGTATTTTCACCCTCAACCCAATCATTCATAACAAGACTTGCGCATAAGTTAGGACATAATTTTTCCCTTCTTCTCAAACTTTTCTTGTAAGAAAGCCATTTTCTTTCCCCAAGACACAAATTCAATCCCTTTCTCCCCAAGAAATCAAGAATTCAAGTTACCCAACTTTAAAACCCTTTAAGAAAGCATCAAGATTGGTGTTTTTCATTCAAGTTAAGAGCTTAAGGTATGTGGGTTGTTCATCCATGGATTACCTTTACCCATGGAGCCCAAAAGCCCTCTTTTTGAGTAATAATTAAATTTATCTATCATTATTCTATTACGTATTGCTTAAGATATGTTTAATTAATGTTTTCATGGTAATTTTAATCCAATTTTGTCCATGTGTAATCCCATGCAAGATTTTAAATTCCTCATGCTATGAATTTTAATTTTTAGGTCTTAGCCAAGTGAACTTCATGTTGTTGAATTCTCATGGTTAAAATACTCTCACGTACAAGTCCATATTTCTACGTGTTTGATGAAATGGCCATTTTTTTTATCAAACCATGATTCAATATCACCATTTAAGTTTTAATGTCATGTTTTAATGATCATTCAGTGCTGGTGGGTTATGAATACCCAATACCTAAATGTTTGACGTAATTTTCAAATTTTGAAGTATGGTACAGATAAACTATGAATGTTCTTATTTACTCAGTTATTATTATCAGAATGAGAAATATCAGAAATAATATTTATCTAAACTTAGTTCAGTTCAGTACCAGTGTTAGTTCAGTTGGGAGTAGAATTTAGCATCGAGCATAAATAGGAATCGAGGCTCCCCTGCCACTTAGACTGGGTCCTTAGTATAAGTCCCCAGATTCTAGAATTACGTAGCCAATATAGGATTATGATATTTCACCCGCCAATTTAGGATATCCACTCTCTTGGGGGTCACCGGTCAGTTTAGGACTAACTCTCCAGTCCTTCGGGACTTCAGATTAGTGGATTCATATAACTAGTGTTTTTACTCGTGGTATAGTACTAATGCCCTTCCAATTGGGGTTATAGGTTGTACCATAATTAGCCTAGATTGGGTATGTCGATTACATAATACCTCTCATAGTCTCAGTATAGTGTTCAGTGTATATTCAACTCAGGTTCACTTGGCTAAAGCATACAGATTTACATTTATTCAGTTATACAGATTTCAGTCTTTCAAATTATAGATTATTTTAAAACTATGTTTATACTTTGTTTTGCATTCTCAGATATTACAGTTTTAATGAATTCAGGCTCAATTATTTATCTTGTTCAGTTAGTCTTTATCTCATTTGCATAGTAAACCATGAATTTTAGTTGAACCTTATCTCAGATACCAATACATTTAAAGTACTGACTGCATACTCTTATTTGTGCTATGATGTCTTATATCATAGGTTTGGATGCACATTTTCCTAAACACGCTTAGATAGTTTAGTGTACCCAGCAGCAATAGTAGTAAGTCCATATCCATCAAGGGTAGGATTGGTTATTTTACTTATTTCACTAGTTTTGTAATATCAGTCAGTCGGAGTTAGTTAGAGGTTTGTCCCATCAACTTCTTAGTTAGTCAGTTAGAGGCTTTTTATATAAGTAGACAATCTGTTAGACCTTATTTAGTTTATTAGTTTTTTCAGTATTATCAGTTGTTTTAAATTGCCAAATAGATTTCACTACTTTATCAAATGTTTCAAACATGTGTTTGAACCACATTTTTAGTTTGCAAATTATTATTACATTTAGCATACTATGTTCAGTATATATTTACTATTGTTATAGTATTCAGTGCTCACAGCAGGTACTAGCTTATGGGTTAGCTTGTGGTCATTTGTGATCTTAAGAACCATTGTCGCGATTAGGGGGTAGCCTCAGGTCATGACAAAACATGGTATCAGAGCCTAAGCTTTTACAGTATCCAAGGGTGTTTGAAAGATGCGTTGAGTAGAGTCTAGTTCATGAGTGTGAAGCGTGCCACACTTATGGACAAGAGGCTACGAAATGTTTTAGGAAAAGTTTCCCTTATTTTAGTATTCATGTCGTGTAGATGAGCATGAGCTCTATCTAAACTCTCTTTTTGACTCATTCTTTATTTTATTTATAGACTATGCCTCCCAGAAGAAAGAATGGAGAAAGGGATGGGGACCTATCCACACCTCCGCCTGTTCAAGAAGATCCCCTAAATAATTTTGTATCTCACATCGAGTTCAGAGCTGCTTGCACTACCTTAGAATATTCATTAATGACTCAAAATACCCAATGAGTTATTTCCCCAGCTAACCTAGTGGAAAATACAACTGCAGCTAGGATTTAGGATTTCACCCAAATGATTCCCCCTTTATTTTTAGGATACAAGTCTAAAAAGAATCTAAAGAAATTTCTTCATATAGTTCAGAAGGTGAATGACATCATGGGTTTCACCTTAAGTGAGAGTGCAGAGTTGGCTATATATCAGTTGCAGGATGTAGCCTACACCTAGTTTAAGAAGTAGGAGGAGGACCATGGTATTGATGTAGGGCCTGTTGAGTAGGATGAGTTTTCCACAAAATTCATAGACAAATTCTTTTCGTTTGAGTTAATGAAAGCTAAGGTGTAGGAGTTCATCAATCTAAAGATAGGTAATACGAGTGTGAAGGAGTACTCACTTACGTTTTCTCAATTTGCAAGGTATGCTCCTAATGTGGTGACTGATAATAGGTCTAGAAGGAGTAAGTTTGTGTCCGATGTAGCTTATAGAGTGGTCAAGGAGTACAGGACCATAATTTTGATTAAGGAGATAGACTTATCTAGACTTATGGTTCATGCTCAGAAGATTGAGGAGGAGAAGCGTAAGGAGAAGAAGAGGGAAAATAAGATAGACAAAATAGGTAGTTTTAACTTTTCTCAGCCAAGGTTGGAAGGGGGAAATCATTCTTAGTTTTATTTGAAGTTTTCATCCCCAGCTCAATCTTAAGCTAGTGAACTAGTGCCTAAGTTCAGGGAAGACTGTAGGGATAGAGCGCCATATTCTAAGTACCAGGGTAGTGTGAACAGTGGTTGCACTAATCCACTTTACAAAAAAATGTGGTAGGAATTAATAAGGTGTGTGTAAGGCTGGTAGTGATATATGCTTTAGATATGGAAAGCCAGGCCACTGGGTCAGAAAGTGTCTAGCATTTGCTCAAAGGGGAAAGGATCTATGGCAACAAGGCCAGTCCGATTTCTTATCATCTCTAGTAGGTCACCCAACTCAGTAAGGTGCCACCTCTAGTGCAACCAATAGTCCACGCTAAAATAGGTTATGTTGATATGAAACCTATCATGATTAGGAAAGTTCTCCTAATGTAGTTATGGGTACGTTATGGTTCCTTTATCTTCATGTTAATGTTTATATTAGAACTCGAAGATTCACCATCATTTGTAACTCCCTATATAGCAGTTGATTTTGGTGTCAATCCAGAATCTTTAGTAGAACATATCTTAGTGTCTGCCCAATAGATAAATCTATTATAGCCAGATGAGTATACAAAAATTACCCAGTCACAGGATCTCAGAAAATCACCTCAGTAGATATTGTGGATTTAGAGATGACAGATTTTGATGTCTTTTTTGACATGGATTGGCCCCACTCATGTTATGCCTCAATTGATTTCATAAATAAAGCCATTCAGTTTTAGTTTCTCAATAGACTAATCATTGAATAAAGGGGTAGTACCTCTGTGCATAGGGATCAAATTATTTCATATCTTAAGGCAAGAAAAATGATATCTAAAGGGTGTGTTTACCATCTTGTTCAAGTCAAGGACTCTAGTTATGAGAATCTAAGACTCGAGTTAGTTTCAGTAGTACGGGAATTACTAAATGTGTTCCCAAAAGAACTTCCCAAAGTTCCTCTCGAAAGGGAAATTGAATTTGGAATAGATCTCTTTCTAGATACCCAACGTATCACTATCTTTCCAAGAATAGATCTCTGGGCGCTCCAGTCTTATTCGCACGTAAAAAAGGTTGTGCTCCTAGTATATGTATCGATTACTATTAGTTGAATAAAGTCACCATTAAGAATAAGTATCCACTCCCTAGGATTGATGACTTGTTTGACCAACTTCAGGGTGGTAGTTATTTTGTGTAAGATAGACCTCAGATCCCGCTCGGGAATGTGAAATTTTTAAGAGAGCTTTTGAATCTTGGTATGGTCATTTTGAATTCCTAGTTATGTATTTTGGAATAAAGAATGCCCCTGCAGCTTTCATAGGTTTGATGAACAAAGTGTTCAAGTAATACTTGAACATGCTAGTCAAAGTCTTCATTGATGATATTATTATCTATTCTCATAGTGAGCATGATCATGCAGATTATCTCAGAATTGTATTGCAGACCCTTAGAACTCATCAATTTTTTGCCAAGTTCAGTAAGTGCAAATTTTGGCTAAGATAAGTATCTTTTGTTGGCCATATTATTTTCGATGATGGCATTAGAGTTGACCCTCAAAAGACTAAAGCAGTGAGAAACTAGCCTAGATTTATCTCTCTATCAGATATCAGGAGTTTATTAGGTTTGGTTGGCTATTACAGATAGTTTGTTGAAGGTTTTTCTTCTATTTCATCCCCATGTCTCGATTGAATAAGAAGAAAGTCAAATTCTAGTGGTCCAATTCTTGTGAGAAGAGTACTTCATCCCCAGTATTGACCTTGTTAGATGGTTTAGATAGGTTTGTAGTTTACAGTAATGCTTCTAGAGTTTGTTTTGCTTGTATATTAATGTAGAGAGGTAAGGTCATAGACTATGATTCTAGACAACTTAAGCCCCATGAAAATAATTACTCTACCCATGATCTTGAGTTGGCAAATGTTGGTTTTGCCTTGAAAATTTGAAGGAACTATCTTTATGGGGTTTATGTTTATATGTTCATGGACCAAAAAGGTTTGTAGTATGTGTTCTCGCAGAAATATTTGAATCTTTATTAGAGAAGGTTGCTTGAGTTGTTAAATGATTATAACATAAGTATTTTGTATCATCCAGGCAAAGCCAATATAGTGGCAGATGCCTTTAGTAAATTGTCTATGGGTAGTGTTGCTCATGTTGAGAATTATCAGAAGAAGTTACTCAGGGAGGTTCATTAGCTTGATATATTAGGTGTTCAGTTGGTTTATTTAGCTGATGGTAGTATATGGGTTAAGAATGGTTTGGAATCTTTTTTGTTGGCAAAGTAAAATAAAAGCAAGATAGGGATCCCAGTTTGGTTAGGTTAAAGGAAACAGTTAGAGAATAGAAAGTAGAGGTTTTCTTCCAAAGGGGAGATGGTGTGACTCATTATCAAGGAAGTTTATGTGTTCCAAGTGTTAATGGTTTGAGGTAGCGGATTTAGGTAGAAGCGCATGGTACGCGATATCCATTCATCCAGGAGCCACTAAGATGTACCATCACTTGTGGGAAATCTATTAGTGGAATGGTATGAACAAGGATATTATAGAGTTTGTGGCTAAGTGTCCATATTGACAGCAAGTTAAAGTTGAGCACCAAAGGAATAGTGGTACATTGCAGGAGCTCACTATAACAACTATCACTCTAGTATTCAGATGGCTCTATTTGAGGCTCTCTATGAGAGGATATGTAGATCTCCTATTTGATGGTTTAAGATAAGTGAGGCTACTTTGATAGGACCGGATTTAGTTTTTGATGCGATAGAGAAATTTTAGTTGATTAATGAGAGGCTGAAGACAGCCCAAAGCCATCAAAAATCCTACGCAGATGTGAGAAGGAGAGACCTTGAATTTAATGTTGGTGACAATCTATTTGAATATCTCGCCCATGAAGTGACTGAAGAGTTTTGTCAAGACGGGAAAGATCAATCCCCGCTATGTTGGCCTTTATAGAATTTTGAGCCATTTTGGAAAGGTAGCTTATGAGCTAGTGTTGCCTGCATACTTAGCTTCAGTGCATCCGGTATTTCATGTTTTATTGGTAAAGAAGTGTATTGGCGATTCAAGTGTTGTTATTCCTTTAGAAAGTACAGGTGTTCAGGATAGCCTTTCTTTTGAAGAAGTCCCAGTGGAGATTCTTGATTGTCATATTTGTAGACTAAGGAACAAAAAAGTTCCCTTGGATAAAGTTGTATGGCGGAATCAGTCCATTGAGGGAGTGACTTTGAAGTAGAAGAAGTTATGCATACCAAGTACCCTCATATTTTCTCGAAAAACTCAGTCTCATCTTGAGATAATAGTTTTCCTTAGATTTACTCTTTTCCATTCTCAGTTCCAGCTATATAAGCATTCTTATGTCATTCCATGCATTCACGAAATGAGTTCAGTTCATGAATCATGTTTCAAACTAAGTTATGTATTTATGTTCCCAGTCATGCATGTTTAGTATGTGATCTCAGTTACCTTAGTACAGTACTCTAAGTCTAACCAGTCTTATTCGACGATGAATGTTCCCAACAGGGATATATTATAATACCCCGTACTATTCTTAGCTTGATTCAGCTTTCAATTGTATGCATAAGGGGCTTAAGGTCTGAAATTTTCACTAAGTGTTGGGGACTTAGTCATTTTTAAGGGCTCTAAACTTTGAGGATTTTTATTTTGGCCTTCCCGACCCTAAGATATTGGTTTTTGAGTTAATTCATGTTCAAGGATGTAAGGAGTATGTCTCGGAGAAGTTTTGGATTTTTTGAATGGGGTTTGGGTTATGTTTGGATAACAAAACTAGAGGGTTACCATGATAAGCCTATGATACGACTTTAGTCCTGATGGAAGGCAGACCCCATCGCCATGAGTGAAATGCACTACGATAATTAGACCACATCGCGGTAAGCCTATTATGTCCAATTTTGAATTTAAATGCCCGAGGGGTAATTGGGACTTTTCCTCTTCAACGAAATCATTCATAACACGACTTGGGCATCAGTTAGGGCATAATTTTTCCATTCTTCTCCAACTTTCAATCCCAAGAAAGCCATTCCCTTTCCCTAAGAACACAAATTCAATCCCTTTCTCCCCAAAAAATTAAGAATTCAAGTTTCCCAAGTTTAAGAACCTTCAAGAAAGCATCAAGATTGGTATTTATCATTCAAGTTAAAAGCTTAAGGTATGTGGGGTGTTCATCTATGGATTCCTTTCACCCACAGAGCCCAAAACCCCTCATTTCAATTAAAGATTGAATTTATCTATCATTATTATATTATGTATTACTTAAAATGGGTTTAATTCATGTTTCCATGGTAATTTAAATGTAATTTAGTCCATGTCTGATCCCATGCATGATTTTGAATTCCTTATGCTATGAATTTCAGTTTCCATGTCTTATCCAAGTAAAATTCATGTATTTGAATTCTCATGTTTAAAATACTCCAATGTACGAGTCCATGCATTCTACGTGTTTGATGAAATGCCCGTTTTTGAGTTGAACGATGATTCAATATCACAGTTTAAGTTTAAATATTATGTTTTAGTCATAATTCAGTGCTAGTGGGTTATGAATACCCAATTCGTACGAGTTTTACATAATTTTCAAATCATCAAGTATGATATAGATAACCCATGAATATTCCTATTTACTCAATTGTTATGATCAGAATAAGCATTATTAGAAATAATATTTAGTTAAACTTAGTTTAGTTCAGTATCAGTATCAGTTCAGTTGGGAGTAGAATTTAGCATCGAGCGTACCTAGGGATGGGGTCACACCTGCCACTTAGGACTGGGTTCTTAGTAGCAGTCCCTAAGTTTTAGAACTTCGTAGCCAACATAGTACTATGGGATGTCACTTGCTAGTTTAGGACTGCCACTCTCTTGGGGGCCACTAGACAGTTTATGTCTGACTTGTTAGTCCTTTGGGACTTCAAATTAGTAGATCCACATAGCTAATATTAGTACCCGTGGCATGGAACTAACACCCTTCCAACTTGGGTTACAAGTTGGACCCCAATTAGATCAGATTGGGGTATGTCGATTACATGCTACCTCCCGCAGAATCAGTATCGTATTCAGTGTATATTCAGTTCTTATTTCCTTGTCCAAAGCATATAGATTTACATTTATTCAATTATATAGATTTTAGTCTTTCAAATTATAGATTATTTTAGAAATATGTATATGCTTGATCTTGCATTCTCAGATATCAAAGTTTTCATAAATCCATGCTCAGTTATTTCATGTTGTTCAGTTAGTCCTTATCTCATGTGCACAGTACCCAATGCACTTAAGCCAGACCTCATCTCATATACCAATACATTTAAAGTACTGGCCACATACTCTTCTTTGTGCTAGGATGTCTTATTTTAGAGTTTTGGATGCTCAATTTCCTGACCGCACTTTGATAGTTCAGCCTACCCAACAACAATTGTGGTGAATCCTTATTCATCAATAGCAGGATTGATTATTTCAGTTATTTTAGTAGTTCCATATTTTTAGACAGTCGGAGTTAGTTGGGGATTATCCCATCAACTCCTCAATTAGTCAATTAGAGGCTTTTGAGATAGTTAGAAAAGTAGTTAACCAGTTAGACAATTATTCAGTTTATCCATCTTTTCAGTATTATTTGTTGTTTTAAATTGATAGTGAGATTTCAGCACTTTATTAGATGTTTCAGACTTATGGTTGAACGACATTTTCAGTATTCAAATTAGTATTACATTTAGCAGACTATCTTTCACACATTTTTACTATTTTTACATTGTTCAGTACTCACAGCAGGTACCAACTTATGGGTTAGCTTGTGGTCACTTGTGACTGTAAGCACCGTTGTCGTAACTAGGGGTGTCCTTGGGTCGTGACACCATTTTATGATCTCTTTCTTTACCACTTCTTGTATGGGTTGATTTAGCCTTTCTTGATGTTCCACGCTTGGTTCATGATCATTCTCTAACTTGATTTTTCAGAAAAAATACTGGGGCCTATCCCTATAATGTCCGCAATTGTCCATCCAAGGGCTCAAAAGAATTTTTTCACCACCAAATTCAAATATTCCACTTAAAAGGGTTCAAGGTCACTTGCAATTATGATGGGTAATGTGTCTTTATCTTCTAAGAACACATATTTAAGATGGGGTGGAAAATCCTTTAATTCAATTTTTGGTGGTTCAAGGATGGATGGTTTTACGGGAGGTTTCTTGTGGTTTTTAAGATCAAGGTTCAAATTTACCCGGTTCTTGGTATAGGATCCAAGTCCCATTAAAGAGGCAACTACCACATCAAACTCTTCCACTTTCTCCCTTTCGTAATTCTATAACACCCCTACCAAAGGATTATCCAACAAGCTTATATCAACAAGATTTGTCACCTCCCCATCAATGATATCAAAAACCAAGATGACTTGTACGTCCATCGATTGCTTTACAGATTTACATATATTGAAAGACACCTCCTCATTATTCAACTGAAACTTCATCTTACTGGATTCCACATCCAACAAGGCCTTCTCGGTGGCTAAGAATGGCCTTTCGAGAATTATAGGAACATCAATGTCCATTGCACAAACCAAGACTAGAAAATCAGCTGGGAAAATAAATCGGTCAACTTTGACTAGAACATCAAGAAGAAATCCAATTGGCTTCTTGATGGAACAGTCCACCATGAGCAATTTCATCGTGATAGGTTGCAGCTTCCCCAATCCAAACTTGTGGAATATGGCATGTGGCATTAGATTCACACTTGCTTCATGGTCACACAATGCTTTCGCGAACTTGAACACTCAATGGTACATGGAATTGTAAAAGCACTGGAGTCTTTCTTCTTTTTCGCCCTTGTTTTTGACATGATAGCACTATAATGATGTATTATCTCTATTGTTTCATCTTCCACAAGCCGCTTCTTAGATATAAAATCCTTCACAAATTTAGCATATCTCGGCATATACTGTAAAGCAATAATTAGAGGAATATTGATGGATAGGGTACTAAATTTATCAAAGAGCTTGTTGAACTTTGCATTTTCTCCTTTTGGCGAGAACCCTTTTAGGGAAAGGGAGAGGACAATTGCTTGATAGCACAGAAACAATTTGGCACTCATTTATCTTTGACTTTTTCAACATAATTCCACTTGGTTTTGGATCATCATTATTTGACCTCTTTCTTTTTTCCTTTGTTTGCTTATCTTCCTCTTTTCCATCATAGTTATCCAGCTCCATACTATTTCCAAGACCCTTTCCATCTTGAGTTCCCATAATATTTGTCACCTTCTTACTTAGCATTCTTCTTTTTACTTCCCCATTAGATACACAAATATTTTATTCAACCTTGCCTCTAGTTGTTCAATGGCGGTTGACTGGGACTCAATCATTTGGTGGAGCACGGAGAAATCACTTTGTATTTCTTGCACCATTTTTTTGGTCCCCTCAAGAAAAATTAAGTTCCAAACCAAAATATCTTTATTGATGCACCCTTTCTTATTGCCTTGTGTCATGCTTTGACTCCCATGGTTATGACCTTGATTCCAGCCTTGCTCTTTAAAGGTAAGATGAAAACCCTTCATATATGTAAAATACACACTCAATTTGTCATCAACTATCTCTTCCTTCGTATTTTCACATGACTTAGCTGCTATTGCATTTATTATATTTATGCTTTCAATGGGGCTCCCAACATCTGATTCATTAGGAGCTCAAGGTGTAACATTACCTTGATCATGTTTGCATCTTCTTCCTCCTCTTGACTATTTCTATTTTCACATACAAAGGATTAGGAGGGACCACCTACGGATACCTTGATATCCTTCATGTCCCATCTCCTAGACAAACTTTCCACTTGATCCGACTCCTTTTATGCATCCCTATTTAAGGATTTAATGAGCGATCCACCGGATGCATTATCTACTATCGATTTGTTGCATTGGTCCAATTCCCTATAAAATATTTAGAGAAGCATCTTCTCAAGTATCTCATGGTAAGGACATTTCAAGAGCCTCTCTTTAAATCACTCCCAAGCTTCATACCATGGTTCTTTATGAAATTTGCAAAAATTAACAATTTTATCCTGAAATTGTAATATCTTCGAAGGTGTGAATTCTTGCCTTAAGAAAGCCTCCGTAAGCTTATCCATGAGGTGATGGAAATGGGGGGTAAAGAACTTAGCCATAGACCCTCATTTCCTGTTAAAGAGAATGGGAAAAGGCGTACTCGGATGGACTCTTGGGATATGTGCACAATATTAAAAGGTGCACAAACTTCTACAATGTTCTTCAAGTACAAATTTGGGTGCTCATGTGCTTGACCCCCAAAAAGTCTCTTCAAATGGACCAATTGAAGAATCACGCTAGTGACATAAAATACTTTGTTTCCCTTGGTAAGGGGATGCAAATTGCACTTTCATGCTCGTTGGTACCAAGATAATCCAAGCTATCTGGACTCATGGTTATTCGGGAAAATAGTGATTACCTAATAAAAAATTTAAAAAAACAAGGAAATTAAATCCAAATCACCACGAGTATGCCCAAAGTAACATCCAACACCACACTAGTGAATTCTTGACTTCACTTCCTAGCAATGACACAATTTTTATAATGCCCACCTATACTATCTAAAGTGGTAGAGGACGATCATTGTCAATAGCTCAAATTTTATTGAGGCTGAATACATGAGGAGAGTGATTTAGATTTCTATTTTTTTTGGGTGTCAAGATTACTAAAAAGATACCCAAAGTGTACACAACGTAAAACACATAAATAAAAAGGGGGTTTGAATTAGAATAGGATATTACCAATACCATGTCATGCGACACACTACAATAATACTTCTGTCTTAGAATTTTAATTTAGGAGGGATCTTGGTATTGTGTCTACCTAAGGGTAAGGTGTACATGGGATTATGATGGTTCGATATAAATTATAATTGTTGATAACATGGTAGGTTAGTTTGAAAATCCTTGAGGCTAGTTTGTCAAAAATGCCTCAAGAATGTCACTCCTTGATTCTTTCGAGTACCTAATGGGGTTACCAATACAAGCCACCCAAAGCCTCAATTTGAACTTCCCTATTTCTAGGAAAATGCCCATGACATAGCCTAATCTTCATATACCCTTATTTCGAAGACGGCAAAATAAAGTAAGCTATATTCACAATTTTCCACTATTGTTCTAACCCCATATAGCTCTTTTTCAATGATTCTATGGATTCCAAAAGGTTCACCCTCATCCCTCTTTCATGGATGATGAGATCTTTCAAGAGTTTGGGGTTTTCACCCAACAAACCCATCTTGGGTATTTGGGGTTCTTACTCACAAATACTATCTAATGTAAACCAAGCAACAATGGAATCCATAATCAATGACTAAAAATTACAAAAACACATCATTACCCAGACACAATTTCACCTTAGATCAATATAATCTCGAGAATAGAGAATTTAGCTACTCATGAAATGAAAGAGGACATATACCAAACAATTTAGTCGTGGTATCCATGATAATGGAGACCAAAGAAAATCTTCACTTTACACTTCAATTTCACCAATTTCAACTTCAATTTTTAACTACAAAATTTGTCCCCAAATTCTAGGGGTCACCAATTTTCTGAAGTTTCAATCCTACTCTCTTGTCTAATGCCTTAAGGGAAAGAGAATTTTTCCTTATATGGGAACTGTAATTAGCTATGTCTTTAGATTGAATTGCCTTTAATCATTAAACTTGCTAGTCTATGATTACTGATGCTTGTCCGCGATTGCTGTACATTGACCTGTCTTAACTGATTGTAATCATGGTCCTGAAATCATGATTACGGTAACTGGGGCTTGTTTTAACTCTAGGTCTTCTAGCCATACTTATTTTTCTCTTCTTTTGGTTTCTTTTTAGCTCAAGTCGTTATCTCATTTCTCGTATGCCTGGAAAATGTGGAAATTTGTGCATTTAATCACAATTTTTTCTCATCTACGCCTTTAAATTATAGTAGTGTTCCCAAATGTTAGGTTCAAATAATTGTTAAATTTACCACTCATTATCATAACCATGCATGATTAAGATATTATATTTTGCTGCGGGGGTGCAAGAAATTTTTTAGATTTATGAGTTGATCGAGGCCACAAACATCACAGATTTGGGGTTGATATGGCATGTGGCAAACCCTATGGCAAAATGAGCTAGGAAACGGGATGAGATGATAGATAAGATGTTCAAACAGAGTGGACATCCTGAGACTGCTAAAATAGGTTTAGAGACTGAGCCTCAAACTTCAGATGCAGTGGGTAAACCTACCGCCCCTCCTACGGTTCAGTCTATAATTGATCTCACAGGATATGTGGGATGAGGTGATGAGGAGATTAGGTATGTTGAAGGAAAAGGTTCAGAACATGGAAGGAGGTGTGAAGCCCTAGGTTAATTTGAGGAAAGCGAACAAAGATAGATGGGTGTAGGGGGCGACTGGATACCTTTGAGTAGAGTATGACCCAGAATTTGGGCAGCGACTAGAACCCGAATATTGCAGAGGTAAAAGTGGAGTTGGCTAAAATTATGAAGAAGGTTGCTGAGTTATACTATAACTGGTCATCCCAGGACCCGTGGTTACGGAAGTTTGCCTAAGGTACATACTAAAAATATTTGAGAAATTCTAGAACTAATAGAAGAACCCTGAGAGAAAAGGAAGAAGAGAAAGAACTAGAGTAGCGTTGAAAAAAGAACCAGAAGGTGAGGGTCTCAGAGATCCTGCTGGAGTAGATAATTCAAGATCGTCGAATATTGATCTTGAGGAGGCAATGATGTACACCCACCAATCGATGTATTATGAAGAGCATCAACTACAACCTTTTTCACTAGTGTGGAGAAAGTCCCGGCAGTTTATGGGACTACAACTAATGATGGTGGGACCCGACCTGAGGGCCAACATGATGACACTACATGAGCTGGTGCCTTTAGTGCCCAAGTATGTTTTAGATCCCTTGTACTACTTTTGTTAGATGCATTAGGGATAGTGCATAGAATTTTATGTTGGGGGCGGGGGTGTACGAAGGTCTCCATAGGCCATACTTGCCATATTTCAAAGCTCGTGACCACTATCTGAAAAAAATAAAGAAATGTCATATTTTGTTTTTGTTTTAGTGTTTGTGTGATGGAAATAACTGAAATAGCAGGAAAATTTGTGCTTGTGGCAGTAGACATTGACTTTAATAATCATACTTGAAAGTCTTTGATTTTGAAAAATTATATGCTAAAAAATTGATGCCCCTTCTAAAAATTTTAATGGTTGTTTGATGTGTGATGTGTATGAGATGACTGAGAATTTGCTAATGGAATTAGGATTAGGGCTAGAAAAATTAGGGTGAATAATTGCATAACTGGATAAGTAGTACCTACCAATATGATGTTGTGCGAGTGTATGTGAGGCGCTACTTATTTCCTGGTGTGTCTGAATCAAGAACTTGCTGGATATCTCTCACCTAGAATTTAGGATAGTCGAATAGGAGATAATCATAGGCAATTTTTATGTAATTCCACTCAAAACTAAATGCCTAACCAAATGTGAAATAAATCTCTTTGATAAAAAATATAGAGCTTTAACTGACCAATTTTTTTAATTACACCAATTTCACCTTCTTGTTTCTATAATGAACCTGTATTAGCCCTGGTCCTCCTTGGACACTGTGCACCTTAACACAGGCGAATCATGTAAGTTGAGGGTGGCTATTATAGAGGTGCCCAGGAAAAAATAAGTATGAAAAAATAAGTGTAAAAGGAAACAAATAAAAAAAGGACAGATATGGTGAAAATCAAATAAAACAAAAGAAAAAGAACAAAAAAATTCCAAAGAAAGAAAAGGAAAAGAAAGGAGAAAATAAAACTGCGCCTGGTCTAGTTTTAATGTACTTTAAAATAAAAAGGGAGACATAAGGGTGGAAATAAAATAAAGAAAAAGTAAAGAATTAGTGGACCCCAAAATAAAGCATAGTGTCAAGGAGGTATAGTCACTAAATAAATCTCAAAAGATACCATGCCAGCCCCTAACCTATGTTACAAGTCGAATAAAGTCCTTCAGTGATCTTACCCCGAATTTTCAAAAAGTTAGGAAGAGAGCATATGGGCAAGCCCATGGTATTTTATTTACACCGATTGTACTTCTTTAAGAGCGAGAGCTTCTTTTGCTATATCACTGAATAATTGATTGATCCAAATTAAGTGAAAAAAAGGGATTTCTTTTATTATGAGTGTACATGGAGTATGTTGTTAGGTTTCTAGACTATTTGGTTAATGTGATCTGTATATGCTTAGTTGTTGTTGCTAATGTAATGACATCATCAGATTCTGTTATGTTTCTCTGTATGCCAAATCAATATACATAGTCTGATTCTTGATAAGCTATAACTAGGAGGGGGAACAAACTGGTTCAAAATTGGTTTAAAAGTTACTGCCATAGATATCTTAGGATCTTCCTATTTAAGCATCATTGTGTTGTGTTATAGTTTGTGATTTTTGTTTGCCTGAGGATACACAAAATTTCTTAGTTGATGGTGTTGATGTGCCATGGAAACACCACACTTTTGATGCTTCAAACCAAGAATTTATTCTTACATTTAGGTTGTTTTAGTGGATATAAGGTGGTTTTGTGTTTGTTGCAGATAAAACAGGTCAATATAATCTTGGAATATAATTGGAAAAAATACCTAAAAAAGAATAAGTTTGCAGATAGTAAGAGGCACCTCACGAGTTGTCAACACATCATACGGCTTATAGGTTGACTCGTAAGTACAACAGAAACCAAAGCCAAGTAGTAAAGCTAAGTACATGAAAGATATGAGTGGAGCATACGAGGCATAAGATGAGGATACGACTCCTGTCAACAAACCACAAAGAGAACAGAACCATAAGATCTCATTCAAAAATTAAGACAAACCATAAAGAGAACAGAACCATAAGATCTCATTCAAAAATTAAGTCTCAAAAGAAGACAAGTTGAAAGTCTGAGTACGACTCGTACCAACCAACCATAAGTAAACTAGTGTTTAGAGGATTAAAGATAAAAGTCCGAAGTGGTAAAGATTGAAGGACATAAGTCATATGGTCAAGATACGACTTGTGAGAATAAATCATAAGAAGAACAAAAAGTGAAGCCCCTGGAAGATCAGACACTGTAATGGATAATAGAGGCACTGTATGACTCATAAGAAGACCTTATGGGTGGACGAACGACTCATACCATGTGTCTACTTACTTTTCCTTTTTCGTTTTTATTAGGGATTTCTGGGTTATTTTTAGATACTATAAATACCCTAGGGTTTATCCTGTAATAGGCTACATTCTTTTACATTCTCTTACGTTCTTTGATACACTCTTACACACTTTTTACATACTTTGCATTATTCTTGAGATTTTTGGGTTATTATTCTATTGAAGATTTTGAGTATTATTCATCTTATTTTGTGAAATTAATTACATGAATTCTTCATTGATTATCATAGATTCTTGCATGAACATGAGTGGTTGATTTCCCTAACTAAGGTTATGGGAACCCTGGCAGATTAGCTACATAAAGGAAGTGGGAGATTAATTTATTCTAACATTTCTGCATGTATCTTAATATTCTTCATAATAATTGACCTCATAGCTACTGCAGATGCTTGGGGATAGCCTGCATTCGCAAACTTCCTCACAAGGGAGTTTGAGATTAGGAAAAGAGGATTAAAACAGTAATTTGTGATTCACATCCATTTTATTATTCCGTCATATCATCTAATCAGGATGATACACAAAAGATGAAAGTTGAACTAAAGTAATAGCCAAGGAGCAATAAGGCGACCAACGGGTAAGATTTATCAACACGTTCACAGGACGGTTGATAATACATAACTGGTCGACTTTACATATAGAGAAGTAAAATGGGTGGGTTGAACACGATAGATTTATGAAGTTGAGAAGCCAGGGATAACACGGTCCTAGTGTTCATTTTTTATTGTTTACAATTGAAAGCATTCGAGATTTGGTTACTACTTATGATTGATTTCAAATCCCCCATTTACTTTTCTTCGTTGCTCATAGATTTTAGAAAGTTAAACAACTATTCAATATTTTCCCAAGTAGGGTTACTATATTTAGCACCGACCACAGCATACCTCTTTGGAGGTTAGTTTTGGGTGACATCAAAGATAAGGAAAATACTGAATGCAATAGAATTCAAGAAAGCTCTAAGGGTAAGAAACCAGTGATTGCAACAGCGATCCTTCCCCGACGACTTTATTTTTTTTATATTAGTGCTTATACGAGCTCAAATCCTGCAAAACCCATTGTCTCTAACAAATTAGGCATTGGTTAAAGGGAATATACTATCGTACAAACCGCCCAGCCAACGGGATGGGAAGAAAATAGTTAAGCTAACAACGGAGGATATTCAAGCAGCTGATGAACATTAGTCGACAACTCTTATTGGGTATGCTCTTGGAGACAATCCATATGGGAAATCTATGGATAATTTAATAACCAGTGTTTGGAATTTTATGATGAAACCCCAAATCCTTTACCATGCTAATAGCTATTATGCATTTCAATCTGCTTTAATTGAGGGCAGGGATGAGGTAATCCAATCATGACCTTACACTTATCACAATAAACCTATCATCCTAAAGCCTTGGGCAGTAGATTTTGTATTTGATACTGAATGCATGACAATGGTTCCCATAAGGATAAATATACCTTGGTTGCCTGCGGATTGTTGGACTATTAAAGCACTAAAAAAGCGGCTAGTGGAATTGGTAAACCCCTACATACAGATAGGTGCATTGTGGAATAGAATAGGATCTCTTATGCTAGAGTACTGGTGGAGGTTGATATCTTATATCTACTCCAATACTAAATTAACATTTACATACCTTCTTGTACCATTCAACAAGAGGTTGAGTATGATTGGAGGTCAAAATTCTTCTCTGATTGTATTAGATTTAGACATATAGATGTGTATTGTTGGTCGAGGATAAAGGAATCTTCTCAGTAAAAGAAGGAATATCAAGAGGAGGGAGAGTTTAAATAACTTCCTAAAAGGAGGAAAAGAGTAGTGCAGACATGGCAGGGTTGACCAGGTGATGTTGTTGTCCAGGTGTAATTTGGGTTTACTACAATTAGAGATCATGAAGCAGCTACACTTGAGGATCCTGCTATAAATATGCAAGAAAGAAATGTGCCTAAGGAGAGGTTAGGTAATAGATTTTCTATATTAACAAGACTTGAAGGAGATGGAGCTAGTCCCTTAAGATCCACCTAAGCACTTGCTTATTAAACTCTATGAATATTTGCACATGGAATGTAATAAGGCTTAATAAGCCTTTTAAATAGAAGGAGGTGCTACTCTTTTTGTGGAAGAATAAAATAGATGTCTTTGGATGCTTAGAAACTAGAGTTAAAGAAAGAAATGCTAAGGTTATTCTATAGAAATTTAATAATGATTGTTCTCATGTTTGCAATTACCCACATGGTGAGAATGGTAGAATTTGGGTATTCTAGAAAAAGCATTTAAATGTACAAGTTCTGTAGGTGCATGAGAAATATGTGCATTGTAAGGTGCAAAATTTTTCCATGGGGTTCTCAGCCAGTCACTGTTGTGTATGATAAAAATGAACTAGTTCGTAAAGAAGAGTTATGTTCTAACCTATAAAACATTGGTGGTAGTGTACATATTTTGTGGACTATAACAATGTCTATCCATAGATAATTAAATAGGACAGCCTATTAATAGAATGAGGTAAGTTGATTTAAGGACTTGGTTGATAATATTCAAACAACCCCTTTGAGATCAAAGGCTTGTTACTTTACTTGAACAAACAAGCAGCAGGGATGAAATAAGGTATATAGTAGAGTTGACTGGGACCTTGAGAAATTGATTGGATACAACAATGTGGGCATATTGAAGTGGATTTATTGAATCTAAGGAGCTTTGATCATTCCCCAGTAATTGTCTAATATTTGCATAGAGTGTGGTTGCACCCTAATCCATTTAGACTGTATGCTTCAGTCCAGCAGCATCACCAGTTTTTGATAGTGTTCAACAGGTTTGGCATAGGCCTATAAAAGGTCAACCTATCATAGTCTTATAGGAAAGGTTGGAGAAACTAAAAGTGGAGAAAAAGGAGCTCAATACTTACTTGGATTCTTATGCATAAAAGCTATCCCTAGATATACAACAGTTGAAGGTTGTACATGCTCAGATTGCTTTCCAACTAATTAATCAGTCTTTGTTTGATTAGAAAAAGGCTATATTATTAGATATTCAAAGATGGATATTAGTGGAAGAGCAGGTGCTTAGACAAAAGTCTAGAGCTTGTTGGATTAATAGTTGAGATGCCAATACAATATATTTTCATGGTCAATATAAAATCAGTTTTGCACAGAATACAATCACCTTAATATTTACTAATAATAAAGTAGAGCTTATGGATCCACGGGATATAGAGACTGAGTTTATTGCTGCTTTTACTTCACTTATGGGATATTATGCTACTAGATGCCTTATCCAAACTTAGAAGTAATAAAAATAGGGCCACACCATACTAGAGAGCAATAAATTCAGTTAGTGAAAATGGTGAACCTGGAGTAAATAGACTAGGTTATGAAAGGTATACCTAAAGATAAAAGTTTAGGGGTTGATGGTTACCCTATTGAAGTCTTTCAAAAACACTATAAAATAGTCAAAGTAGAGGTTTGCTCAATTGTGTACCAATTTTTTTCTATTGGTAAGATGATGAAAACATGGAATTGTATAGCCATTACATTGATCCCTAAGTTTCCTTCACCAATTAAACTAAAGAACTTTAGACCAATTACCTGTTGTTCCACTGTGTAAAATTCATCTAAAGATACTTGCTAATAGGATAAAACAAGTGTTGAATGTCTCATTCGTTGCTCATGGTCAACTTTCATTAAAAGCAATAATATTATGGACAATATCTTTCTCAGTCATGAACTTTTCAAGGGATAAATTAGGAAAATATTTCTCTGAAATATTGTTCTTAAAGTGGATCTTATAAAAGCCTATGACACTCTTGAGTGGCCTTTCCTAAGGGCTATACTAATTGAGTTGGGTTTCTCTCACAAAATTTTTAATTGGATTATGGAATGTGTATCTACAGTATCTTCCTCTTTGATGCTGAATGGTGGACTTACTAAGCCATTCCAAGCTAGGAGGTGTTTGAGGCAAAGGAACCCCATGTCCCGTTACCTCTTTGTGATATTCATGGAATATCTATATAGAAAATGCATCAGCTAGCAAAGTAGAAGCAATTTCATTTCCATCCAACATGCAAGCGATTTAATGTAATTCATACATATTTTGCAGATGTTTTTTTGATGTCTTGTAAGGATAATATGGACTCTATTACTCTGCTTTAATAGACTTTCCATAAGTTCTCAACTGCTTCTTATTTGGAGGCTAATGCTAACAAGAGCTCTATTTGTATGGAAAGAGTTAGTAATAACGTGAAAAGTGAGCTCTTACAAGCCTTGGGATATGTAGAAGGTACCCTCTATTTCATAATGCATGTCTTTAGTTTAGAAGTTTTATGGCAAATTTAGGTGTTGGAGAGCCAGATTGCTCTCATACTCTAGTAGACATCAACTCATCAAAGAAGTGTTGTTTGGTATGCAAAGCTACTAGGCATAGATCTTTATATCACCTAAGAAAAAGATTAAATTGCTGGAAGTTACTTTCAGAACTTTCTTATAGACTGTCTAAGATGAATTATCTAGGAAGAGTCTGATTTCTCTGGAAAAAATATGCCAACCAGGTTCAATAGATGTCTTAGGGAGTATTGACTTGAAGCTTTGGAACAAAGCAGCCTTATCAAAGCATTTGTTGGTTGTTTCAAAGAAGAAGGACAATATGTTAATTGTCCACCTGAATGCATCTTTTATAAATAGGCAATGGAGTCATTTGAACATTTGTTTTTTATGTAATCATAGTAAGCAGGTATGGACTAAACAGTTAAATTGGTTAGGCTTCACCAAAAAATTAGGACATGGACTCAGGAATTGGACTTGATCTATAAATTAGCCAAAAGAAATATTGGAAATGCTAAAGTTGTTCGCTCTAGTTTTGCTGGGACCCTGTACTGTATTTTAAAAGATAGGAATATGCTGAGGTTTTAGAAGGTCAAATCAACATGGCTAGAACTTGCAAATATATTGTGATGCAATACACATCCAGGGTTGGAATATAGCTATGTGGAAGAATTCTTTGAGGATGATGGATCACTTCCCTTAGGCCATAAAAATCTATTGCATTTTTTGTTTATCTAGTCAGTTTTAGCAAGTCTAGCAGTTAGAGGTTATTGTATTACTTGATGATATTTTGATAATCGAATTGTTAGAGGAAGATGGTCATCTTCTACCTGTTTTTTAATAAAACTTTCAGTCTCAAAGTCGATCCCTAGTGCAGTCATGTCAAAATAGAAAAGTGATCTTAATCTCCTCCTAGTATCCTCACTCGAGTCTTTCCATTGTCGTACACCTGAATTGTCCTAGTGTACACCACAGGTACGCCTCTAGACTCCAACCACCTCTATAGAATATCTCTAGGGGCTTTGTCTTATGTCTTTTCAAGATAAATGAACACCAAGTGCAAATCCCTCTTCTTTCCCCTAAACAAATTCACTAATATCCTCACGAGGTGAATGGCCTTAGTAGTCAAGTGACCTGGAATAAAAACAAACTTATTCTTACAAATAGTCACGATCTTCCTCAGCCTAAACTCTACCACTCTTTTCCAAACCTTCATAGTATGACTCAATAGCTTAACACCCTTATAGTTGTTGCAACTCTAAATATCTCCCTAGTTCTTATACAATGGAATTGTCGTACTTCATCTCCAAGTTTTGGGAATCTCCATCGCCCTAAAAATGTGTTAAACAACCTTGTCAGCCACTTTAAATATGACCTGCTAGTTGACTTCCAAAAATCTACCAAAATCTCATTTGGCCTAGTCGCCCTACCCCTACACATTCTATGAATAGTCCTCTTAACCTCTTGTACCTTAATACATCTGTAATAACCATAATTACGACACCCTTCCTAGTTCTCCAAATTCCGCAACTCTAAATCTGTTTCCCTCTCATCATTCAAAAATTTATGAAATTAGGATTGCCGCCTCTTCCTAATGAAGTCATACTTAACCAACACTTTTCCATCATTGCCCTTGAGGCACTTCACTTTGTCAATGTCACGGGCCCTCTGCTCCCTAGCCTTGGTAAGACTAGACAGCCTCTTATTCTAGCCTTACTCCTTTAAATCAAAATAAAATCTCATGAAAGTCGTTGTCTTAGTTACCGTAGCCTCTCTCCTAGATAAATTATACAATTCACTATTCTTTTACTTCTCATAGTCATCCTTTCTTGTAACCAACTTAGCATAGGCCACCTTCTTAGCCTCCACCTTTGTTTTAACTTCTTTGTTCTGCCACTAGTCCACATCACTTTTCTAAGCCCCCATAGTTGTCAACTTCTCTCCTATTTATACAACAATGGCCAAAGTCAAACTACCCCACTTAATCCTAGGTCGATCCTCTACACCTATTCTTTTTTTGTCCTTTTTTTATTATGAAGTCTACCACCAATAACTTAAGTTGGGTCAAAAGACAAATTTTTTAGTCTTTACATAGCGCTCTATAGCCTTTCTAAGGAGCAAAAAATCTATTTGAGTATTTAACACCAAAATACTAAAGGTAATAAGGTGTTCTCCTTCTTTGGGAAACTTAAATTTGTAACCCATAAACCAAATGCCTTAGCAAATTCCAGAAGAGAACCTCCTTCTTCATTTCGCTTCCCAAAACTAAAACTGCCATGCACATTATTATAATTACACGATAAAAACCTAATATGCCTATTGAAATACCCTTTAATAAAAAGGTTCTCAATGCTTGTAATGTCGTTCACCACCTCATCCAAAACCTTCAAAAATCTCTTCTCATCCTTCTTATCTAACCCTGCTTGCGAAGCATAAGCACAAATAATCTACAACGTAGATCCTCCAATGACCAGCTGAATCGATATCAACATATCATTAACCCACTTAAACTCCACCACCTGCCCCTAAGATCTTTATTTACTTAGATACCTACCCAATTCCAACATCTCATGCTATCCGAGTACCATAACTTATACCCATCCACATCCCTCGCCTAAGATCCTACCCATTTGGTTTCTTGGAAAAAATCTATACTAATCCTTCTCTTTTTAAGAATATTCATGAGCTCTATAGACTTACCTTAAATAGTTCTTATGTTCCAAGCGCAACCGTCAACCTAGAAACTCTCTTATCGCACCTAACCCTACTACCTCTCACCCCCAACCCCAAACTAGATCATAGACCCCACCCTAACCCATCACCAAAAATAGACCTCACCCTTATCCCAGACACTAGTCCAGCCCTCAACCATGACACTTACCCCCATCCCGACCTATGACATGACCTTAATTTACCATCAATACCTATAACTACTACTCATTATGATAAAAGAAAAAAATAAGGTGGTCAAGTAGGTAAGTCTAAGAAAATATATAAGCAAAGCTAAAAATACACAAATGTAATAATGAAAGAAATCTATAGGGAAAATCAAGAATCAATCAAAAACGTATTCCAAAACAAACAATACCAAGAAATTGATATGCTAGGCTCAACTAAAACCTACCAAATAATAGAAAAATAGGAGTCACTAATCCCACAAGAACCATCAAGATATTCAGACTGGAAACCAAGAAAGAAAAGACTGAAAAACTAAATATACCAAATAAGATAGGTCATATCCTCCTCCAATAGTCAAGAACTCTAGACAAAATAAACTAGAATAGATGAAACGAGAGCACCTAATTTGGGGAGAAAATAAAACTAAGGACATTTTCCTGAATAGATTAGTCGGATTCCAATTATTTGACGTAGAAATCGGTCACAAAAATTGATGTCGTCTCCTTCACCTACTATTGATACCATCCCTGAACTCTACTATCCAAAAATATATTGTTCACTAAAAAATGCACTTTTCATCATAAAATATACGCTGCAAGCTATCGTGGAAGATGCACAGACTTGAAGTGCCTAAAAGGGGTTATACAAGAAAACAAAGAGTGTTGAAAGAAGAAGAAACAACATAGATCTTGTCACTACACAAGGATGATTTATTGGGCCAGATCTATTTCTTATCACACAAGATACAAAGAAGAATAAGGATGAAAATATTCACCAAATCTTTAAAATTTATTCCAATGTGATGTTCAGAATTTCTAATCTAGTGGGATAGTCAGAAATTCTATTCTGATGAGATGGTTAGAAATTCTATTTTGATGGGATGGTCAGAATTATTTGTTAGAATTATTCACCAGAATCTTAAATGTGGTTGATGATTAGTTCAAATGATTGGTAAAAAGGGCAAAACCATCAAAATTATTATGTTACAAAAAAACATAAAAAAAGCAAAATTCTTCCTATACCAAATCAATGAATGTTACAAATGAGGATTGAAGAGCAAGAAAAAAAATTAAAGATAATACTTGATCAACAACAAAACATAAATAGGACTCTTTTGGAGACGAGAAATCCAAATGTTTCATGGGATACCACTTTACATCCCCTCCTTCATCCTTGCTGAGAGCTAGGACCCATAAAGGAATCGCAATGTCCATATTATACACAAGTCAGATCTTTTCCTGTGGTCATGTTAGTTGGATGTTTGCCCATTATGATATATAAATAATATAATAATTCAGATCTTTTCCTATAGTAATTTTTAGTTGGATTTTTACCTGTGGTAAAATTATTTAAAATATAAGAAGTAGCTCTTTTAAAAATGCCATTTTCAAATACATATCCATATTTATGACATTATTAAGTTAGTATGTGATGTGAGCCAAATGACCATCATAGCTGTTAATGCCATCATTCGAAGCCAACACATAGAGAATCCAATTTTGGATACCTTGGGGGCCTGAGAGTATGCATGGGGACGTCATTTTGGACACTTAATAAAGCAATTCTGAGTGTTGAAGGTTTCTTAGAGGCTTACCTTGATGATTACCTGAGGCTCCAAAGGATTGTAAGGTTTGAAGTATGAATAAAGAGTTTGTTCACTCCATGATCACCCCTCATTAAGGGTGTTTTGGTCTTTTTGTGCCTTTTCTTTACACTCTATAGGAGCTCATTTTCATTAGGAATAGTTTGATCATTTGATGTAATAGCTATAAATAGACTCCATTAGGCTTATTGCCAAATTAGTTGATTATGAATATTTGAAAGACATTGAAAGTCTTCTCTCTTTGATAGTGTAGTGTAGGGCTTGGAAAAGCCAATATTGGATATTGCATAGAAACGTTGGTTGTAAGCGGAGTTGATTCCCTTAGCGGTCACCTTAAGAAAATTAGTGTATGATTATTACGAGATTGAGGGTCTTTGTGTTTGATACACGTGTTGGTTCTCACTGTACTACAAAAAAAGGGTGATAAAGTGGGGGTTTATTTGTGGGGGTTAGTTTAACCTTCGTAAAATTATATGAAATATGAGGATTAAAAATTTATTGCTAAAATATATAAAGTTGTGGCGGTTATAGACCCCCGCTATAAATTGTTGGGGTTTTAAAACCCCGCTATCTACTAAAAAATAACGTACGATTATTTTCCATAAAAATATAAATTTGTAGGGGTTTTAGACATCATCTATAATTAAAAAAATAGCTTAACATTTTCTTTTTTTTTTAATTGAGAAAATATTTTCCCTCACTTTCCCAAATAGGTAGGCAGCTCCCAATTATCATCGACCCTCTCTCATTTTCCCTCTTATTTTCCCTCTCTCATTTCCTAAATTGGTCGGCCATTTCAGCTATGGCTAAGGTGGATTGATTGTTGAAATGACCACAGAACGGGAAATCCCCACTGATTGTTCCATGGTATGATAATGCACTCATTTTGTGGTATTTACTGTTTCCAATTTTTATACAATTTCTATAAACCAGGAATAATCTTAACTGAACTTCAATCCATATCTTTTTCTGTAAACCAATATCCATGTTGAATTCAATTAGAACTGAGTTTGGTGTTGTAAGTTAAATTAGAGATTATTTTTTATTGGAGGTTATTTGAGTTTATACATGTTTTGAGCAGATGTTTTGAGCTTGTTTTAGAGTTTATTTATACTAAAACTATGTTGCATTTTTTGGTCGAAGTAGGGATTCTTTTTTTTCGAAAAAAGTACTTAAGCTACTATTTCAAGATAAAACATTTTTGAGAAATCCCAAGCGTATTAGAGTTAGGAAGTGAGAAGTGCTAATAGATTGTTGATTATGTTTCCTTTGTTCTGATATTTGCTATAGTCTTTGGGTATTCAAGTTGATGAAGGGACACATGATATAATTGAATTTCATAAAGATAAGAACCTCATTTTTGCGTCATTCTTAATGGTTGGTTCTAATCTGTGAGTTAAGGAGACATGTGAAAAAGAGGTCACAGATTCAAGCCATGTAAAAACTCTTTGCGGAAATATAGGATAAGGCTGCATACAATAGACCCTTGTGGTCTAGCCCTTCCCTAACCCCACGCATAGTGTGAGCTTAGTTTACCGGTTGTCCTTTGTCAGGGTAGGTGAGTGATCACCCTAATAAATACTATTCATTACTTAAAGTGAATGTATATCTATTGTGTGTGGTAATGCTTCTATGGGTAATGTATTTGAAGTTCTAACAAGTTTATTTGGATTAGGTGCAACTTGGTTGTTCTTGGATTTGGATAGATTCAGAAGATGAATTTATTTGGTTAATAAATCCTTTCACCTTGGCAGTTTCAGCTTCTCTTGTTCTTTTTGTTTTGCAAACTTAAGAGTTTGATTTTTTATCTCCGTGGAAGTGTATATATTTATGGTATTGAGATATTCATATAGTGTTGAATACTAAAGATGTGAACTCCAGTGGTTTCTGTGTATTCATTATGGGAACTGCAGTCTATAAGGTTCACTTCCTTTGTTGTTTTTTCAAAAATACTTTACGGGTATTTAATCGAACAAAGACTGATAGTAGTAGGATGGATCATACCAGATAGAGGATGTATATAACACATATAGAGGATAAATAAGAGAGGACTGCGTAAAGTGGTTTGTTCGTATCCTATGTAGACAAGTTGTGCACTGGTTCATATGTGTGACAATGCAATGATTAGGAATATTTTGAAAAGAGACGTGATAGAGCTACACTTACAGATTGAAAGACACATGATCAGTGAATGTAGACTTCATTAAGAATGGAACATAATGTAATAAAATGATAGGTGATTCCTACTTACTTGTTGTGTTTTAGATATATTCGTCATGCCATCTGATTCAAACTTATAGATTAGTTATTGAAGTGATCTGTAGGAATTGATATTTACCAAAGTAGCAAGATGTGCATCTTGTATGATATTTCCATCTATCTCTAACCGAGCAATACAAAACTTTGGAAGATGTCTAGACTACTTTCTCCTAAGTAAGTCTCCAGGTCCTCTTATTGCAAGATCCATATTTGTGAGGTAAAAACCATTGAATGATTTCTCGGAAGAATGAAACACTAAATTCTAACTTCAAACCTATTTTTTCACGAGTATATTGTAAATTTCTATGGTCAATAATTACATCTATCTCGAAAAGATCTTGCTACCGGGCATATCAACAAAAACAACAACCTGCTAAAGTTGGCATAAGCTATTTTCATATTCTGGCAATTTTTCTATTCATTTATCATTATTGAATTATGTGAACCATCTCATCTAAAAAATAAAGGTGTTAGAGGAAGATACTTTTATTTTTATTAGGTTTGTGACATCATGTGTAAGCCTGAATCTTTTCTTGAATCAGGCTCCTACAAAATATATTTTGTTGATCAATGACAAAGTGATTCGAACTTATAAACTTTTCGTGCACTGGTATCATGTTAAGTTATATGAATCTCCTACCTAAAAGCTTAAATGAAGGACTAAGCTGGAGAATTCTCCTTAATATCACAAAATTACCTATTCCTGACATGTTTTTTGTATCAATGGTGTTATATTTCACCTTTCAATTTGTTTTACTATTTTCCATCTATTGGCAGGGTATCTAAGATGGAGATATATCTTTGGTCATTGGGACTCACAACTTAATCACTGAAAAAGTGGACTTTTCAACTTTACACATCGCTGTTGTGGATGAGCAACATCACTTTGGAGTAATCCAGAGAGGATGATTTGACAGCAAGGTAATTTTCTTGGATCTCCTCGCCTCATTGGTGATTTTGCTGCTATAAGTCTGAGGATTTCCCGCAATGCTATAAAGATGAAACCGAACAAGGAATAATAAAAGATTATTCACTTATTCTTTATCTACTGTCTTATTTATGAATGTTAGGTTCTTAGTTTCTTTTTGCATGTAATGAAGTAGAGATTCTTTTGTTTGGGTCTATATGCTCAACTTTTTCTAGCTAATGTCGAGATTGCAAAGGAAAGAATCAATCCTTTTCACTAGTTTAGAATATGATAAAATAGTATACTTAATTTGTTGAGTACCGAAGCTATATGTTACTTAGATGATTGGTTAAAGTGAATTGACGAGAACTTGATTTACTGTTAAAAACATACACTACTTCTCTGTGGGGATGCTTGATTGTGAGTTTCATGAATGAATATGATATCTTATATTTATGAAAAAACATTTTAATGTTATGTTACCTTCTCCCAAAAAAATAAAAATTTGAATGTTGAAAATGCTTTTGACTACAACTAACCAGATTTTTGTAGTTAATTGTATAACTTTCTCCTCATCCCTCTCCTCTTTTTTAATTAAAAAAATCATATTGTGGTATAACATGATTATTTTAAAGTTATTATACAATGCATAAGCTCTAAACTGGTGAATGAAGATCTCTTTTTATATCAATAGACTATGACACTTAAATATAAGATTGTGTGTAATTTCAAGAATCTGTAACAATCTCCATGCATTGTTGTTAATGTACTGAGTTAATTTGGTGAAAATCTCTTTATAAAAAAGGAAAGAAAGCTTGTGAACTCATGTACATGTTTGGTTTAACTTAGTTTCTTTCTTTAACTGGTAACTGATTGTAGCCTATGGTGTTGCAGCTATAGTATAACTCAATAGTTTCAAGCTCTCTTCGAACATCCTAGACGATTTCTCTAAGGATAGTGTAATTATGGATCCCCTTATCCTAGCTATGTTGGCCCCTCCAATTCCAAGGTCACTGGCTCTGGCTTTGTATGGAGACATGTCTTTGACACAGGTGTGTTCAAGAGTTTGTATCCTTTGTTATGTCAAATCCTACTGCCTGATATTCATTTTTGATTATTAATGTATACTTTTAGTACTGGAACTGGAGTTATGTTATTTTAAGTTGTCTTTTGCCCAAAGCCTATTTCCATATATTCAATTTGACTTTCAACTCTCATATTCCACCCACTTATATATACCTTTTTGGGAGTAGCTTAAGGTAAGTGTTTAAGGAAAGGACCCATAAAAGTTTTGAACTATGTGTCGCTAGTCTTTTTTCTCGGGTATAAAAACAAAAATGCGCAAGGAAAGAAATGTTAAGACGAAAATAAAATGGCAAAAACAATAACAGTGGTAGTGTTGGTTTTTGTCCTTTACATATATATTGTTCTATTTTATTTTGCATTGTTCTTTTATGAACATGTTGCATGCAAAGATTTGTTATACCTACATTTGAGCTTCTAGTAAGTAATTAAAGGGGTGGGATAACAAGATTTAATTAGGCATATTTGGAAAATTCTGAGACAAGAATACCTTTTGCTTCTTGAGTTCTCTTTACTTGATTTTCTTGATTTTATTGGCAGTTCAATAGTGTGACTTGGTTTGTTAAGTTATTGTGTTGATTGTTATGATAATTAGTTACAATTTAGTTTGTTTGGCTAGTAAAAATAGAGATCTTTTTGGATAATTTTGGCGTCTTTCCTTAGCCACTATATCTAGAACATTTTGAAACTTATTAGTTTGAGATACTATATCTCTTAATCAGTTAGTGTACTGTGGAAGATAATTTCTGCCACTATCAAATTCTTCTTGGTGTTGTTTTGAAATTCCTTGTGAATAATTATACTGTTTGCGTAATATATTTATTCAGATTGCTAAGTCAGACTCGCTTAATGTCCTCTTTACTTATATAAAAAGCAGTTTATAGATTGATTTTTATAGTTTGCATTTTTATGTAGCCAAGTGATACGGCTAGTGGACCCATTTCGCCCATGGATACAAGGAGATCACATAATGATAATGATCCTAATGATATTCTTTGATTTCGTTGCATTTGTCTTGGATATTCAATTATGATGATGTAATTGTGTGATTGGAGGGGATCTTAGAATATTAAATTTTTTGTGTTTAAATTTGATTTTGGAGTTTGAAGATGCTGGTTATTGTTGAAAATTTGGAGTTTGGAGATGTTAATGTTGAAAATTTAATTTTGAAGTTTAACGTTCAATGTATTTTTGATATGCTTGTCAATTATAATGTTTAATTACTCATGTATTAATGATATATCAATTGAACAAATATTGGATTCTAGGTTATATCTAAAGGAACAATTAAATTTGAGCTAAAATTAGAATCTATAATTAGTTATTGAAAATTGATGGTCCTACTAATTATTTTTTAAAAAAAATTACGGAGGTTTTAAACCCTCCACAACTTTTAAATAAAAATTTATTATAAAAATAATTAACTTTAGAGTAATGGGGTTCAACCAAAAATTACGGAGGTTTTAAACCCTCGTAACCTTTGAATAAAAATTTATTATAAAAATAATTAAATTTTGAGTAACGAGGGTTAACCGCTATAAAATAACCGTCTCAAATTAATTATAGGGGTTGAAAAAAACCGCTGCAAATTGTTTGTGATGGTTTGAATTGTGGGGGTTTTGGAACCACCGGAATTGCATTTTGCGGGGGTTCAAAAGCCCCCACAAACTGTAAAATTAAACCCCGCAAATTGACCCATTTTTTGTAGTGTTGTTTCGTAAGATCTTATATCATCTTATCTATCTTTTACCTTCAAGAATTTGTTTGGTGTTTGTTCCTCTTAGTCTTTATCTCTTTAGGTCATTCTTGTATCATTTGGAATCAAGAGACACGTTTTAGGGTTGTTCCTACAACTCTAAGTCTTTAATTGTTGTTACCTTGAAGAAAATCATAACCAAAAAGAGTAAAATCCGAAAATAAAAAAAATACTATTCATGTTTTTAGAGTTTTTCAATTTTTTAAGACTTCATTTTTGTGTGTTTCTTGTGTTTCTAGTGTTAGATGCTTGTTGCTAACACTAGAAGAAGCGTAGAAAATTGAAAATATCACAAAAAAAAAGTTATTAATCCTGTTTTGTGTTTGGGAAGATTTTTGAAACTTAGATCCACTTTGGTTTTGTGTATTTGTGAGTTTCTAGTGCTAGATCCTTGTTTCCTAGAACTAATAGAGTATATATCTTTGATTTGAGCTGGATCCGAGTTATTTTTGACCTTCCACCATCGTTTAACCTGTGTTTGAAGGTTTTGAAGAGTTGATTTCGTGTGGATTATTGTGGTTATGATTTGGAGATAATTTTGTGGTAGTTGTGCTTAGCATTGTGAAGGGACCTTAGATCTTCAAGAAATTTTCAATTTGGAGGTCGTTTGCCTAGTGGTCAAATATTGGTCAACTCTTGAATATTCTTGTTGTTCTTCATCATCTTCATATCTTGTTGGAGAAGAATATTCAAAAAGGGGTGTTTGATCTTAAAAAGGAGGAAATAAAGTGTGCTACTTGTTCAAGGAAATTTCCAAGCACCTTCCTAGTCATCGAAAGAAAAAAAATAACAAAAGGGAAGGAATAATAAAGTACACGAACAAATACATTTAAAAGTACAAGGGGGATACCATTTCAATTCAAATTTATTTGATCTTGACAAAGGCTCCAAACCTTGTGTTTTCTCCTCCAAAAATAAAAGTTAGACTCCCGTGGTTGAAGATTGGTCAAAACACAACTTGAAGAACAAAAAAAATTGCAAATTTAACCTCCAACCACAAGCTGCCACATCACCACTTTGGGACAATCTAATTTTGAGCTCAAATCTTGATTTCATGGTTTCTATTCTTGATTCTTAGTTGCATTTTTGTTGATTCTAGTGCTAATTGACAAACTAGTAATTGTCTACTAGGTTGTGAGTTAGTTTTGAGTCATTTTCTTTCATGTTTTCATTCTTTGTGTGCTTTTTTCATTTTTAATTGGTCATAACTGTTTGTTTCAAGTTCGTAAGTCGAACTTTCTTTTTTGTGTCTTGAGTTCATTAATCAATAATCTATTCTGGCCTCTAAGTAGTGATTCTAGCCTCTAAGTAGTGATTGACACCTTATTGACTACTGGAGTATAAGCAACTTTCAATATTTTCCACTCTAATTGTGAGGATCACAAAGGTGAGTGTATACGAGTATTGGTGAGGAGCTTTTATTGCTAATTTTGTTTGTTTATTTTGTAGTTAAAAGGTGATATACGGGAAACATATCTTGGTATCCTTGGGTTATTGTGACTACAACATGGAAGACTATGATAGTAGTGATGGATTTTGTGGCTACGATGATAAGGAAGATTATGGGGGCTATGAAAATAACCAAGATTAAAACATCGACAGAATTGAGAGTTACAGATTTGAGGGAGAAAATAAGATGAATGAGGTTCCAAGTGCTTATGGTGAATATGGAAATGATGTAGGGACTTGTGATGGTTCTTATGAAGAAGTTGGGGCATGTGAGGAATCATAAACTTTCTACTCCGAATCTAGAATTGGTGTAAGGTATAACCCATTCCTTCGCAAATATTATGAGAGATATGATGAGAGTTCACACGTAGAGTATGAAGATTCATATTATTCACCTTGTAGTACATCTTATTAGCTATAGTGTAGGTTGTCCCATGAGAAAAAGAAAGAATATATCTCCAAGGCTGAGGGGTACTCATTTACCTTATAATGTTGATCTAAGAAGGAGTGTTTACTCTAAAAAAAGTGATCACTTATGGGGTACCGGGATTCCTTATTGTGCTAAGTGATAGGTGCTATGAAACCATATCACTCCATCCATGGTTAATTAATTTGGGGCTGTTTTGAGAAACTTTACTTAGACAGGTTTAAGGTTACCCAGAGGGTTAAGTTTGTCTTCTCCCAATTTGAATACCATGAGGAGGTGTGGTGCGATATTTTCCCCTTGATATATGGTTGTGTAATCTTAGGTGTCGATTGGTTTGCACAACATAAAGTTCCAAATGTGAAAAATAGGCCTAATGTTGTAAGAGGCTGATGGGGAAATCATCTCATAACGTCTATTCTGTCATGCCCCAAAGAGAAGTGTTCACCTACTCTAACCCGAATTATTATGAGAGACAAAAGATTGAGAAGAGTAAGGGTGTGCAAGGTGGCAATTTGAGATTGGAAAAAGGAGAGGTTGTAAGGAGTAAAGTGAGGGGATTTCCACCAAACCGTGTTAACTTTATTTATCCTTTTATTTCTAAGGACGTTTGTGTAGGTACCAAGATAGCAAGCGGAAGAGAACAAATGCTGAAAGAGAATATTATTTTAAGAGATTTCAAGAGGGAAACCTTAGTTGTGGCCAATTCTTATGGAGGACCTTCACACCAAGGTAAATAAGAATGTGCTCAAGAATTTCAAGGTAAAATAGCTAACTCTTACACTTTTGTGTATGTTACTGATGATTGTGTGGCTATTATCCCATTGAGTGTGAGTAGTAGCTTACCTATTTGTGGGTATGGATGCACTAGTTAATCCTATTGATGACCGAATTGACTCTTTTTGTAAGATCAATTTATGTCCACCTAGTGTTGAGGCCAATTTGTTGAATGAAAGTATATTATATATTGATTCTTTACCTATTGTTGATGAAGTTCATATTGTGAGTATGGATACACTAGTTGATCCTATTGATGACTGAATTGACTCTTCTTGTAAGATCAATTATTTCCATCTAGTATTGATGCTGTTGTGTTGAATGATAGTACATCATCTTATGGGAAGTGTGTTGATCAACTTGTGTGCAAAACTAGTCCATCACTTGAGGTTATGTATGTTATGATTAATAGACCTTAAGTAAGTGAAGAATTTGAAAATATTGGTCAAAATGATAGGATTGAACCTATGAGCTTTCCCTTTGGTAATGATTCTAATGTTTGCTAGGCTCACAGCAATAATTATGTGCTTGAAACCTCTTTAAAACTTGATAATGAACTTTTAGAGAGTGAACTTGCTTGTTCCAAATCTGCCTATGGGATAGATCATTCTCTTTTTAGGAATAATAGCTTGTTTAAAGATGGTATAATCACTCCTAAATAACCTAGTAATGAGAATGATGTTGAAGGTATAGCTTGTCTGAAAGGCTTTAGCCTATATGCTAACCCACTATGGTGTGACAACATTCCCCCTAAATATGGAAATCTCTTCTTGAAAGATGAGAGTACTCTTAAGGGTAAGGAATCTGTAGTCTTAGAATGGAATAACCAATTGGGTGATGAATGCTTTGATTTGCTGAAATATTTAAGAAACCCAATAGGCGGTGGTTCCTTAAAAACTGATTGTAGATGTGATCCTTTGTATGACACCCCATCTTTGATAATTATGAGGATGAATTGCTTGCTTGTTGTAAAGACTTAAGCAATAATCCTTTTCATTTTTGTGGTGGTATATGTCTACTTTAGGGATCTTCCTTAAGTGGATAAAGTGTCCATTTCTTGGAAATTACTTATTCTTCTACTATGTGTGACCTTATTGTTGAGAGTACTTATGGCGATGATGTTGAAACTTGTAGTGAGTACATATATGAAGGCATCTTAGTAGAATTTGACTTAAGTGATTCCTTTCTCTACTCTCTACTTGCTTTTGATGATATGTATGTTGTTATAGAGAGTATGTCGTGTAGTTTGGGTGAAGCCTATGGGAAAGGAAAGTGTTGTCTAGGCCTGTGTTTGTGGCCACTCTTTCTATTACCCCGGTGCCTAATATAGAAATGAAAATGTTAGTGCACCCAACTTGTTTCTTTGTCTACATAACAAGAAAAGTGTCATTCTTAAAAACCCGAGAGCAAAAGTGTCATTGTCTCCTTGGGGTAATGATCCTAAATGTGCATCCTTTCTTGAGACTATTGTATTTAAATTGAATGAATCCCAAATTGTGGATTCCAAATTATCTATTTGCTTTATGAAAAGAATGTGGATGTGGTTAAATGATTTGTCTTCACCCATGTATGCCTTTACACTTGATTCTTTCCTATACTACCTTTTTTCCTATGATGACATCCATGCAAGTTTTGGATTTGTTTTATGTTGAGGTAGGAAATTTGTTAGTTTTTCCACTTATGTGAGTGATAATGCTATATGGATCTAGTAGACTTTAGAACCAATTGAGGCACCACCCTTGGTGTAGTCTCTTGAAGAGATAAAGAAGCAATGATATCTTACGGATCCTAAGATGAAGGTAGTTTTACCTTGTGGATTATTTGATGCCATTAGGACCTATGTAGTTTCCTTATCTCTCTGTGATTTCAATAGTCCAATCCTTTGTTCATATTTTAATAAGTTTTTAATATTTAATTCAAAGGATCCTTGGTTATATTATGAGTATGTGCAACCTTGGCATGTTGAGATGATTTATTATGCTAACCCTAACCCTCATGCCATGAGGAGTTTGTATTTGTTTGTTCCTTCTTTGGTTTTGCAGGGTTTGTATTCTAGGTCGAATCCTTTTCAAGAAGAGGAGGATGATACGAGCCAAATGGCCATCATAACTTTTAATGCCATTATTTGAGGCCAACACATGGAGAATCTCGTTTTGGACACCTTGAAGGTTCGAGAATATGCATGGGGAAGTTATTTTGGACACTTAGTAAAGCAATTCCTTGTGTGTAAGGTTACATGGAAGCTTGCCATGATGAAAACCTAAGGCTCAAACGGATTGCAAGGGTTCAAGTGTGAACAAAAAGTACTTACACTCTATGACCACCCCTTATTAATGTTGTTTTAGCCTTTTTGTGCCATTTTTTACACTCTATAGGAGCTTCTTTTCATTAAGGGTAGTTTGATAATTTGATGTAATAGCTATAAATAGACTCCATTAGGCTTATTTTCTAATTAGTTGATTATGAATAGTTGAAAGACATTGAAAGTGTTCTTCTCTCTTTTAGAGTGTAGTGTAGGGCTTGGAAAAGCCAAGTAGTGTAGGGCTTAGTAAAGCCAATATTGGATATTGCTTTGAAATGATGGTTGTAAGTGGAGTTGATTCCCTTAATGGTCACCATAAGAAGATTGGTGTTTGATTATTGCAACATTGAGGGTCTTTCCATATGATACACGTGTTGGTTCTCATTGTTTCAGTAAGATCTTATGGAATCTTATCTATCCTTTACCTTCTTGCATTTGTTTGGTGATTGTTCCTCTTAGTCTTTATCTCTTTAGGTCATTCTTAAATCAGTATGAATGAGTATGCATGACCACGATAAATACAAACCTTAGTCTAGTTTGATTATAAGTACAATAGTTCAATAATACAATACGTGAATCAATATCCCTGATTTACACATAATTCATCAACACAAGACCTCATACGAACATTACAATGTTAAACTATTTCATTTACTGTCAAGATCAACACAAGCATTGGCATGGGCATCACAATAATAACCCATCTTATTTACTCTATAAATTACTCATTCACCCAACCCGTAGCATACTTTACATGATAATTCCCTACTCAAGAAAAGTTTGAAGGAAATTAAACCATACTAGGCTTGAAGCCAAGCAACGTTCCATGAACCACCAAAAATAGATTTTATCTTAAAACATCCTTAAATCACCTAGAATCTATTTAAAGTTCTACGTGTAAAGATGAGTCCAATGATAACCATATTGATATTACTTTATTCTAGGTCAAAAAAATCAATCAAGTCTATCCCAAGACAACAATGAAGTTTTTTTATTAGTAAATAAATTTACTCATAACTTAAGGATTTTAAATATAAAATTTTATCGAAAATGGAGATAAAATCGACCTGTGAAATCACTGAAAACCTATTCTTTAACTTTATCAAAAAATCTCAAAATTTCAAGTTGTAAAACCAAGACTAGAAGCTGAAATCATTAAGTAATCACTGAGGAATGAATAAAAATAACATAATAAACCTATCTGATGAAGAAATGCCATAAAAACATTTTTGATCTTTCCCAAAATGAGTTTCAAAGCTCCACAATCCATTTATGGGTTTGCGGTTTGAAAAAATATACTATAAAGATTACTAACAATTTGTACTTCATAAATGTGGGACCTCAATTACATTTGTGAAGGCACACAATCTTGACCTATTATATTCATGATGGTCTAAATGAAATTGCTGAGAACACTCTAGACCCGATCTGACCCCACTCAACCCTCTTTTTTAAAAAAAATGGGCAATCCATCTTGATTTTAATAACCAGGTCTGTAATACCCTCAAAATTTCAACCATCTTATTTTTTTCCTTTCCATGATGAAAATATCAATTTTTGACTTGAATTGGGTTTAGATATATTGTTGGGGTGTCTTAGGAGAGTGTTGGAATTTTTAGATGGGATTCAGGGTGATTTTGGAACCTGGAGGTAGTGAGCCTCTACGATATCCTCATGTTGGGAAGGCTACATTCTGTAATAGTTAATGTGTCATAGAGGTTAGCCTCGGTGATAGGAAATGTGGCACGGAGGTTAGCCTCCATGATAAGGTTGATGTCACACTGCTATGTAAAACCCATGTAGTTTTTGTTTTATTTACTTGGGATGAGAGTATTGGAATTTTTTAACCTATGTACCACCCTTAAAAATAATATATCCTATTCTTTTCAATTTAAAGCGATCATATTTCCCAGTTATACTATGAAACTCAAAACCTCAAGAAAGCATAAGGATTTCATCATACATTCATCTATTGGGTTATAAGCTCCAAATTGCTTTCAAATTATGTATTTCTAAGACAAATTACTCTTACCCATTTATTATTTTGTTAAAGCATGTGTTTTAAATAGTTATTCATATAGTTTTGATGTTGGTTTTGGAACATGGGTTGAGGGTTTAAACGTCTGTTTCTGATTAATGTTTTCCATGGTTTACATATGATTATTTATGCTTGATTTACTGTTTTGAACTTGTGAGGTGCATGGGTATGGTGAACACACTAGGGAATTGTGATTTCCCCTAATTTGTGATTTTTGACAATTGTAATGGTAATGACCCCAATCACATATTGTGAAATTGGTTTGAATATGAAAAATATGCATATTGAATTAATTTTGGAACCCTTGCATGATAAGAAAGGCTATCGAAATGTAAATAGTTTTAAATTAAAAATTTTTGAGTCTTATTTGTTGATTGAGTTAGTGTCTCTTTGGTCGAATGATTTGGTTGTACTTGGAACTTTGGATTCCTATTGGCTGATTGAGTAAGAGTCCCATTGTCTAAGTTGTTTGGTTCCTACTTGGAACTTTGGAGTCTCATTGGTTGATTGGATGAGAGTCCCTTTGGCGGATTGTTGGGTTGGGCTAAAAGACATGTGCTTGGAAGCTATAGTCGGTATGGCGATACCACTTGAAAATGCCTAAATGAATACCTCCTTGAATGATTTAATGGTCTATGTTCTAAATTCTTTAATTGTGCTTAAAGGAGATTTTGTAGCAAGGTCATGAAGGTGGGGGTACCAAAGGTATCATACTAGAAACCGCATTTACTAACGCAGGGGTCTAAATGTTCGAAGGTTTGAATTCCCTATTATTATAATATTGGGAGGTTTGAGTCCCCCATATCACATTAAATGATCGGGTTCTTAAGTCACCTTAGTGTATTATAGGGAGGTTCGAGTCCACCATGAATATATATATATATGACAATTCTCTGGTTCGTACGGCTACACGTATTGGGGCCCGACAAAGGTTTAAGAAAAGGGGCCTATATATCTCGTAGGTACTATTATGATGGTTAAGCTACACAATCCATTTTAATATTTTTAAATTGCATGCAAAACCTTATTCCCTACCCTGGCACATTATATACTTTTATTTATATGCATATGTTTGTGTATATTTTGATTCTGGACTGATTTTTTATTATTGACTTGGCATTATATTATCCGCATCCCTGAGTTACATTATAGTGCTCAAATCACTAACCATCTTGGGTGTTGTATCCCCAAGTGATTCATGAATCGAAAATACTTCTACTTTTTTTGTGAAGTGACTAAGTGATTGTGGGATAGCTCATGAGTCAGGTTGAAGTGGTGAGTTTCCATACTTTGAAAGACTTCATTTCATGTTTTGGGTTTCTTTGTGTTATTGACTCTTTCCTTTGGACTTATTTTTTGCTATTGTCGGAGGCTTGTCCTAATTAATATTGGTATTCATTTGTCTAGAGGCTTTGTGGATGGTACTGTGGACTTGGGATTTAGTTGTTCGATTCCTAGACTTTATTTAATTCATTCTTATCTATCTTGTTTTATGATTAGAATTTTTTTGCTACACATAAGTTGTGTTCCATTAGATTAGTCAAAAAGGGGGTGGTCTCCGATCCTTGTTGGACTTGAGATACCCATCACGGCCAGGCCATTGTGCGACTCATGAAAAAGTTGGTATCAGAGCCTACGTTCATGGTCAGTTGGGTGTCCACAAAGCTGTGTCAATTAGAGTCTCTTTTATGGGTGTGTAGCGCATCACACTTATAAGGGAGAGGCTGTGAGGCATATAGGAATGTTTCCCTTTTTGTTGTTCTAGTTTTGAGCGATAGAGTCTAAGGTCTGGAATCTCCTCTAATTCCCATTTGTTCTCCTTTTAGATTATGCCACCAAGAAGATCCAATACACGTGGAACCTCATCTATCCTACCTAAGAATAATATGGATGAAACTCGTCCTACTTATAGGATGTAGACCCTGCCTAGGGTCACTACTTTTGATTGCTCCAGTGGTCTAGTGCCTTGTAAGATTCTAGAAACCTTTCCAGCTCCTAGATGCATGTATACAGGGGTCCAAAGCGTTAATTTCACACTAATTACAAAAAAACTTAGCCATTTTAAGACCCCAAGAATGCAAATATTTTTATTTTTGGCATTCCTGAGTCTGAAACATTGATTTATGATTTTAAATATACTTAGGGATGTTAAAAGGGTCATCAAGGAGAGTTTTAGAATTTTTGCAATAGGTTCAGGGTATAATTTGACCATATGGGCAGAGTGCCTCTGCGTTTTGGACGTGTCGTGGAGGCTGGAACTCTGTGGTAGCTTCGTGCCATAGAGGTTGGCCTTCATTCCACTGAGGCTGTATTTTCCTGAATTCTTCATTATGGGTGCAAGGGGAATTTTGGTCTCTCCCTTTCAATCCAAATGCCCAATAGATGAATTAAAACCCCTAGAGGGGCATTAATTGCCCCATTCTCCATTAGTCACATACGTAAACTCATCCCCCTTTCCCAAGGACAAAAAAATTTAAGTTTTTCTTCATGGATTCAAGCATTAAAGTTATAATTCCAATCTTCTTCTTAAATAATTCAAGCAATTAAGGTATGTGGGGCATTCATCATTGGGTTTGTTCTGACCACTGAGTCCCAAAATCTCTTTTTGTTCAAGTATGAATTTCTTATCCTTTTTTATGAAATATTAGTGTTAATTATGAATATAATCTTTCTTTTCTTAGTAGTTTTGAATTCAAGCCATTTCAATAAGTTCACCCATGTGAATTATGAACTTTAAGATTTAAAATTACAATCACCCATGTTATGTATCGTTGCATGTTATGTATCGTTGAAACCATGCTAACTTACTCAGTCATGAATTAAACTATGTGATCGTGTTATCCTCCCAAGTTTAACGTATCCCCATACCTAAAGATCATGGCTTCCATTAGCTTAGTGAAATGTTTTGTGTTTGGTTCACTGAATCATGACTTCCTACTAGTGTTTTAAATGATGTTGCTATATTTAAAGTGTCATTTAGTACTGGCAGGTTATGAACACCCATGCCTATGTGTTCTTACATGTTCAGTTTTTAAGTAACAAGAAAATCAAACCACGATTTTATTATCATATTTAGAGTATCATGTTCATGCTAAGCACTTATTAGTATAGTACCATGTCATTTTAAGAAAATGGTAATACCTGTGTCATTCATTTGGGAGTAACACTTAGCACCGAGTAAACACAGGTATGGAGGATCCCCCATAAGTTAGACATGAGTCATTAGTAACAGTCCCTAAGTTCCAGACCTACAGCACCACCGTAGATTATGAGGGGTCCCCAGTCAGTTAGGCATAACACCCTCATCCTTAGGGACATCAGCCTTGTGGATCCATATCGTTAATTATATATTGGTATCCCTAGCAAGGTTCCAACATCCTTACAACTGGGGTTACAAGTCAGACCTCTATAGCTCAAATTGAGGAATGTTGGTTGTAGTTAGCTCTCACACTCTCAGTTAAGTATTCAGAATATATCAGATAAGGTTTTCATGACCAAGTGTACATTTATCAGACATTCAGTTACTCATGTTATAAAGATTATCTCAGTTTATGATTTACATGGTCTTGCATTATTTTTACATATTCATGACTCTATGTTTAGTATCTAAATGTATTATAGTTGGCCCCTATCTCACATACCAGTACACTTAAAGTACTAATTGCATACTCTCTTTTGTTCTATGGTGTCTTATAACATAGGTTCAGAAGCTAAGTTCCCTAGTCGATCTTAGCTAGCTTAGTCACCCTCTACAACAGTAGTGAGTCCTCATTCATTAAGGACAAGGTATTTTCAGACATTTTTAGTACTTTATCCTATTTTGTCAGTATGAGTTAGTTGGGGGTTTGTCCCATCAACTCCACATCTCTTAGAGGCTTTCAGACTAGATTTTTAGATATTCATACGAGATATTCAGACATTCAGATTTGTTTTCAGCATCTTTTATTAGTTGTTCATACATGTTGGTATTTGTTTTAGTATTACATTTTGACAGTAATTACATTAGTTTAGATTTCGTGCATGAAACTTTATTATTATTTTACTCAACATATATAGCAGGTACCAGATCATGGGTTGTCTTGGGTCACTTATGGACTTAAGAACTGAGTCATGAATAGAGGGTAGCCTTAGGTCGTGACACATAGAGATACATTGTCCTTCACAAATATTTTCTTGCTAACGGTATTTCTACTTAATAACCTCATAGAGATATTACCAATGTTGAGTACCACTATTCTATTTATCTGTTGACCCAGTTGGTCACATTTTAGTCACATAGTCATGTCATTCAGGTCCTGCTTGTGCTACTATGAGTTATTCGATGATTACTCAAGTTAGGAAATTTATCAGGTTGACTTCCAGAGTTTACTAGATCTAGGGTTGAGGAAGATCCTCAAGGTTTCATAGATGAGATGGAGAATTTCTTTTAAGTGATGCATAATACTAGTGGGGCCCAGTCAATTCCATCCCATTATTTTTTTATATTACATAGATAGTTGCACCATAGGGTACGTGATGAGGGTATGAATATTTCTACTTGGGATAATAAGGTTCTTGTATCAACATCTTCAGCTCCAACACCAAAGAGTGCTACATCTGGCTTTGGTATTGGTCGGAACCATCCTTTGGTATTGGTCGGAACCATCTTTATCCTCTTTCTTCCTATCAGGATTCTGAGGCTTCTCCAGATGTCGTTACTTGTACATAACAAATTTTCTCCTATGATGTGTACTTTTTGTTTAATGTAGGATCAACTCTTTCTTATGTGACCCCTTATGAGGCTATTCATTTTGGTCTTGGTCCTGAATGTATTCCTGGTCCCTTTTTTATTTCAACCCCGATAGGTGATACTATTGTGCTAGGAGAGTTGATATGGGTTTTTTCTTATATATCCATAGTAGAGAGACTCTGGTAGATTTGATAGAGCTGGGTATGATTGATTTCGATGTTATCTCAGGGATATATTGGCTCTATTTGTGCTATGCTTCATTAGATTGTCAGACTGGTAAGGTCATTTTCAAATTCTCTAATGAGCTAGTTATTAAGTGAGAAGGTAGTTCCCTAGTTCCTAAGGAGAGGTTCACATCTTATCTTAGAGCCTAGAAGTTAATTTCCAATTGTTGTCTTTATCATTTTATCTAGGTTAGGGATTCAAACATAGAGAGTTTGTCATTACAAACTATCCCTATTGTTGATAAATTTTTTGAGGTTTCCCTAATGATTTGTTTGGTATCCCACATGATAGGGAAATTGATTTTAAGATCAATCTTCTATCATAAATTCATCTTATCTCTATCCCTCTATATAGAATGGCTTCATCTGAGTTGAGGAGATTAGGGAGCATTTAAAAGATCTCCTTGATAAGGGTCTTATTCTCCCTAGTATTTCTCTGGGGGATGCGCCTAGTTGTTTGTGCATAAAAAAAATGGTTCCCTTCAGATATGTATAGATTACCGCTAGCTAAATAAGGTGATAGTGAATAATAAGTACCCTCTTATGAAAATTGACAATTTATTCGACTAGATCCATGTTGCTCAGTGTTTTTCTAAGATTGGCTTCGATCGGCTTATGATTAGTTGAATATTAGGGAGTGTATATCCCTAAGACTGCATATTTCACCCGGTATGGGCATTTTGAGACCTTGGTCATGTCTTTTAGGTTGACCAATACCCAAATGGAATTTATGGATATTATGAATCGAGTATTCCGTCAGTTGTTCGATTTGTTTGTTATTGTGTTTATAGATGATATTTTTGTGTATTCCAAGAGTAAGGTGGATCATGCTAATCAACTTCGTTTAGAATTCTAGACCCTTAAGGATCACCAGTTTTACGTGAAGTTTCCTAAGTATGAGTTTTTTTTTAATATGGGTGACTTTTCTAGGTCAAATTGTTTCTAGTAAAAGGATCATAGTGGATCCACAAAATGTTGAGGCAGTGAAAAAATTGCCTAGAGCCACAACTCCATCCGATATTTGGAGCTTCTTGGGTTTAGCCAGGTACTATAGGAGCTTTGTAGAAAGTTTCTCCTCCATTACTGCCCTATTGACTATGCTGACTCAGAAAAAGCTAAAGTTTATGTGGTCGGATGCTTGTGAGTGCAGTTTCAAGAAGCTGAAGAATAAGTTGAATTTTACTTTAGTCTTGACCCTGCCCAAGGGTACTGATGGATTCATGGTTTATTATGATGTAACTCGAGTAGTACTAGTTGTGTGTTGATGTAATGTAGTAAGGTAGTGGCCTATGCTTCTAGAGAGTTAAAAGTTCATGAGACGAATTATACGACTCATGAATTGGAGTTATTGGTTGTGGTGTTCGCATTGAAGATTTGGAAGTATTATTTGTAACGAGTTCATGTTGACATTTATTTTGATCATAAGATCCTGCAGTATGTGTTTACTCAGAAGAAGTTGAATCTAAAGCAAATAAGATAGCTTGAGTTGCTCAAGGACTCTAATACGAGTCTCCATTATCACCTAGGTAAAGCTATTGTGGTTGATGATGCTCTTACCAAGTTATCTATGGAGATTCCATCTAATGTGGATAAAAAGAAGTGTGGATCTATAAAGAACATTCATCATTTGGCTAACCTTGGAGTTTATTTTTTGGATTTTGAAGATAGAGGTGAATTTGTTCCAAAGGTAGTGAAGTCGTCTCTTGGAGCTGAGGTAAAGGAGAACCATGTTCTGGATCTTGTCTTGATGCAGATCAAGGATGATATGGGCTAACAAAAAGTTATGTCTTTTGACATTGGTAATGATGGTATCTTTTGGTGCCAAAGGAGGTTGTGTGTTCCCGATGTGGATGGGTTGAAAGGAAGAATTTTGGATGAGGCTCATAGGTCGCAGCATATAGTTTATCCAGGTTTGACAAATATGTATCAACACTTGAATGAGATTTATTGGTGGGGTAATATGAAGCAAGATGTGGCATATTTTGCTAATAAGTGCATGGGATGTCAATAAGTAAAGTTGGAGCACTTGAGGCCTTGTGGGTTGTCCCAAGAAATTAGGATTCCCATGAGGAAATGGGAAGTGATTAATATGGATTTTGTTATCGGTCTTCCACCGTCTCACAATCAGTTTGATTCAATTTGGGTCATTATGTATAGGATGACTAAGTCTGCTCATTTCTTGCTTATGAGGACTAATTATTCAACTGATGATTATGCTAAGCTTTTGATTCAAGAGATCGTGAAGTTGCATGTTGCTCTAATTTCTATCATTTTTAATCATGGTACTTAGTTCTCATCATATTTTTGGCGTTCATTTCAGAGAGGTTTGGGCACTAAGGTAAACCTTAGTACCACTTTCCACCTTCAGATGGATGAACACGTGGAAAGGACTATTTAGACATTGAAAGCTATGCTTCTGTCTTATGTGATTGACTTTGTTGGTAATTGGATTGATCATAATCCTCTCATTAAATTCTCTTATACCACTAGCTATCACTCAATTATTTACATAGCTCCATTTGAGGCCTTTTATAGTAGGAGGTGTAGATCTTCTATTGGGTGGTTTGAGGTAGGTAAGGCTGGATAGTTTGGTCCTGACTTAGTTTATCAAGCTATGTAGAAGTTAAAGATGATTCGGGAGAGGCTTAAGATCACCCAAAGTTACAAAAAGTCCTATGTAGATGTGAGATAAAGAGAGTTGGAATTCAATGTAGGGGATTGGGTATTCTTTAATATGTCTCCCATAAAGGGAGTAGTGTGATTTGAAAAGAAGGGGAAACTCAAACCTCATTATGTGGGTCCGTATTTGGTTTTGGAAAGAGTGGGTGGTGTGTCTTATAAATTGGATTTTTCTTCTAGTTTAGGTTCCATTCATCTAGTCTTCCATGTTTCGATGTTGAAAAATTGTTTAGGTGATCCTTCCTTGATTGTTTCTTTTGAAAGTATAGGTATATCAAACTCCTTGTCTCATGTGGAGGACCAAGTTAAGATCTTGGATAAGCAATTCTGTTAAAGGTGGCATCGTTATAGGTTCAATGTAGGAACCAAAATATTAAGGATGCTACTTGGGAAGACGAAGAGGATATAAAGTTCAAGTATCCTTTCTTTTTCCATATTCTGGATAATAGAGCTTAAGCTATGATTTTTATTTTGGTTTTGTTACTTTTTGAGTTTATCATTTGATTCTAGTGTAATATTTCTATTCTTGTGCTAAAACGTATCCTAGATCATCATTTGAGGATAAATGATCCTAAGGGGGTTAATATAACACCCTCAAAATTTTGAGCATTTTATTTTTGTCTTTCTCGTGTTTGAAATATCAATTTTCGAGAGAGAGATTTAAAATTTTTGGATGGGGTTCGGGGTAATTTTTGACCTCGAAAGCAGTGAGTCTCCCTGATAGCCCCATGTCAAGGAGGCTACACTCCATGATAGCCAGCATGTCATGGAGCTTATCCTCCGCAATAGGTAGTGTAGCATGGAGGTTAGCCTCCATCATAGGGTTCGTGCCGCACCACTATGTAAAATTCGTATGATTTTTGTTTAGTTTACTTGGGATAAGGGGCATTGGAGCATTTTTCACCTATGTACGCCCCTTAAACGTCATATATCCTTTGCTTCCCTAATTACACCATCAAACTCAAAAACCCAAGAAAGCATAAGGATTTCATCATACATTCATCTTCTGTGTCCCAAGCTCCAAACTACATTGAAATTCATCTGTGTCAAAGTTATGTTGCTCTTCCCCAACTATTATTTTGTCAAAGCATGTGTTTTAAATAGTTATACATGTGGTTTTGATGTTGGTTTTGAAACATGGGTTGAGGGTTTTGAATGTTTTTTTTTTAACAATGTTTCCCATGCTTCACATGTCATTGTTCATGCTTTATTTACGGTTTAGAACTTAAGGGGTGCATGGGTATGGTGAATACCCTAGGGAATTGTGATTTTACCCCAATTTGTGAACAATAACAATTAAAGTGGTAATGACATCAACCCCATATTTTGAAATTGTTTTTGAATATAAAAAATATGCATATTGAACTATTTTTGGAACCCTTGCATGATAAGAAAGGCTATTGAAATGCAAATGGTTCTCAATCAAAAATTTCAGTCCTATTGGATAACTAGGTTAGATTCCCTTTGGTCCTACTTGGAACTTTAGATTACTATTGGCAGATTGGGTTAGTGTCCTATTGGCTAAGTTATTTGGTTCCTACTTGGAACTTTTGAGTCCTGTTGGTTGATTGGGTTAGAGTCACTTTGGCAAATGGTTGGATTTGGCTAAATGACATGCGCTTCCAAGTTATAGTCAGTACAAATACACCACTAGAAAATTCCTAAATGTATGACTCCTTGAATGATTTAATGGGTTATGTGCTAAATATTTTAATTAGAATTAAAGGGGATTGTGTAGCATGGTCGTGAAGATGGAGGTCCCGAAGGGATCAATACTGGAAACCGCATTTATCGATATGGGGATCTATATGACTAGGTGGTTCAAGTCCCCATATTACATGATTGGGAGGTTCGAGTTCCCATATCATATTACATGATTAGGTTCTTAAGTCACCTTAGCATATGATTGGGAAGTTTGAGTCCCCTATGTAGATATATATATATTATTATTCTCTAGTTTGGGCAGCTACACATATTTGGGACGAACCAGGGGATGAGAATTAGGGACCATATAGCCCGTGGGTACTATTATAATGGTTAAGCTACAAAATACAAGTTAAGGTTTTAAAATTATATGCTAAACCTTGTTCCCTACACCTGCGTGTTATATATTTATATGTAAATGCATATGTTTGTGCATATTTGGATTCTTGACTGATTTTGGAGTATTGACTTGGCATTATACTATCTCCTATCCCTAAGTTACATGTAAGTTCTCAACCTACTAATCGTCTCCGGACGCTGTATCCCTTCACATGCAGGAACAAGAAATACTTCTACTTTTCCTGTGCAGTGACTAAGTGATCAAGGGATAGATCGTGAGTCAAATTGCAGTGGTGAGCTTCCATACTTTGGAAGATCTCATTGCATTTTTTGAGTTTCCTTATGTTATTGTCTCTTTCCTTTGGACTTATTTTTGGCTATATTGTGGGGCACATCTCAATTAATATTTGTATCATTTGTCTAGAGGCTCTATGGATGGTACTATAAACTTGGGATTTGGTTGTTGGATTGCTAGACTTCTTTTAAGTCAAACTTATCTATCTTGTTTTAAGAATGGAATTCCACTGCTATATATATGTTATGTTCTATTTGATCAGGAAAAAAGGGGGTGGTCTTCGGTCCTTGTTGGACTTTAGATACCCTTCACGACAAGACCCTAGTTCAGGTCATGACAAGGTCCCTTGTAGCTTTACAATTGCAAGAGGAATATCAGAAACTTGATGAAGAGATACAACTAACACCAGAACTAGGGCACTACCAGTTTCCACTAAAAAACTCTTGAACAAACCCTTAAAATTCATTTAGAACTCTCTAAACATAAACTAGCTTGCTACTAGGCTAAAGTTTGAATTCTAGCCAAATGGAATTATCGGTTTCACCAATGAAAGCATTATTAACGTATGTTGATTGACGTCAATTATATCCCATAAATGGACAACTTTCAACCAAAGACTCAAAATGCATCCCAATGACTTGGGTTTCATACTAACATCGTCACTAACCTCAAAAAAGCATTAATGAGCTAATAGTACTTAAAAAAATGTCACACCCTGTCTATACCTCTGAATTTGATCAAAATCAATACTATCAACTTCAAAACTTTTCAAAATGAAAACATCATATAATTTAACACCAAACACCTTGAGAATTGTGATACTCACTCCTATAATACACAAATACCATAATAAAACTAAAAAAAGTATCAAAATGTATAGAATGCAAAAATATATAAATTTCAATATGAGGATTTTTAAATAAAGAGGGGAGAACACCCCTTTTTTTAAAGAATTTCACATAGTCCATCCTAATATGGAGAATAGTCCAAATAGTGCATACTTGCTGCCTAGATTGTCCTAGACCTATGAGGCAGGGTCAATACCAGAGATATTTTTCTTCCATTTATAAGTTTTTCTAAATAAAGGAACCTTGAGGTTATAGGTTTTTATGTTCCTTTCCATAATATTTCTCTATATAGTCACCATTTTAATCAATTGGTAGTTGGACGCCGATTTTGTCTTTCTTTAAAACTGTGATGACTCGATAAGGGCCTTTATAATTTGGTACCAATCCTAGGATTGAGTTTTTTTCCCCGAACATCATATTAAATAAATTCAACCTGAGCAGTCATAGTTGAGCAACTGCACACGAGTTTTGAATTATTACCGAACCATGTGTGGATAACAAAGTTTGATACTTTTTTATTTTTGTACACTACAATGCATGCTCAAAATGAATATCATTACTGCCTTTGAGTACTTTTCTCATTATGTCGTGGATTTTTTTTCTAGCGTAGTTGTCCTCTACCAATTTTTTTCCTCTACCAATTGTTGTCCTCTAATCCTCTACCAATTAATATTTTAATTCATTAGAGAATTTTTTTAGGCGTAGTTGTCCTCTACTAATTAATATTTTAAAACCATAGTTTGGAGGGCACAAAAGTGTTGATATTTATCATAGGATAAAAATTTTGTCATTACTTCAACTTTAATTTCTAAAAAGTTTGTGCCACTAATCTTTGTGCAAAATATCTAGGCTAGATACCCGTGGATTATACTTTAAGAAGTCCACAAGAATTTTGATAGTCCTTTCAATTTGTTGAGACGAGGGATAGTGGATATGGGATTCTCTCTTAATACATTACCAAATACACTTTCTTTGAATTATTTTCTCTAGAGTAATGAAGGCTCATTTGCTTAGATAAATGTCTAACTCAGCCTGATTAATGGGTAGTGGTCAAGTCGTACTCCCATTCTCGTTCCTATACATATTCTCATTTTGGTCATTGTCTTCAGAATTGCTATTGTACTTGTTCTTGTATCCCTAGGGTTTTTAGGGAATTATAAATTGATAGAATCTATTGGTTATACCATATCTATATGTAACAATCTAATTTCTCAAGACATGATGGCACCTACTATAATCCAGTAGTAGGTAAGTCAACCCATAGTCCAGAACTTCTAGTAATTAACTATCCATAGAAAGGAACAAAAGCAAAATATATATATAATTACTAGTAATTATATATCCATAGAAAGGAATAAAAGAAAAAAATAAATATAATTAAAGGAACTCCACCCAAATCTCCAATCCACAGCTGCTCTGCATGATACACACAACGTCCAAAACCCACACAATAATCTATAGGCTATAGAAATACATTATAAGTACCAAAGACACTTAATTGATAAGTATTTATGTCTCCCAAACTATACCCTCTAAGAAGATACAATACGATCATTGTTAAATTATAGTAACCCAACTAGGTTGGGGTCGATCCCACATGGAATAGGTCAAATTTGTCTTTTAATTTTTGTTAGTAGACGGAAGTGCAAAAAAGTAAATGGGGGAAATTTTTAGTAAATAGAAGAAAGTAACAGGTCTTGATTGCTTTTGATTGTAGTCAATTTGAGATGAATAACGTTCCCCATGGCTTCTTAACTCTGTAGATTTCGTGCTCAATCTAACAATCTCACTTCCACGCATGTAGAATCTAACAAGCTAGGTATTACCAACCGTCTTGTCAATACTTTGATAACTCTCACCCTTCACCTTATGAGTCTAAGGGTGTCTCCTTACTAACCCTTTCTTTGATCCCAGTTTAACTATCACCTATTGAGTATCAAGTTATTAGACAAGAGCTGAAAGCCTCAAATAACTGTTGTAATATTCTTTCCTAATATCAAACTCTCTTGTAAAGATAATCTCGAATACATGACGGTTCTCAGCATTAGTCACCACTACTAATCAATTAAACAGAAGAAGATCATAATGGAAGTGAAAGCAATGATCTAGCAGAACCTTACACTTCCCTTACATCATTATTTTGTTAGGGTTCCCAGAACCCTAGTTAAGGGATTTAGAGACTTATAGTTTCAAGAAATTCCATTTATGTTCTATAGAAATATAGTACTTTCAACATTTAAAACAAGGAAAATAAGCAGGTTTCTGAGGCTATCTTGTTAGTATGATTTGTTTTTGATATGTTTTGGAAAGAAATTATGTTTTGGATAATATGTTTGTGAATAAGGAGAAAAAGGTATTTTTGGCTATGTTGGAGCAATTATGGATATTCGGATGTTTTCCAACTTGTTCGTGATCAGAGCATGTTTGGGAATTGAAGAAAAGTTGAAAAGATGACTCCAAGCACTTACCTAGTCAACATGTGGCCAAAAGTAGGACATGCGAATCGTATGTAGGCAAGGCAAGAACAAGAAGTCCAAAATCGCATGAGTTGAACTTGTCGGATTTTTGCTCCTGGTACCTACGATTTATACCTGCAGCCAGTGTCAGGACTGTAGGTACTACCTGCACCCTGTGCCAGACCACAGGTTAAAACCATATGTGGCCACCGACTCGATTTTCTCCTACTTTGTTTGGTCTTTGGTTTTAAGGTTTACTCTTGTACTATAAATACACATTATGTAATTTGTAGTCTGAGTTACACACTTTTTATATTCACAAACATATTTTAATTCCAAGATCCATCTTTGATCTTGGGATTTTCTTGTATTGATTTTGGTATATTAATTTAGTTACGGTTATGAATTTTATTCCTTCTTCTCATTGTGATTTCGTCTATGCTTTCTGATTTGAATGTTATTAATTTCTTCACAAGCATGAGAGGATAAAACCCATACATGTATTGCTTTGTATTCAATATGATAGTTTTCTTAATAGGTGCACAAAGTAGGATCCCACTTAGATATTGTTGCTTACTCCAAAAGAGGGGCAGTTACTAGGTAAAGATAAGGACAATAGTAATGTAGAGTTTAACTGTCGATCCATGCTTATAGGTTTTATTTTAGTAAGATGGTTAGGTTTTCTCTAATAACTAGAGACTCCAAAGGTAATATTCAACTAGGATCAAGATAATGGTTTGTAATGCGACATCCTAAGACTCAAAAGGTAAAGGGTGAAATCCTTCTGCTCATCCAAAAGACTGCAGAAGGTACATAACTTATTGATTCTACATACAAGGTATCAGGTTGGTTCAACAAAGAAAGATAAGCCTAAGGAGTTGAGAAGTATGGGGAACACAAACCTAGTTTTTACCTACACTGATTACAACTGATGTCAACAGAGTTACTTGCTCGAGATTACTACATTAAACCCCTAATTTACTCTCTTGGTCTACCTGTTGACTACAACTACTTGAGATTTGCAAAGACACGTATTTCTTTTGGATTCGACCCCCAACCTTTGTTAGTTTACTACATTTTGATAGAAATCGTATCACTATCTAATAGGAGGTGTTGTTTAGACATTATCAAAATTTTAGTGCAATTTCTAAGGAACACTATGTTGATTTATAATTTGAAGTTGTTGAAGTTTTTGGGTTTTTCTTCTTGTTCTTTGTTGGTCATACACCAATGTATTCCTAGTACAGAAGTATAGGCAATTCATTACTCCTATTGAATCTAAATCCAGAGAGGATCCTACAAATAACTGATAGGATGTCTGAGCATAAAAGAGATAAACCTCCTGAAGGGGTTCGTGATGTTGTACCTCCTCTTTCTTCTGAAGGGGTACTAGATATTATTGATCATTAAAATGGTGAGCTATTGTCTCAAGATGAATTTGGGAGGAAGGTAACTGAAGAAGCTCAGTGGGTAACTATGGAGGTAGAGATAGCTAAGTAGAGACAAGTAGTAGACCACCGAGCAACACTTGGTGGAAATTAGTATAGAGCTAGAGGTGCCAATGTTTAAGAAATCCCAACATATTAGTATATACAGCCATATATAGATGACAAAGAAGTCTTGGGATATGTTGAGACGATAGAGACAGGAGCCATAGCTCTTCCTGTTTTTCCCCTAGTCATCAAGTTTGATATTACAAGCGCAATGATCTAACTCTTAAATTTAAATGGTGTATTTGCAGGTCTTCCTATAGATGATGCAAATTTGCACCTTGCAAATTTCCTCGGGATCTGTAGTTTGTATATAAATCTAGGGATGAATAAGGAAGCACTTAGACTAAGGTTTTTCCCCTTCTTACTTACAGGAGAAACATCTTTATGTTTAAGGGAATTACCAAGAAGCTCTATCACTACATGAAATAAGTTGTATAAGCAATTACTGAACAGGTTCTTTCCTCCATCAGGATATTGTATCTTAAGGACGAGATATATAACTTTAGGCAGTTTTAGTCATATTCTATGTATGAGGCTTGGTTTAGGTTCAAGAAGAAGCTGAGTATGGTTCCCAATCATCGGTTTTCAGGGATGAGCTTATTAAAGATATTCTACAGAGCCCTGACCATCATCTCTAAAGAAATGGCAAACACCTTATCTGGAGGAGCTTTTATGATATTATGCTGGGAGATAGCTTTGGAGATGTTAGATCAAATCTCTCTTACTAACCGATGGCGACGAACTTTAAAGGCTAAGAGGGGATCTGACACTTATGCTATTAGTGACTCCTGCGATCAGAAAGTCGCCGATGACACAGTAGCACAAGAAATTATGTTACTAAGGGCTGATCTTGGGGTAGTAATAAAGTAGCTTGAAGCAACAATTTTTAAGAAAGTGGATGCAGTAGCAGCACAGAGGTCAGCATCTGAAGTTTATGAGTCAAAATTAGAAGAGGAAGTAAATTATCTAAATCATTAGATGGCTGGTTTTTTAGCTCAAGGTCAAGGGAACCAAGGTGAAAACTATTATGATAGATACAAACACTGTAGAAAAGAATGTGATAGATACTAGAGAAAGAAGGACGACTATAGAGATAAGGGAGATAGAAACATCTCACCTGGTAGACGAGATGCAAAATCTAGAAGTAAGAGATGTTGGCTAAGATGGTGAAGGGTCAAAAAAATCAAGAGATCAACCTTAAGAGGATTAAGGCCGATATTTCAGTATCGACCCAAAAGGTCAGGTCACATGCCACTGCTATTAAGCAGTTGGAGTACCAATTCAGACAAATGTCAACAACTCTAAACAACAGGATGCCAGGTACCCTTCCAAGAAATACGATGTAAAATCATAAAAATGATGGTCACGTACTTGATATTACCATGAGGAGTGGTATCACTAGTATGGATCCCCCACAACCCGCTTTAAAATCTAGTGATAATGAGATACCTACTGTTTTTGAGTATGAGAAGGTAACAGGTGATAATGGTAAAGTGATGAAGATAAAGGTAAGGGTTTATTAACTGAGACTGAATTCAAATAGATTTCGAGACCTCCCCCACCTTATCCATAGAGATTAAGGCATAAAAAAGATGAAGGTAAGTTCAAATAATTCATTAATATTCTAAAAGAATTGATTTGTAACATACCTTTTCTAGAGGAATTAGAGTAGATCCTGGATACACCATGTTCATGAAACAGCTGGTCAAATGGAAGAAAGGATAGAAATTTAAGGATGTTGATGGTATGTACCACTGCATTGCAATCTCCACTAGGTCTTTGGCACAGAAAAAGGGTAATCCCGGTACATTCCCTATACTATGTACAATTGGTTCATCATGATTTTCCAAAGCCTTGTGTTGTTTAGGGGCCAACATTAATTTGATGTCGCTAGGTCAATTCAAGAATTTGGGCCTGAATCCTCTAGAACAGATCTCTATGCAACTATTGATGGTTGACTATATAGTAAGAAAACCTGTGTTAATCTCTTTTGATATTATTGTGAGGGTGGATAACTTCATATTTTCTTCTGACTTAGTCATCCTGGATTATGAGGTTAATATCGAGATACACATTATCTTAGGAAGACCGTTTATTGCCATAGGTAGAGATAAAGTTAACTTGGAAAAATATGATCTAAAATTTAGAGTCAATATTGATGAGGCTACATTCAACATTCGAAAGTTAATGAAGCAACCAACCAACATAAGAGTAGTATCGGTCATTGATTGTCTTGATGACCCTGGAGGATATTTCTATGGGTACCTTGATGAATTCTGAATAGCCAAGATATTTATATCGTGTTACGATATTAAATCAAGTGCTGAATGGGAGGTAACCAATAGGCTTGTTGGTGATGTCTGAGTAACCAACTTAACTATGTCATACTGCAATGTTAAATCAAACACCAGGTGGGAAGCAACCCACTATTTTTGTGTTCACGTTTTTATTATATTTGTAGGTTTTTAGCTTTTGAACCTTAACCAGACTATGGTATAAATTGCTACTTTCATCGAATTCCAAGTAAGGGGACTGTGTGATCAACCCATAATGTTCACAAGTCCCATACAGTAAGTTGTGTAATAAGTTCAAAAATTGAAATTTTAAGGATGAAAAATAGTAAGTTATGGGCTTTGGCATCTAATTTTACTTTTGGGACCCAAAACTTACGTTGTGGGACCATAAGTATCTGAAAAATATAAAAAAAGCAAGTCTAGGTTATAGAAAAACAGTCCAATATCTTTGGTTTGGCACCTGCACCCAGCACATCCTAGCCGCAAATGTACTTACACCCAGGGCCAGAACGCGGGTGGTGGTCACAGGTATAAGCCACGTCTAGGTGATTTTTTTGGATCACTTTTTAATTAATATTTTTGGCCCACATACATTTAAATATGACCTTGAAGAACCGCCCGCCTATATAAAAACATTATTACCCTTATTTTAACTCATTCAAATCATCAAAACTTCACTTTTCTTTTTAAATTCAAACCTCCCTGTTAAAAACATAAACTAATCCCACACCTAAGTAAAGGCTATATTGACACTTATTTTAGATACAAAATTTTCCCAACATGCTAAAAACACGTTCCAACTTTTGTTTTGCTTGAGTCCTTCATTATTGACTTTTGGTTCTCCATAAAAGAGATAACTTTCTCATCTCCTAATGGTTATATATTGGTTTATCTATTGTTTAAATAAGTTGATATATGTGTTCCATTGAAAAATATATAGATTATATCATGTTTGTATGTTGGAGCCATAAATTATCCTTAAAACATAATGTAACACCTTCTTTTGAAGAAAAATCTAAAGTAGGCCCCACTCGAAAAGTGAACTTGAACGAATAGGGTAATACTGCTAGTTGAACATGTTTGTTTATTTTGTAATTCAGGATTCATGATTTGTGTGTGCACATTGACCTTGTTGGGATTTCAAATATGTCTTAGGGGTGTAAAAATTGAGGAAAAATTCAAACTTTTTGAATTTTAAGTTTTTCTACAGCATTTTCTACCCTTCACTTTTGTTGGAAACTAACAACTAGTTTTTCAGGTACATATGGAACCTAGAGTGGTGAATAAGAAAAAAATTCAGTACTTCAAGGAGACGTGCAAATTATTTTAATCCTAGAGGTTTAGTGGAGGAGTACCCTAGGCAGCGATATAGAGACACTTCCATTGGGTGACAAGCAGAGTCACGAGAGGGAAAACTTGCCAAGATGCTCAGTGAGCTGCAGGCCAGCCGAGGATGAAGTGTTAATGAATATAACCCCCACAAAATCCTCCACCTAATGATGATGAGTAGGAAAAGGATACAGAGTCTAATACTACTACATATATTGCTGCTCAGGATCCCCAGTCTGAGGATGGGTCCCATGATTCATCTGATGAGGTTGAGTAGGAGCAGTCATCTATGGTGCCCTAATCTGAGTAGGGTAACACTACTCATGTCCAAAAAACAGAGATACCCCAGTATAATAAGGGTAACGAGCAGCCTTCCCATGATGCTTCAATATAGCAGAGCCCCACAACTGTACATACCACAGAGATACCTCCCGAGGAGGGACCACCAAGGTAGTATACGGAAGGGATGCAGAACATATTAGAGCTTCATAGTAATCTTTAGGATCTAGGTAGGCCTACAAGGTGTATTTATGAGGAGTACCATATTGACTTATCAAGGTTAGATCAACTACCATAACTACAATCAATATTTGATAGATATCAGCTAGAGTGAATGACTAGGCCACTCAGTTCTTACAGACTGGCTATGGTACTGGAATTTTATACATCCTACAGAGCTATCATAGTCCTTCCTATGTGCCATTATCCAAGCTTGGTTATATATACTAGGCAGCCATAACTTTATCATACACAGGTTAGAGGGGTCAAAGTTTATATCATAGAGGATACTATCCGCAGAGTTATTTTTGGCCCAGACTACATCACTCTTGCATCTACAACTGAGTGCGATAATAGATTGAGGATCACACATAATTTATATATTATACAAGAGACCGAGCACCTATATGAGAAGATCGAGATGGATACGCAAATAGCCAGTCATTGTTAGGTGAACTAACCTTATGAAATGAGAGGCAATCTATGATCAAGAAAGGTAACTTGACATTGGAGTCTAAGTTTTGGTGGTTGCTGGTTAGATACCGATAGAAATCCAATACTTTAGATAATACAGTAACGTGGGTGGGAGCAGCACTAGTTGCCTATCTAGTAGGTAAACATGATGTTTATTTGGCTACTATTATTTGCTACCAGACACAAAACAAAGCATTCGAGGTGTTCACTAATCATCCCTTCCATGTATGATTCAGAGGCTATGTAATGAGGCTTGTGTGCCCGAGATACCAAGTATAGACGATAGGGTAATTACGATGGTAACTGAACAGATGAGGACAATGAAAGGTCTTGCATGTCCAGGTATTTCTAGAGATCGAGGTAGTAGGCAACAGTACCACGGGCCCAGTTTGAGGGCCCAACAATTTTCGTAGAGACTAATGAGGTACATTAAGATAATATGGGTTTGAGTATTGACATAGAGATAGTGTAGCATAGAGAGGCTCCTGATTCGAGCATAGGGAGAGGGGACACATGATACTTCTTCTTAAGCCCCGACGTCGATCTCAGAGCCGGTGGGTGCATCTACAAAGCCTACTTACCCATATGATATAGCTCTTATGGTATATATGATTACTATATCTAGTGAGTTTTCCAGAGCTTAGTGGACGGTCAGAAGGCCACAGATGCTAGAGTGAGGGTTGTTAAAATAGAGTTAACTACCCTCTACAATCAGATGAGATTAGAGGTTTGGACTAGATTTGATCAGTCATAGGCTCGATGGGAGGCCGTGCTAAGTACTACATTGTTTGAGCTACGCGCCAAATTTTAGGCACAGCTTAATAAGTCTGAGAGATAGGTTATATCCTGATATACAGAGAAAGTTATGCCAGGTGTAGCCAATATGATGTAGGAGTTTGATGTCTTATGAGTAGAGTTATGCTTTCTCATAGAGAGCCATTTTTGTATCCAGTCCCTCATTTATACCCCAGGTGGTCCATATATCACTTTTATAAGCATTGAGATGCTTTGATTTTCTCACGGAGGGAGATAAGGAGGTCCCAGCACTTGGGGCCAAGAGAGGTCTCATAGATAACATACAAGACCCTAATTTACCATTTGATCATGCCATTAAAAAGGCCATGCATTATTTGATTGAGTCTGCATTTATCGATAGGCAAAGGCATGTATCTATAATAGTGGGTGCATCATCAAGTAGTGCACCTCTACCACCACCACCTCTTTCAACTGATATGCCTCCATCTGGCGATGCTTCTAATTCAGGAACCTAGTGCATCCCAGGTATGTTCTCACTTTTCTCTATTTTATTATATTTTAGTCTTTCCTAGGTTGAAAGATAGTCTGTTACAAAGGATCATAAGTCATTTTTTATATTAGTCCATTTTTAGTCTACATGACCTTCCATGTGTGAATTATATCCATTGATCCCAATTTTGAGCCTAAATGCCTATTTTTATTGTTACACCTTTCACTTCCTATTTGTGTTACAACGAAACTGTTTTGGCCCTGGTCCTCCTTGGACATAGTGCACCTCACCTCAGGAAAAATGCCTAAGATAAGGGTGTGTGGTGTAAAATGGGTATGAGAAAGGGTAAAATAAGAGAAAAAAAGTTAGTCGGGCTGGGTGAGGTAGTAAGAAAAAAGAAAAAGAAAAGAAAAATATTTTGTAAAAAAAAAGAAAAGAATAAAAGACCATATCCAACCTGAATGTGCATAACAGAATAAAATAGGAGAAATAAGGATGGAATAAAAGGAAATTGGCTAGTAAGTGAGACCGCGAGGTCAGTGTAGTGCTAAGGAGGTTTAGTCACTTTGTACCATACCATCCCCCAAGCCTACATTACAAGTCGAGAAAAGTCCTATAGTGATCCTAACTTAACTATATGAATGCTGAGGTAAGAAAAATAAAGGCAATCCCATGGTATTTGACATGCACAAATTGGACCTTCTTTCTAAGTGTGAGTCTCTCTTGACCAACCCTGCATTGACATGCATGATGTCATATGAGTGAGTGGGACATCAATTTTATAAGGGCATTTGAGTCATATTGCTAGCTATTTTCTTGTTTCAGGTAGTGTAACTTGTGTATATGAGTAGTTATCTATTGCTAATGTAATTGTCATATCTTGATGCCAATGTATCATATTTTTATGCTTCATGTTCATACATAGTTGGTTTTGAAAACTAAGATTGGAGGGGGATGTTTTGTTTTGATTTTAAATGTGGACTGATGGCCTTGAATATCTTAGTTTCTCCTAATTAAGTGTAGTTTTTGTTTTTGTTGTATTTTTTTCCTGGGGACATGCAAATTTTCTAAGATTAAGGTGTTGATGTGCTATAAAAATATAGCACTTTTGATACTTAAAACAAGGAAAAGATGAAATCTTCTGAGGCTATCTTGTTAGATATGATCCTTTTTGGGTATGTTTTGCAGGAAATCATGTTTTGGATTATAAGTTCGTGCAAAAGGAGAAAAAAGGTGTTTTTGGATATTTTTAGAGCAATTATGGATATTCAGGTAGTTTTTTAGATTATTCGTGTTCAAAGCATGTTCGAGAATCCAAGAAGAGTAAAAATTATGACGACTAACACTTACTAAGTCAACATGTGGTTGCAAATAGGACCTACAGACCGCATGTAGTTAAAGAAAGTACTAGAAGTCCAAAATTTCGATAGCTAAATTTGCAGTATTTTTTCTCCTAGTATTTGCCATTTTTACCTACGACTAGTGTCAGGATCGCAGATACTACCTGCTCTCTATGCCAGACCGCAGGTACAGACCACATATGGCTAACGACCCGATTTTTTCCTAGTTCACTCAGGATTTGGTTTTAGGGTTTCCTCTTTTACTATAAATACCCTTTATGTCCTTTCTAGTTGAGTTGCCCACTTTTGATATTCACAAACATATTTTGAGTTCAAGATCTGTCTTTGATCTTGGGATTTTCTGGTATTGACTTTGGTTCATTAATTCAGTTACAGTTGTGGATTGTATTCCTTCTTATCATTGTGATTTCGTCTATGCTTTTTAATATGAATGTTATTTATTTCTTCACAAGTATGAGTGTTTAAAATCCATAGCTATGGTTGTGGAAACCCTAGCGAATTGACGAAGTAGAGGAAGTGCTTTTGTTTTTTTTTGAACTGATACCCATGCATGTATTGCTTTGTCTTTGTTATGATAGTTTTCTTAATGGGTGCACACATTAGGATCCTGCCTAGATATTGTTACTTACTCTAAAAGAGGAGCAGTGACTGGGAACAGATAAAGAAAAATGTAATTTGGAGTTTAACAGTCGATCCATTCTTCTAGGTTTTATTTGACATGACCCGAACCAGGGCATTATTGTAATGGACCTCTCAAGTCCAACTAGGACCGAAGACCACCACCGATACCCGATCCAACCAACCAACATATACCCTGAGCTAGATTAATTCTGAATATATAATAAGATAGAGTAATTTGAAATGTAATGACTTTGGGATAAGTTTACATCCTAAACCGACCCAACCAAGTTAATCCACCCAATTGTCAACCAAAACTCAACAATAACTAAAACCATATCCATTTCATTCCCAAGTCTACAGTTGTCCATACAAATCCTCTAAACAATGACAAAGAATATTTAGTCGATACATTTCCTCGACCTTAGAAAAAAGCAAATGTCAAGAGAATAGTAAAATCATAAGGTAAACCGTAACATGAAATGGGCCTTTCAAAGAATGGAAGCTCATCACTTCATTCTGACTCAAGCTATCCCTTAATCACCAAGTCACTTAGCAGGAGGTATGATAGTATGGCCGGTTCCTGCATCATGTGGGGATACAGGACCCCAAGATAGGTTAGCGGGTGAATGCTATCATGTAATCAGGAGTAAGGATAAAATAATATCATTATTCAAAACCAAATTAAATAACCTTATGCAATCACCTACATACATATATACATCATGCTGGGAAAGGAAATCAGTTTTAGAATGCATTTGAAATCTTAACCTAGGTCGTGTAGCTTTACCGTTACGACCAACACATAAGCTATATAGGTCCAGTAATACCCCCAAAATGTGCCCCGGTGCGTGTAGCCGCATGAACTGGAGATATAATATGCGTAGGGGATTCCCTAGTACCCTTCGCCCTCTATGATACATATTTATATATATATACTTGGGGGATTTCCTTGTAACCCACAAGTACATGGTTTTTAGGAACAATCCTCATGTCGGAAAACATGAGTTCCCAGTGTCAACCTTTCGAAGTCACACCTTCACGGCTAGCTATCACAACCCGCTGTTATTGCCCAATTAAAAAATTTAACACATAAATAAACCAACATTTCCAAAAGTCAATTGTTAAGGCATTATAAAGTGGTATCGTCATACCGACTATAGTTTGCAAGCAATTTCATTAGCCAACATTTAAAGGAATTCCTATTTATCTTGGAAACTCTATTATAAAAATCACTTGGGGGATTCTCGTGTACCCCATAAATTTTTTCATTATAAATTTACTTGGGTAATTCCCGTGTTCCTCACAAGGTTTTCAAAACCATTCTTAACCAATTAACCATTTATGCCATGCATTAGTTTCAAGAAACAAACCAAACTATTAATGCATAAACAAAATTCAATTATGCAAGTGGGTTGATTTTATTACCAATTTCCTTTCCAAAGCAATCAATTTGAGGATTCTATTATACCCCTATTTCCATCTCTTTAGAACCAACCAAACTAGTTTAGGTTCAATTATCATAATATGCAATGCAAAGTTTTCAATAAAAGTCAACCATGTGACAAAACCATTTCATATGCATTTTAACAAACATGTTGAGGGCATATAATTGCCAAAACCAAAACCAAGTATCAATTAACCATTCCCATGAGACCACATGTTCAAACCAACTTTATAACATGAAAAACCATAAACAAAACATTCAAAAATAATATCCAACCATTTACAACAAAAAACCCCCAACATATAATTAAAAACAAACCAATACCCATAACTAAATCATTGAAACATGAATTTAGTTGAACTAACAATGAGGGAGGAGTAACATACCTTATTTACAAAGATTCATAGAGAGATCTTAAACCTTAAGACTCTAGATGATCAGTTGAAGAAAACCGTAGCCCAATCTTCTTAAGAGAGTTTAGAGAGAGTTTTAGGAGTGTTTTGGTCTTACAAAGTGAGTTACGAGAGACCACAAAGAGTAATAAGATGGGGGGTCTTAAGGTTTTTGGGATGGGAAATGTTTAGAATATCCTCAGCTTAAAAGCTGAAAACATGATCGGTGGAGGGTACGACCAAACCACCCAAACCATACTCCACAATACGAGTTGTACCCACCGTTCGTACCCTAGGCATCAACTTGAACTGCAGCACTATCCAACATACGAGTTCCTAGACCAACTTGTATCCAATCATAGGATTGGAACCCCCTAAACCATACCCTAGGCAGAATCCTCAGGACTAGACATATAATATTATATTATATGATATAGTACAATACCCCTCGTACCCTTACTTATGACTGGTAAGATTTTCACTCATGCCTTGGACTAAATGCAACCCAAACCACACTGATCATCATACGATTTGAGGACCCTAAACCATACCCACACATATGGAAATTAATCATAAGTCGTATGATTTCCAATGATGTCTAAATCAACAATTTCTAAGGGTCAAAACTAGGGTGTTTCAATTCTCCGCCACTTGAACCATTCATACTCGAATGATAGGTAAAGGAAAGAACAAGCATGAGTTAGCATATTATTACCCATCAAACCTCCCCTTAACCAAATAAAAAAACAATATGTTATGAAGAACGCATACCTTACGCATGAATTTATGGAGTGGAGCAAAAATTCAGATACTTAGACTTTATGTCCTCTTCTGCATCCTAAGTAGCTCCTTCCTCCACAACAGATACATCTAATATCCCCTAAATTTGGCCACACTCTCCACGGAGCTTTCAATATATAGATAACTCTTCCCCATCTCAGCTTTCCAACTCCACCACATGAATACATAACTAGAGGGCTTGAGTATAACCGCATATCCATCCCATAATAAAGACTAATTGGGAGTTAAGGTATTAGTGGAAGCCATGGTACCCTATAATTTACACCATTCCAATAATACCACCCCGTCTATCACTATAATCAACAAACCTCGAGTCTTAATCATAGAGCTTTAGCTGCATAGCATAATAGTTGGGTACCTACCAATCACCATGCTCCAGCCTATCTTTACTACACCTACTGTATGGATTTCCTTACCAAAACTAGCACCTTTAATTACTATCACAAAGGTTTTCACCATGCCTCCCCTCCACAACTATTAATATGACAACATTTATCTCATTCTTCAGTCAACACTCATAACCTTAGATCTAGCAGTCACGCCCAATATTTCACTACTAAGGACATTTACTCCCCTAGTCCAAAACATTACTATGCCTCCATAGACACTAACATCTTAACATAAAGAGGTTTATTGAGGAGATAAAGTGCAAGAACTACCCGTGCTACTCAAGGTGAGACTCGCAAAATAAGACACAATACAAACTACCCGTGATACTCAAGGTGAGACCCACAAAATGAGACATAATACAATAGGTAAGAGGTACTCCAAAGTTATCACCCAAGGTATAAATGAAGGATTACACCAATAGAAACACACCATAATATGAGTCCTTGGGACTGGGCATGGAAAGAAACATAACTGCATACATCATTAGTAGAGTAGAGTAAAGACGAGATTCATATTCAAGGAACAAAGTGAGGATTGTCATTTGAAACTACGGGTTTCTTAGAACTAGGCATGACTTAAGACACGAATATACTAATCATGAGTATCATGTCATAGATCTTGAACTTCTGGAAGCTTAGATTTCTAAGGACCATTATTGCCTTTGATCTAGGGGCTAGAGTTTGGAGAGACATGGCATATAGAATACGAACCTTAGGCATAAGACTATTAGAATATGCGCAACACTATTAGAGTGCTCTCTTAATTGAAATAGGAGAGAATTTCTAGAATAGGAGTAAATTCACCTCGACTTTACCTTAAAGTCCACCGCTATCAGAAAATTTAAGATTATCCCTCCGATCTCCATATTACTATACCTACATGGACAACACTCTACTCTAAGGGGTATTACTACATACATGTACACAGGACACTTGGCTTTTCTTATACTTAAAACGTTATCTAGCCATATTCTACTCGGTGTCCAGCATAGCCTCAAAAACCCTATGTCCTAACCAATTCAATGAGTTATCCCCAAACTATAAGTTCAACCTGGACCTCCATCCTTCATGTCATTAAGTTCCCACTCCTGTATCCCCTGAGTCATCAGCCTCATCTCTTCTGCACACCCCACCAAGCCTACCGATCTACCCTCAAAACTCTCACATAGTTATCCTCAAACTAATATACTCTCTTCACCAATCAAGATCTAAGGTTAAAACTTAGTATCCATCAACCATCATGCCCTACCAACCGAGTATCCCGTGCAATATATATATATAGTCCACCCCTATGAGGAAGCCACCCTAAATTCCTTATTCACCCACCTACTACTTATAAATAACAAGGGAAAACCATACATCTTAAGTATAAAAGAATGGATGCACCCCACATAGAAACACTAGAGCGGACAAACCCTTATAAAAAGGATACTTTGGCTATGCCATAATCTCCCTCAACCCAATCGGAGACATTCTATAAAAAGGGAATAAAATAGGACAAGGGCACAAAATAAGATAAATCCCAAGCTTAATCTCCCTATTAGAAGGAGCACTAGTGAGGCCATGAGGAAAGACCTAAGGAAATTCATTCACCACAGGGATGAAATGCAATAAAGGACCACCTAAGATAAAATATTTAACCCGAACTAGATGATAGGGATACTATTTAGCGATTAATCTTTGAGCTCTAATATATGATATAGACCTTTCCTTAAGAGCTAGAAAACCATCCTCTCACTTAATAAATAGGTCATTAGGAAATTTAAAAGTGATTGTATGGGTTCAACGGTCTAGATATACATAGTACGAGTGCAACTAATCTATCCCTAATACGACATTGAAATTTATTATATCTAATTCAAACAGATCCACCATAATTTCTTTACTACCAATAGATACCACACTCTCCCTATAGACATGTCTAGCAATCACAGAGTCACTTATTGGGGTAGATATTGAGAAAGGATCAGAAATAAACTTAGGACCAAAACCATAATGAATAGCTAGAAATAGGGTCAAATAAGAGAGAGTTGGCCTCGGTTTATTTAAATATTACACATCATGGGAAAAGAATTTCAACATAAAAAAACAACATCAGGAGATGCCTCAGACTCATGAGGGATAGTAGATCATCAAGACGGTCCTGGCCAATACCAAGGCCAGAAATAGTACCTCTTATTATAGGACTAAGAAAATTTAAAACCGATATCCTATTTTCCATAGTGTAAATCCTTATGGGATACTCCTGTTGTATATGACCCAACTGACCACAACAAAAACATTGATTCCTCTCCTTATAGTAGTAACTGTAGTGCAATAGATCATAAAATTAGTAAGGAGGGAAGGGTGGGGCTGACTTGGGCTTTACCAGCACGAGAACGATATTCACCAGAGGACTAAGGATAAGGGACACTGACAACCACATGGGAACTCCCCAAATTCCCTTGTTCAGACCATAGCCCACAACCTCTACAACTATTTCTCTAACCCCTCCCCATCTAAACATTAGGAATTCTTACTTCGCCTATTTCTTGACCCTTATTTATTGTTTCTTACACTAATAGAATTAGGCTGGCATGATAGAGATGCCACTATTTGGTTTCATAAATTAATAAAACATCAAAACTAGGCATTAGTCACATCTTCTTAAGGTGATTGAACATGAGTGTCTCCTTCATGAGTAGGGTTAGTGGACACTGGTGAAAATCCATGGGTAAAATCAAAAGCAGTGACCCTTGATTGGGTTTGTATCCTATGAGTTAAATGAGATCCATCTACGTCATCCTTGACTGGGATGGATGAGTTTCTATGAGCATTAGATCATCAAAGATGCATGATCTAAAATGAACACAAAAGAAGATTGAGGGGAGAGTTCAAGACGCTAGACTTTGTTGCCCAAAAATAGAATAACAAGAAAGTAAAACATTCCTAGATGTCTCATAGCCTCTCCCTTAAAAGTGTGGTAAACTACACACCTGTAAAAGTAATTCTACTCGACACAACTTTATGGACATCTAATGACACCAAAACCTAGGCTCTGATACCAACTTAACATGACCCAAAATAGGGCCTTATCATAATAGGCATCTCAAGTCCAACTAGGACCTTAGACCACCCCCGATACCTGATCCAACCAACCGATATATACCTTAAGCTAGATGAATTCAAAATAAATAAAAAGATAAAGTTTTTTAAAATGTAATTACTTTGGTATAAGTCTACATTTGAGACCCACCCAACTAAGTCAATTCTCTCAATGGTCAACCCAAATCCAACAATAACTAAAACTATATCCATTCCATACCTATGTTTATATTTGTCCATACAAAGCCTCTAAACAATGACCAAGAATATCTAGTCGAGCCATGCCCCGACCATAGCCAGAAACATATGTAAAGAGAATAGGAAAACCATAAGGTAAACCATAACATAAAATGGGCCTTCAAAAGAATGAAAGATCACCACTTTATTTTGACTCAAGATACCCCCTAATCACCAAGACACTGAGTAAGAGGTATGATAGTATGGCTGGTTTCTACATTAAGTATAGATATAATACTCGAAGATGAGTTAGAGGATGAATGCTAAAATATACTCAAACGTAAGGATAAAATAATGCCATTATTCAAAACCCAAGTACATAACCATATACAATCACCGACATGCATATATACATCAGCTGGGAAAGGGAATCGAGTTTGGCATACATTTGAAATGTTAAGCTGGGTCATATAGCTTTACCATAATAATCTACCCATAGGCTATATAGGTCAAGTGTTACCCCATGAATAGGCCCCAATGTGTGTAGCTACACGAACTGGAGATATCATAAGGTAGGAGATTCTTTTATACCCTTCACCCTTTATGATACATATGTATGTATATATAATTAGGGGATTCCCTCGTGCCCCATAAGTACATGTTCATCAAGACAAATCCTCATGTAGGAAAACATAAGTTTTCAATGTCAAACTTTACAAATCTTACCTTCACGGCTAGATATCACAACCCGTTGTTATTTCCCAATTAAAACAATTAACATATAACCAAACCACCAAGTCTAAAAGTTAATTATTTAGGCATTAGAAAGAGGTATTGTTATATCGACAATAGCTTGCAAGAAATTTCATTAGCCTACATTTAAGGGGATTCCCATGTACCCGTCAGACTCTATTATAAAAATCACTTGGGTGGTTCTTGTGTATCCCATAAGGTTTTTCATTATAAGTTCACTTGGGGAATTTATGTGTACCCCAATAGTTTTAAGAAATATCCTTAACTAATTAACATTAATGTCTTGCATTAGTTTCAAGAAACAAACCAAACCAATTAGTAATGCATAAACCAAAATCAATTATGCAAGTGGGTTAAGTTTATTACCAATTTCCATTCCAAAAAAAAACTATTTGGGGTTTCCATTGTACCCCTATTTCCATTCCTTTACAACCACCAAACCAGTTTAGGTTAAATTACAATATTATGCAATGGAAACTTTTCAATAAAAGTCAACCATGTTACAAAACCATTCTCATAGGTATTTTAACAAACATTTTGAGAGCATATAGTTTCCAAAACCAAAACCAAGTGTCAATTGACCATTCCCATGCAACCACATGTTCAAAACACCATTATAACATGAAAAACCATAAATAAAACATGGGAAAACAATATTAAACTATTTACAACCAAAACCCCCAACATATAATTCAAAACCAACCAATACCCATAATTAAATCATAAAAACTATTTATTGAAACATGAATTTAGTTGAACTAATAATGAGGGAGGAGTAACATGCCTTATATACAAAAATTCATAAAGAGATATTTATCTTTAAGCCTCTAGGTGATCACTTAAAGAAAACCCTAGCCCAATCTTCTTGAGAATTTAGAGAGAGTTTTAGAAATGTTTTGATCTTTAAAAGTGAGTTGTAAGAGGCCACAAAGTGTTATAGTACAAGGAGTCTAAAGGTTTTTGTAGTGCAAAATGTCTAAAATACCCTTCACTTAAAAGTTAAAAATATGATCGCAGAAGGGTACGACCACAATACCCAAACTGTACCCCAACGTACGAGTTGTACCCACCGTTCATACCCTAGGCATTATCTTGGATCTAAAATTATCAAAATATGAGTTCCTAAACCAAATAATATCAAATTATATATTAGTACCCCCTAAACCGTACCATAGGAAAAATCTTCTAGGCTTGACATAAGATATCATATGATTTAGTACCATACCCCTCGTATCCTAGACTATGACTAGTAAGATTTCCAGTTGTACCTTGGACAGAATGAAACCCAAAGAACACTGATCATCATAAGAGTTGAGGACCTAAATTGTACCCATATCATATAACAAGTATCCACAAGTTGTATGATGTTTAGTGATCTCAAAATTAAGAATTTTCTAAGGATTAACAAAGGAATTTCATTAGCTTAGTAAGCTAGTTAGGTTATATCTAATAACTAGAGACTCAAAAGGTAATATTTAACTTGGATCAAGATAAAGTTTAGTAAGGCGACATCATGAGAATCAAAAAGTAAAGTGTAAAATCCTTTTGCTCATCCAAAATACTATAGAAGCTATATAAATTATTGATTCTCTATGCAAGGAATCTAGTTGGTTAAACAAATAAAGATAAGCCTACAGAGTTAAAAAGCTACGGAGAGCACAATCCTAGTGTTCGCCAACACTGATTACAACTAAAATAAACATATTTACTTAAAACACAATGGGTTTGGGACTCTTAGGAAGTTTCTTGGATTTTAAGTTTCAGGACAAGATATGACTAGGGGCTACAGGTCGCATATAGGGGCATGGTTTATAAGGTTTAGTCATACACTAACTAGTGATAGTTGGTGGGTTGGATTAGTTTCTATAATAGGTGCGATATGAGTTGGTACAAGTCATATGGTGGTTGATGGGTCATCGGGTTTTGTTTTCCTTGATTTTATCTGAGATTCAGTAAGTAACTTAGATCTAATTATGAGTGGCTCACTATAGGTCGTGATATAGGGTATGAGTCATATTGTCCCACTCATATGTTGAGTAGTGTCAACTCCTCTTGGTTTTGTTATGGGTATGGGTTTTAGGTGTTAGTCATATCCTTAGATAGAGTTTGGCTTACATATTTGTATATTGACTAGTTTGGGGGTCCAAGAAAGGTCTAGGGTACGAATGGCGGGTACCACTCGTATTGGAGGGTACGACCAGTATGGTCAAGTCAAACCTACCCATAAGGATTTTATACAGTTAAGTTAGGGTTAATCTACACATTTCCCTTCTTTACCGATTATGACCTCTCAACTTATATCATACTTAGAAGGTTATTTACCCTATTATTTTAATCTAAAAACCTTAGAAAGACTCTCTAATTCTCTCTAAGTCTCTTGGGTAAAGGAAGGATAGGGTTTCATCTAGAGGAGTAATTTAGGGCTTAGTTGTGAGATTTCTCTCCATTATCTTCATAATCTAAGGGAAGATTCTCCTTCCTTATTGTTAGTTCAAACTAAAGGAATGATTTATACAATGTTTTATGGCATGATTATTGTATGGTTTTATGGTTTTCAAATATGTGTTGGGATTTTTGTATTAAATGCTTGGTTATGGTTTCCCATATTTTAAATTATATTCTTAAATGCTTTATGGTGGTTTGGACAATTGATTGCATGGGAAGGGTTGATTGGTAATTAGAATTGGTTTGGAAATACTATGCCCCTAACATGTTTGATAAAAGGCCTATGATAAAGTTTTTCCTATATTACTGGTCTTTTAATAGAACTATTGCATGGTATGGTTTGGTAATAGAACCCTAAATGGTATATATGGTTTAAATGTTTTTGAATGTTCAACGATCATAGATATGGTTAATTGAACGTCCTTATGGGGTGCATGGAATTCCCCCAAGCACACTTAATAATGGAACACTTTTGGGGTATATGGAAATCCTCGAAGTTAACTTAATAATGTAATCTATGGTTACATAGGAATCCCTTTTCATAAGAAGGTTGGCTAAGGACATTTCTTGCAAGATAAAGTTGGTATAAAAATATCACTACTCATAGCCTTGGTTAATAATTATGGAATAATGGTTTGGTTGGTTGGCAATGATGTTAATTGGGCAATAATGGCAGGGTTTGATAGCTGTCGTAAAGGTGCGAGTCCATCGGAGGGACACTGAAAACTCATATTTTGCAGACATGAGGGTTTGTCCTAAGTGACCATATATGATACTATGAGGTACATGGGAATCCTCTAAGTATACAGTACATCTATATCATGGAGAGCAAAAGGTACTTGGAAATCCCCTACAGTTATGGTATATCTGGTTCATACAACTACATGCAGTATTGTCCGTTTAGGGGGTTACACTAGACCCATATATCCTGTGGGTGGTTCTAGGGCGGTTAGCCTATACATTTGCAGGTTAATGATTTTAAATGCATGCCCGATTTCCTTTTTCCGCATGGTTATATATTTATTCATTTATGGTTGTGTGCATATGGTTAGTTTACTTAATTTTACTAGATAGAATAAATTTTAGTTTTACTTAGTATTGGCATTGGTATAGGGGATGATACCGTTCAACTGGATTTATGATTGTTCTATCCTCTTATTGTAAGATCCTTCAAAATCCTAAGCTCAACATAGTTTTTTAAGCTTGCTAAAGGGTCCCAGACTTAGAAAAATTCTAGCTAAGTATTAAGACATAGTATTATTTTGTCCTTCATAAGTTGGAAACTCTAGTTTACGACTCTTATGACCTTAAAATGTCAATCTTTAGGTTAATTCATGATCAGGAATGTCAGTAGGGGTTCCCGGATGAGTTTTATATTTTTTGGACCTCATTTGAACCATGTTAAGGAGTCCAAAATAGTGCATCGAGCAATCTTGATACTATGCGGCGGTCATCACTATGATCAATATTTTTCCTTGGCTACTAGTGGAAATTTATAGTGACTCAACGTGGTACGTTGGCTATAGCATCGATGCCAATGATATGGCGCGTCATCCTATACGTCGATAGTTCGGTTTTCAATCATTAAAAAGCCACATCCTTAGAGGTATTAGGGTCTTTTTCCCACCCCTATTCAGCCCTAAAAGACGATATTCAGCCCTCATTAAGCAAAATACACTCAATTTCTTTCAAATTGCTCAATAACAAGAACCCTAGATGATTTAATTTCAAAGCCAAGGCTTAAGGTTTCACCATAATTCTTCAAGAATTTGGCAACCAAGGTATGCCAATTGTTCATCCAAGGGTTCCGTCCACCCTTGGAGTCCAAGAAACTATTTTAGAACTTCAAGCAGCTTGATTTTGTTCTTTCCATGATTTAGATTCAAGTGTATTCATGTTTATAATGTTGATTGGATTTCTATTTCCTGATTAAGTACAAAATTTATGTAAAAAAATGTGTTATGTATGAAGTATCATGTGAATTCATGTTAAAGCCTTAAAATTGTGATGCTCATGTGTTGATTAGTACTATGTGCATATACAATGCCTTCCAAGTATTTGATGGGTTGTTTATGAGAATTAAATAATGAAATTATATCATGTTAGCATGTATTCAAGTTCATGGCATGCAAGTGTTTGCTAGAATGTCCTAATGAATGAATGATGATCACATAGTTAATTATCATGTTTCAAGATTGTGTCATGTCTTATAATATATAATATCGAGTCTTGGGGGTATTTAACACCCGATAATTTAGCTGATTACCTAGATCCATGGTCAGTCTCAAGATAGTATCAGTCAATTAACGATCAGTAGTACTAGTTACATACACAACTTGGGAAAAAGTAAGTTGACTCAGTATTAGTCCTGTCTAGTTCAGTATTCAGTTCAAACCTCAATAAATTCAGCCAGTTAATAGAATTTAGTAGTATTTCATTAGTTAACGAAACTCACTGAACCTAGTCCAGTTCAGTTAGATAGTATAACAAGTAATAGCTCAGTCAAGACTAATATAAACTAAAAATTAGTTCAGTGTCTATTCAGTTGGGAGTAGGATTTAGCACCAAGTTAACTTTGGGATACGGGTATTCCTGCCTATAGAGGGTTTGACCCTTAGTATAATCCCTGCATTATAGAACTACATAGCCAGTGTAGGTTGAGATATCTTCCTGCCAGATATTATGAGGGTTGATATATGTTATTTGAGTTATCCAGCCAATGAGGGTTGACGAAAGAGGTTCCTGTCAGAGAGGGTTAACTCACAGTTATTTTCACCCATGGCACGGTACTGACACCCATCTAATTGGGGTTATAGGTTGGACCCTAATCTATTTAGAAAGGGGCATATCGAATAGATAATTACTTCCTACAGTGTCAGTTTTAGATTGAGAATCAGTACAGAACTTTTTTTAGTTCTACAGATTCACGACTATCAGACACAATCACTCCCTTCAGTAAGAAACTCAGTATAGTTCCACAGAATCAAGTTTGTCAAATACAATAATTTAGTTATCAGTAATTCAGTATTAGTATACTTAGATATCAGTTAGTTAGTATTCAGACTCAGTATCCATTGTTATCATGATCTCAATTACAGTATATGTATTCATGCATGTACTTCCATTCAGTTATATTCATGTCATTTAGTCAATATTTTTCATGCATATAAACCCATGCATTTCATCCTACCTCACATAGCATACCAAAGCATTCAAAGTACTGACGCATACTTTTCTCTTGTACTATGATGTCTTATATCATAAGTTCAGACGTATGGGCTCTCAATCATCCCTACCAGTTATAGATTTTTAGCAGCAAAAGTAGTGATGAGTCCTCATAGATCGAGGACATGATTATTATTTTAGGATTTCAGTTTTAGGTCAGTAGTCGGAGTTAGTTGGGGACTTGTCCCATCAACTCCACATTTTAGACAGTTTAGAGAATTTTCAAACTAGAGTATTTTCAGACAGATGTTTTGGTTTTGGGTATTGATATATCGTATTCAGTTTTGTTTTTGTATTGAACCTTGTGGCATGTTTTATGCCTATTTTTTTCATATTACAATATTATTATTAAGTTGCTACATCAGGTACTAGTCATGGGTTAGCTTGTGGTCCTTTGGGATTATGAGAACTGTATAGCATTGGAGTATAGACTTGAGGTATTATAAACTTGGTATCAGATACTAAGGTTCAGCAGAGTCCTAAGAAGTCTAAAATTTCAATCTAGTAGAGTCTTATGCATGGGTATGTAGCGCACCATACTTATGGATAGGAGGCTATTAGGTGTTTTAGGAAAAGATTCCTTTCTTTCAGTATTCATGTCATGCAAGTGAGCATGAGCTCAAGCTAAGCTCTCAGTCTAATTCATATTTTCCTTATGCTTTCGAAACATGTCTTCCAAAGAAACTAATGAAAGAAGTAATGAAAACCAGTCAGCCCTTCCGCCCATTCAGGAAGATCCCCTGAATGAGCACATTTCTCACGCTGAATTTAGAGTTACTTTCACCGCCTTAGCTCATTCAGTAGTTTCTTAGAATGGTTTTTTGGTTGTTATCATATAGTCTTACAGTTCATGTTCAGCAGAGTAAGAAGAAAAGGCGTAGGAGAATGAGGATAACAAATAAGAGAGCCAAAACGTTTAAGCCAAATAGTGGTTGAACCAATCCCCTTTGTCTGAAATGTGGAAAAAACCTCCAGGGTATCTGTAGAGCTGGCAGTGATGTATGTTTTGGGTGTGGCAAGCTAGGTCACAGAGTCAGAGATTGTCCCCAGTCTGTTTCTCAGGGTCAGTATAACCATTCCTTATCTAAGTTTGGTTGCTCGAGTCAGCAGGGTGTCACTTCCAATGCCACCAGTGGGCAGTGCCTGAATAGACTCTAAGATCTTCAGTCCTGACAGGATTAGGAAAGTTCTCCTGATATGGTCACTGGTGCATTATAAGTTTTCTATTTACATGTTTATACTTTGCTAGATTTAGGAGCTTCGTTGTCCTTCGTTACTCCATATATAGCCGTTGATTTTTGAGTCAGTCTCGAAATTTTAGTAGAGACCTTCTCAGTCTCTATCCCAATAGGTAAATCTATTCTAGCCCGGTGGATATACAGGAACTATCCGGTTATGATATCTCAGAAATTCACTTCTACAGACTTAGTCTAATAGAGATTACTGATTTTGATATCATTCTCAGCATGGTTTAACTTTATTTCTACTTTACCATAATCAGCTACAGAAATAGAATTGTACACTTTTAGTTTCCAAATGAACCCATCCTTTAGTGGAGGAGTAGTACTTCAACACTTAGGGGTCAGCTTGTTTATAACCTTCGAGCGAGAAAAATGATATCTCAGGGGGATGTGTCTACTATCTCATTTGATTCCAGGAATCTAGTTCAAAAATCACTACTCTTGGATAAGATTCAGTAGCATGTGAATTCCCAAATATGTTTCCTAAAGATCTTCTCAGAGTTCCTCCCGAAAGGGAAATCGACTTTAGAATAGACCTTCTTCCAGACACTCAACCCATATCTATTCCGCCAGAAAAATGGTACCTGTAAAAATTAGAGAATTAAAAGAATAATTGAAGGATCTCCTAGATAAGGGATTCATCAAACCCAGTGTAACCCCGTGGGGTTCCCCAGTTCTATTCATGCGTAAGAAAGATGGTTCTCTCAGAATGTGTATTGATTACCGCTAGTTAAACAAAGTCAAGGTCAAGAACAAGTATCCACTTCCCAGAATCAATAAATTGTTTGACCAACTTTAGGGTACCGGTTACTTCTCCAAGATAGACCTCAGATTGGGCTATCATCAGATCAGGGAAGGGGAATATGACTTCCCAAAAATAGCTTTCAAAACTTAGTATGGTAACTTTGAATTCTTAGTCATACCATTTGGTCTTACTAATGCCCCAGCTGTTTTCATACATTTGATAAATTGTGTGTTCAAGCAGTACTTGGACATGTTCGTCATAGTCTACATAAATGACACTCTCTTCTATTCCCATAATGAGGATGAACCCACTGATTATCTCAGACTTATACTTAAGACTCTCAAAAACCATAAGTTATCCTGATATCTATTCATGTATTACATGTCATCTCTATGATCTTAGCCCATACTCATGTACGTTAGTAATCATGCACACTTACAGTTTCTAGTATAAGGAGTTCTAATTCACCCAGTTTTATGAATCATGTTCCATGAATACAGAAACTATAGACTCTGATCAAGCAGCTCATAACCTAGGTATCTATGTCATGCTATATAGTATTCTCAATTCCCAAGACCCATGCTACAGTTTTAGCGATCGGCTAAATTCAGATTTCATCAGGAATACCTCAGGTTCTCATATTTTAACCCTTCAGTGGACTCTTCTTATAAAATGATATAATTATGAGAATTTGCTTAGAAGGGAGAGAGTAAATATTTCATGTTAAGAAAAGATTATTGTATACTTGTTTTATACGAAGCTGTAGTTATGAAGATAGGCTTGAATGTCATGTTGATGAGTAAATGGTAAAATAAATTTTAGAGATTTAAGTAGGATTGACATAGTGGTAGAATTCAGTCCATATCAGACCTTAGTAGGCAGAGTTATCAAAACCCAGTATTCAGTTCCAGTATAGTCTCAGTTGCAGTCTTAGTTATACTCTTAGTCCCAGTCCTAGTCCAGTAATCAGATCAGTAACTTAGTTCAGTTTTAGGTGTGCTTGGCCACAGCGTGCAGTTATGAATTATTCAGATATCAATATTTCAATACCTTAGTTGTAGACTATTTTAGAGTCATATTATACGCTTTGTCTTGCCTTCTCAAATAGTATAATTTTTTAGAATTCATGCTCAATTACATTATGTTACTCAGTCAGTCCCTACCGCATATGCATAATAATATGCAATTTTAGTCTAGACTAAGTATAGTTCAATTCGATATGACTAGTATTTATCTATCAGCCACTCAGTTAATCAAATAAGTTTGTACATTTATGTGTTCATGCTCACGACCTATTTGAATATTTTCAGTAGTCTTATGTGAAATCCATGCAGTAGTGAAGTAGAAATTCTAGTTGAGAGAATAGTTAAGGGACGTGTCTAAGATTTCAAGCTAGTAGTTTCAGTGCATAAGGCTTGGTAACTCTATCTCAGATGACGTTTTGTAGGCCTTCCTCCATATTACAAAACTGCAGCCACGTGGTCATTTCTTATTTAGGTGTCTTACACAAACCACGCCAAGATTTTCCCTCTCCCTAAAGCCTCTAGGACTCTATAGAATAAGTGTCAACTAAAGGCCCCAGTTGAATATAAGTTGTCAGCATAAGTTAGTCCGTAAAACAAGAAATTCAGTTTAGCAGTTAGGCAAACAATGTTCGTATGGTTGGGTTTCCTATCTTTCAATCTAGTCACGCTATATGAACTCTCATGAATATAACTATTCCAACATCGAGCAACCGTATGGTTATGAGTTCAGCTCAGTTCAGGTGCCATTCCCTAGTTTCAAATTCCTGATATGCAGTCACGATTCAGTTCTTAGGTGCCCTATGCATCATCTTAGTTATTCCTCAGTATCTCAGCCAAGTCAGCATTCTTTAAGGGATATAATGTCCCAAGAGGGAGATGCTCTATAATCCTAAGATTTTATGACCTAAACCTTCCATATTCTCTTCACATAATAAATCTAGTTTAGTGTAGTGGGTACTCATAGGTGGACCGATAAGTTCCAATCTCAGTCATAAGCCATTTATTCAGGGGCTTAGTTTCGTTCATGATATTCAGTTCCTATATCACGTTTCAAGTTCAAATATGTTCTCATGTTCCTATTCATGCGTATTCAATAAATGATCTCGAGTTAGAGATCGGCGATTTTGTATTCTTGAAATTCTCTCCTATAAAAGGAGTGAAGAGATTAGGAAAGAAGGAGAAACTCAGTCCCCGCTATATTGGTCCTCACCAAATTCTCAACTGTTTTAGAAAGAAATCTTACCAGCTTGAGTTGCCTTCAGACTTAGCTTCAGTACACCAAGTGTTTCATTTCTCCTTGCTTAATAAATGCATAGGTGACCCAGTAGTTGTAGTCCCTATAGAGGGCATAGATACTCAGAACAATCTCTCTTATGAAGAAACTCTCATCAAAATCCTTGATTATCAGATTTGCAGACTGAGGAAAAAAAAAGTCCCTCTAGTCAAAGTACTTTGGTAGAATTAGTCCGTTGAGGATGCTACTTGGGAAGTAGAAGCATACATACGGACCAAGTATTCTCACATATTTTCCACAAACTCAGACTCAGGCCAAGGCAATAGTTTTATTTTAAATTACTCAGTCTAATATTCAGATGTAGCTACCACCGCAGTATTAATTAGCGTTGCATACTTAGTCATGCCTTCACAAATCTATTCAGTCATCTACTTATGCATCAGTTATGCATTTCCTGTATATAAGCCCAAATTATCTGTAATCATAGTCATGCATTCATGAATCATGTTCATCTATGTACTCATACATCAGATATATATGTTTAGAATGATAATTTGGTATACCAATAATTTTAGTCATGAAATCATAATTCAGTTGTCCATGTATAGTTTCTAAGTCCAGTCTATCAGTATTCTCAGTTTAATCAGTCTCATTCGAGGATGAATATTCCCAAGGGGGAGACACTGTAAAATCTCGCAAAATCCTAAGATTAGCACAGTCTTTTAAGCTTGCTAAGGGGTCCCAGACTTGGAAAAATTCTAGCTAAGTATTCAGACTTAGTATTATCCTGGCCTTCATAAGTTATTAACTCTACTTCATGACTCTTATGACCTTAAAATGTCAATCTTTAGGTTAATTTATAATCAGGAATGTCAGTAGGGGTTCCAGGGTGAGTTTCATATTTTTTGAACCTTTTTTGAACCACGTTAGAGAATCCAAAATAATGCATCGATGCAATCTCAGTGCGGCGCGGTGGCCATTGCGTCGATGCATGCATTTCATCCTAACTCACTTACAATACAAGTACATTAAAAGTACTGATGCATACTTTTATTTTGCGCTATGATTTTTATATCATAGGTTCAAATACACGAGCTCTCGATCACCCCTAGTAGTTACAGATTTTCAGTAGCCAGAGTTAGTAGTGAGTACTTATAGTTTGAGGACATGATTATTATTTCAATATTTTAGTTTTATTATAGTAGTTGAAGTTAGTTGGGGACTTTTCCCATTAACTCCACATTTCAGATAGTTTAAAGACTTCTTAGACTAGAGTATTTTCAGACAGATGTTTCAGTTTTAGGTATTGATATATCATATTCAGTTTTATTTTAGTATTCAACCTTATGGCATATTTTTTGCCTAATTTTTGCATATTATAGTATTATTATTTAGTTGTTACAGCAGGTACAAGTCATAGGTTAGCTTGTGGTCCTTTGGGATTATGAGCACCATACAACAGCTGGTGTACAAACTCGAGTCATTACACTTATATTATGTTATGGACAGGAACTCGGATATTCTTTTGGTTGTTGGCTTATGGTTTTTTATCTATTATTTGATTATTAATTAGGTTGTATGGTTGGACTCATTAGGGCCAGTCACGGTCATAGACCTATCCCAGAGCTTGGGTTTATGCAAATATGCTATCTTATTATATATTTGTAATTCATCTAACTCAGGATATGCATAGGTTGGTTGGGTTGGGTAATGGGAGTGGTCTTTGATCCTGGTTGGACTTAAGGTGTTCATTATGACAAGGCCCTGGGCTGGGTTATATTAAGTTGGTATCAAATCTTTAGGCTTATGGTCAAATAACAGTGTATAAAGTCGTGTCAAGTAGAGTCTCTTTTAGAGGTATGTAGCATATCACACTCATAAGAGAGAGGCTACAATGCATTTAGGAATGTTTCAACTTCTTGGAATTTTACTTTTAAGATGCAAGGTCAAAGGTTCTTTCTAATCTTGGTTTGTTTGCTTTTTAGATTATGCCTTGACTATTTGTGATACAAGGTAACCTTTCTATTCTAACTGGGGACAATGTTGAAGGGACACACACTACTCAGAGGATCCACACTTGGTCTAGGGGTCTCATCCCTAATATTTTTGGAGTTTCTCCAATTGTTTATAGTCCTCCTAATAGTGAGGTGACTATATGGAATTTCACCAGTTGAGTTATATTAATGCATAGTTGATTACTACTCATACTGAGCGGGATATATCTGGTGATTCATCTACTGAGGCTACAAGGGTTAGACAATTTATGAAGATTAATACTTTTACTTTTAATGATATGAAGTTGGAGGAGGATCATCAGGGTTTCCTGGATGAAATGAAGAAAATATTTAGGGTAATTTAGGCCATGAATATTGAAAGGGTGAATTATGCTGCTTACCATCTTAAGGATGTGGCGTACCAATGGTATGAGGTATAAGATAGGGTGAGAGGTAACATTGAGGCATCAACTTTATAGTAGACTTCCTCTAAAGCTTTTCTGGACTGCTTCTTTCCCTAGGAGTTGAGGGAAGTAAAGGTGGAGGAATTTATCAATCTGAGGTAAGAGACAATGTCTATCAAGGAATATGCCTTACAATTTCATCAGCCTTTAAGGTATGCTTCAAAATTAGTATTTGATATGAGGGATAGGATGAGAAAGTTTGCTTCTAGACTATCTTAAGATTTGATCATTAAAAGCAAGAATGTGTTGCTGATCAAGGATATGGATATATCTAGGTTGGTAGTTCATATGCGACAGGTGGAGGAAAAAAAAGAAAGTAGACCGAATCTAGGAAAATATAGATTAAGAATTTAAGGTCTTCTGAACAAGGTAGTGGGAAATAACAAGGTGGTTGGGATGGTGGTATGTGGAAAAAGAATAAGTGGGGTATTTCTAATTCTTTCTCTATAGCTAGTGATCCTTACCTGAAATAGTCAGCTGATAGGCGTCAGTAGGGTGGCGATAATTTCTGGGCATAGGGTGCATAATTTAATGCAAGTAGGCTCAGTCGGCCTGAGCATGCCCTCCTTATCAGTTTTGTGGTAGGTTGCATAGAGGTTTCTATAATGAGTGAGGGGACAGGTATTTCAAATATGGTCAGCCTGTCCCTATGCTTAGAAACCGTCTGATTGGTAAGGGTGATTCGGGAGTGAGTAGGGCTTTGGTTGCTTCATCTTCTTCTCCCACATCAAAGGGTACTGCTTCTATATTTGTTTTTGCTTCTGGTACCAGTGTAGGTCAGAATAGGTTATATGCTCCTGCTACTCGACAAAAATATAAGGCATTGCCTAATGTCGTGACTGGTATGTTACCACTCTTTTGTCGTGATATATATTTTTTCCTTGATCCAAGATCTACCCTCTCTTATGTGACCTCATTTGTGACTATGTATTTTTGTTTTGATCCCAAAGTTATTTTGGATCCTTTTTTTATTTCTACCATGGTATGAGACTCTATGATTGCTAAGAGAGTCTATAGGGGATATCTTTTGGTAGTATGCACACTTTGGTGTATTGGTTTGAACTTGATACGGTGGATTCTGATGTTATTTTGGGGATGGATTAGTTACACTCTTTTTACGCATCCTTAAATTATCAGACCTATAAGGTTGTCTTTAGGTTCCTTGGTGAACTGGTAATTAAGTTGGAGGGTAGTTCCCTTTTTCTTAGGGGAGGTTTATTTCCTATCTTAGAGCTCAAAGGTTAATCTCTAAAGGGTGTCTTTATCATATGGTCTGGGATAAAGATTTCAACTCGAAAGGTCCTTCTTTTTATTTGGTTCCAGCAGTGAATGAGTTTCCTTAGGTCTTTTTGAATGATATTCCTAGTGTTTTTCTGAATAACGAGATTGAGTTTGGTGTTGATTTAGTTCCAGACACTCATCTAATATCTACCCTTCTTATAGAATGGATCCATCTGAGTTGAGGTAACTTAAGGTGAAACTGAAGGATCTTTTGGATAAGGGTTTCATCCATCATATATATCCCTTTGGGGTGCACCAATGTTATTCATGTAGGAGAAGGAGGGTTCTCTTCAGATTTGCATTGACTCTCATTTATTGAATAAGATAACGATCAAGAATAAGTATCCTCTTTCCAAGATAGATGACTTGTTTGATCATTTGCAAGGTGGCATATTATTTTCTAAGATAGATCTATGATTTGGGTATCATTAGATTTGAATATGGAGAAGAATATCCCTAAAATTACTTTTCATACTCGATATAGTCACTTTGAGTTCTTGGTTATGTCATTTCAATTTGACTAAAACTCCAGAGGCATTTATGGGTTTGATGGACAAGGTTTTAAGGTAGTTTCTAGATTTTTTGTCATTGTGTTCATTGATGACATCCTGTTGTATTCTAAGAGTGAGGTGGATTATGCCAATGACCTTTATGTGGTGTTACAGACCTTAAAGAAGTAGCAGTTGTTTGATAAATTCTCCAAGAGTGAGTTTTTGTTGATCACTATGACTTTTCTTGGTTATATTATTTCTAGTGAGAGGATCATGGTGGATCCACAAAAGTTGATAATGGTTAAAAGGTGGACTAGACCCATGACTCCGATCGACATTTAGAGTTTATTGGGTTTTACTGGGTATTATAGGAGTTCATGAAAGGTTTCTCAATAATAGTTTCCCTATTGACTAAGTTGACTCAAAAGAAGGTAAAGTTTTCTTAGTCAGATTCTTATGAGGGGTGTTTCTTGAAGATAAAGGATAAGCTAACTTCGGCTCTAATTTTGACATTACCTGAAGGTAATGAGGGTTTTGTAGTTTATTGCGATGTATCTCGAGTGGGACTTGGTTGTGTTTTGACGCATCATGGGAAGGTAATTGCCCATGCTTCTAGGTAGTTAAAGGTGTATGAGAAAAATTATCCTAATCATGATTTAGATCTTTTAGCAGTGGCCTTTGCTTTGAAAATCTGGCAGCATCATTTACATGGAGTGTACGTGGACATGTTTTCTGATCGTAAGAGTCTATACTATGTGTTCACTCAAAAGGAGCTAAATCTTAAGCATAGGAGATAGTTGGAGCTTCTCAAGGGCTATAATATGAGTCTTCACTACCACCCAGGTAAAGCTAACATGGTTGCTGATGCTCTTAGTAGCTTATCCATTAGGAGTTTGTCTCATGTAGAAAAGAAGAAGTAAGAGGTAGTGGTGTGATGGTTCAAGAAGTGGTGCGGTCATCTCTTTGTTCGAAAACCAAGAAGAAACAAATTCTAGATCCTACTTATGTAAATCAAGAGTGATGTATGTGGGCAAAGGCTGATGGTGCTTGATATTAGTAGTGATGGTAGCTTGAGCTACCAAGGGTGGTTATGCATTCTTGATATTGATGGTTTACTACCAAAGGTTTTGGATACGGCGCATAAACTATACTATGTTTTTCATCTCAGTTTAATAAAAATGTATCATGATCCTAAGGAGATGTATTGGTGGAATGGTATAAAAAGGGATGTAGCTGATTTTATGGTCAAGTGTATGGTGTGCCAACAAGTTAAGGTTGTGCATATGAGGCCTGGAGGGTTATATTAGGAAATAAAGCTATCAGAATAGAAATAGGAGGTACTCAATATGGATTTTATTACCGTTCTTCCTTGATCTCAAAATTGATCTAATTCTATTTGGGTTATCATGGATAGGATGACAAAGTTGGTTTACTTATTGCGAGTGAGGATGAACTTTTTGGCTAAGGATGATGCAAGGTTATATCTTCAGGAGATTGTAAAGCAACATGGGATACCTGTTTTGATTATCTCTAATCGTGGAACACAATTTTCATCTCATTTTTAGTGGTCTTTCAAAAAAGGGTTGGGTACTAAGGTTAGTCTGAGTACTATTTTTCACTCACAGACAGATGGACAAGTAGAGAGGATTATTCAGACCTTGGAGAACATGCTTTATTTTTGTGTGATTGATTATGGTGACAATTAAGTTAAGAATCTACCTTTGGTAGAGTTTACTTATAATAAAAGTTACCATTCCAGTATTAGAATGGCCCCTTTTGAGGCATTGTATGGTAGGAGGTGTAGATCTCCTATTGTGTGGTTTAAGTTTGATAAGGTGGATATATTTGGCCCGGACTTGGTTTATCAGGCTATGGAAAAGGTAATGGTGATTTGGGATAGGCTTAAGGCTGCCCAAAGTTGCTAAAAGTCCTATACGGATATATGGCGTAGGGACTTGGAGTTCGAGGTTGGAGATAAGGTTTTTCTAAAGCTATCTTCCATGAAGGGAGAAATGTGGTTTGGTAAAAAAGAAAAGCTCAGTCCCTGGTATATTAGTCCTTATGTGGTTTTGCGGAGGGTTGGTAATGTAGCATATGAATTGGAGTTGCCTTCTTATTTGAGCTCTATTCATCTGTTATTTTATGTCTCAATGGTGAGGAAGTATCTTGGTGATCATTCATTGTCGGTTCCTTTGGAAGGATTGGGTATCTCAAATTCTTTGTCGTATGAAGAGGTCCTGGTTGAGATATTGGATTGGCTAGTACATCGATTAAGGATAAAGGATGTGGCCTTAGTTAAGGTTCTATGGTTGCATCACAAGGTGGAATAGGCTATATCGGAAGTAGAAGCGGACATGAATTCCAAATACCCATATTTGATTGCTACTTCAGATATTTGTGCGGAAGGTATGTGTTCATGATCACTTATTTATTTTCTATCTTAGTTAAGGAATATAATAGATCCTTGCATCCTTATATTCCAACATCGTTAATGGTTGATTTGATATTTGATAATGCAAATGCCTCTATGTGATTCCCTCACATCTATGTTAAAGGTAAGAGTAGAGACATCTAAGGGGTGTAAATCGTGCTTATACCTAGATTGTTCATCGTTTAGGGAAAAATGATCCTACTGGCGGAGAATGAACCACCCTGGTTTGGGACCCTTAGAAAATTTCCTAGTTCTTTGGTTTCTAGAAAAGATATGACTAGGGGTACAAGACGTATATTTGATAACGTTTGGTCGTACACTAACCAGTGATGGTTGATGGGTTACAGTAGTTTCTGGAATGGGTACGATTTGGGTTGGTATAAGTCGTATGGTGATTAAAAGGTCATATCATTGGGTTTACTTTAACTTAATCAGAGACTTAGTAAAGTAACTTGTATATGAGTATGAGCGGCTCACCAAGGGTCTTGAGATAGGGTATGAGTCATATTGTCTCACTCGTATGTATGGCAATGTCAACTCAACTTAGTTCTGAAATGGGTATGGGTTAAGGGTGCTAGTCATATCCATAGATAAGATTTACCTTACATATTTGTATGTTGACCAATATGGGGGTCCAAGGGAGGTCTAGGGTACGAGTGGTGGGTACCACTCGTATTGGAGGGTACAATAGGTAAGGTTGAGTCTTACCCACCTACGGGGATTTTATACAGTTAAGTTGGGGGTAATTAGGACATTTTCCCTTTTAACCTATTATGACCCCACGACTTATATCATACTTAGGAGGTTATTTACCCTATTATTCTAATCTAAAATACTTAGAAACACTCTCAAGTTCTCTCTAAAGCTCTTGGTTGAAGAAAGGCTAGTGTTTAATCTAGAGTAGCAATTTGGGGCTTGGTTGTATGATTTCTCTCCATCATCTTCATAATCTAAGGAAATATACTCCTCCCTCATTGTAAGTTAGAAATAAAGGCATGATTTATACAATTTTTTCATGGCATGATTATTGTATGGTTTTGGGATTTTCAAATATGTGTTGGGGTTTTTGTATTAAATGTTTGGTTATGGTTTTCCCATATTTTAAATTATGTTTTACATGCTTTATTGGTGTTTTGGAGAATTCGTTGTGTGGGAATGGTTAATAGGTAATTGGAATTGGTTTTGGAAACACTATGCCCCTAACATGTTTGATAAAATACCTATGATAATGCTTTTGCTATATTATTGAACTTTAAATGGAACTATTGCATGGTATGGTTTGGTAATGGAACCCTAAATGGTATAAATGGTTTAAATAGTTTGGAATGGTTAAATGGTAAGGTTTGGTTTTTATGGTTATGATTAGTTGAACTTTCTTGTAGGGTACCTGGATTGCCCCAAGCAAACTTAATAATGGAACGCTTGTGGGGTACATGGAAATTCTCCAAGCTAACTTAATAATGTAATCTATTGGTACATGGGAATCCCTTTACATAAAAAGTTTGGCTATGGACATTGCTTGCAAACTATAGTTAGTATGACGATACCACTACTCATAGCTTTGGCTAATAATAAGGGGAATAATGGTATGGTTGGTTAGTAATTGTTTTAGGGCAATAATGGAGGGGTGTGATAGCTAACTGTGAAGGTTTAAGTCCGTTGGAAGGACACTGAAAACTCATATTTTTCAGCAATAGGGATGGTCATAAGTGACCATATATCAAACTATGAGGTACATGGGAATCCTCTAAGTACGCTGTACATATGTATCATGGATAGCGAAGGGTACTTGGGAATCCCCTACTTTTATGGTATATCGAGGCCTATTTAGGGTGGTTACATTGGACCCATGTAGCTCATGGGTGATCTAGGATGGTTAAGCTACACATACCCATCTTTTATGGTATAATGCATGCTAAACCTGATTCCTTTTTTCCCAGCATGGTTATATATATATATGTGTGTATGGTTGTGTGCATATGGTTGGTTTACTTGGTTTTACTGGATGGAATTATTTTATTCTTATCATGAGTACTTGCTAGCATTCACCCATTAACCTACCTTGGGAGGTTGTATCCCCATGCGATGTAGGAATCAACTATTCTAATCCTCCTACATAATGATCAGATCTTTATATCTGTTCGTTTGGATTGAAGTGGTGAGGTTCTATATTCTAGAAGGCTCTATTTCATATCATGGACATCTTTACGTTCTTTGAATATTTTATGGATATTATTTTTGGCTATGGTTGGTGGCATGTCCCAGCCGAATGTTACATTTCTTTTTGTTAGAGGCTTGTGTGACTACTGTGGGTTGGAATGGGCAAGATCGATATTAGTTTTAGCCTTAGCATTGGCACTGATATTGGGTCTAGTACCATTGAACTGGATTTATGAATGTTACATCCTTTTATATTATGTTATGGATAGGAACTTGGTTATTGTTTGGTTCTTAGATTATGGTTTTAGGTAGGTAATTTAATTATTGATGTCATTTGGATGGTTGGACTCATTTGGGTCAGTAACAGTCATCGACCTATCCCAGAGTCTAGGTTTGTGAAAATACGTTATCTTGTTATATTTTGGAATTCATCTGACTTAGGGTATGTGTAGGTTGGTTGGGTTAGGTAAGCGGGCAGTCTTTGGTCCTTGTTGGACTTGGAGTGTCCATTATGACAAGGCCCAAGGTCGGTTCGGGTCATTACTTGCTTCAGATTACTACATCAAAACCCCCAATTACTTTTCTTTTATTGCCAGTGGACTACAACTTCTTGAGATCTACAAAGCCATGTGTTCCCTTGGGATTCTACCCTAACCTCTATTGGGTTACTATATTTTGAAAGTGACTGTATCATCATCTATAGGAGGTGTTGTTTGGAAGTCATCATTCATGGAATTCAATAAAAAAGACATAGAATTAATCTCACAACAATGGAAGATTAAAAACCCAAAGTTTCAAATTAATTAATCAACAAAAAACCAAGAACATTAGAATTCCTAGATCAAATGTCAATCTTGAAATAAATTATATGTTTGTGAATAATATGAGTGTGTAAACTATCACAAACATATCAAAAGAGTATTTATAGTTTCTTAAAAAAAACGTAGAAAGCCATAAAAGATAAACTAAGAAACTAAAGTCGGCAGCACCTACAACTTAGGCAATGAGTCATCTGGACTTACGACGACTGATTGTCAACGTTCGTTGTTCTCTTCTATATTGGGTGATGATGACTCGTTGTGAAAACCTATGAGTCATTGTCTGGAATTTTTTTCACTACAGTGGCTTTTCACCGTTTAGCATCTTACTCATTGTTGTCAGAATGGTTCTTCATTACGAGTCGTAGCCTGTCGTGATAACTTGTAGTCACCCTCCGTTCCCACAGGGGCTTCAACTTGGATATCTTCATGACTTTTTCCACTTTTCTTAGAGCAAATTAGATTACCACTCCTTTTCAATCCTGATGAGTATATGCACTCTCAACTCCATTCCTTGACTTCAAATCCATCACTGTTATCACAACGACTTGGGCTTCAAGTCGTATAGCACCCAATGACTCATCGTCTAAACAACAACTCAAATTTTCTGAACATGTTCTTCTGATTCAGGTCCATTTCACTTCCAACCTACTTTCCCAACAACATACATAAAAATAATTCAAAATATACATAGTACCATGAAACCATGGCATATCCACCACCGACTGAACTCCAAAGATAATTCAAAATATAGATAACATGCAAAGAAGGAATATAAACTATAGGAAACTATCCAGGATAACATAATAAATCTAGAGAGGCAACAACGATAAACTACCTTATTTTATCCATAAGGGAACAACGTCGCATGGACTCTATAGGCATTATTAACTAGATGATTAACAGCAGAGCTCTAAACTTTCCAACATGATACGAGGTTTTAAGACCATGTATATGGCACGCCATAAAATATCAAAGCTCTAGTCAACACAACAGACCATAGTCTCTAACCATTAAAACATGATAGGTGGTTTCACCTCCATATAGGCGGCACTCCATATAAAATATAATCTTTCACCAATGCACAATAACTTTTTTACAGTATGGGATACACATCTACTAATCCCTACAGGACGATTTGCCACGAACAAAGGCTTCTCAACCCTCAACGGGATGGCTTGTCTTTCCCATTCTTTGAACACATAATATTTTTGGTATTCTATTATAGATACAATTATTCCATATGTGACATACAAAAATATTTTTCAGCTTTCCCATGGTTTTTAGAGCCCTTAAAAGTTCGTGGAACAAAGGTAAAATATGCCATACCTTAGATTTGCGTGTTCATATAAGGAAAGAAAGAAAATCAGCAAGTTATTGTGCAGACCAAGCTAATTTCTATTCATAAACATGGAAAGGACTTAGGGATATATGTCACATGGACAAAGCTAATTTTATTTCATATTCTTATAAAGTACTTCAAGGTTCTATGTTGTAATCACAACAAGTATACTTGTCGAAGTTTTTAAATAGACAGGGGACGATGGGGTATGAACTCCAGAGGAAATATTCATAAGGTAGTTAACATCAGAGCTTTGCATTTTCCAACATGATAGGTAGTTTTGGAACTATGGAGGAGGCATTCGATATGAAATCAAAGCTCTCGTCGACACCACAGACCATAGTCACTAACCATTACAACATAAAAGGCAGTTTTAGCCCCATGTCGGCGACACGAAATACAAAATCAAAGCTTTCATCAATAGACAATAGCTTTATTATGACTGGGGATACAAATCCATTTTATCCCTAAAGGATATTTTTCCACGAACAAAGGATCCTTAACCCTCAAGAGGATGGCTTGTCTTTGTCGGTATTTGAACATATGAAATTTTTGGTATTCTAGTACAGATACAATTGTTCTGTATATGACAGACACAGGATTTTTGTGGGTTTCCCATGGCCTTTAGTGCCCTTAATAGTCTGTGGAACAAAGGTGTACTATCCCATACCTCAGATTTATATATTTGTAAAAGAAAAGAAAGAAAATTGGAAAGCTATTGCACAGACCAAGCTAATTTCATTTTATAAAAATGAAAAGGACTTAGAGATCTATGTGTCGTGGACAAAGCTAATTTTATTGAAAGTACTTCAAATTTCCATGTAGTAATCACAAAAATTATACTTGTAGAAGAATTTCCTTACCACACTACTCCGACCTAAAGAGTCAAAGTACCCATCCTTTTGGAAGAGAAAAGCAAGAGAGAGAGTTTAGGCAACAAATATTTTTATTGATAGAGAAAAACTTTACAAGAGAGGTATTTAGGTGAAAAATCTGATGATCCCCAACTGAAGTTCTATGGTCCCTTTTATAGGAGAAGAAAGGTCAAGATAAACTTGAAGTAAAGATCAAATTTAAATAGAATATTCTAAGAGATAAGTCTTACCTTCTTAAAAGATAATCCCTATCCTTTCTACTCAGAGTAAATAAGCCATATATTGGGCACACACTTCTATGAGATATTTAAAACCCTTTTTTATATAAGCCAGGCCCCACTAATATGTGATAGGATTAATAAAACAAAATATACCCATATTGTTGGCATGTGATAACATGTGCATGCAGGAAACTAAGTAGCTTGTCAAGCAGGTGAATTAGCAGTTTGTAAGCTCCTTACAAGAAGGTGTCTACCAAGTAGCTGGATAAGTAGGCTACAGGCAAATCCATCTAAGTGGTTAAAATAATACGAGGGTTTCATGGTGAAAAAGGTAACCCAACTGAGAAGGTTTCATGGTAAATATTAGAAGGTAATTCCATGGAGACTGGGGTAAATCATCTTGCACATGTCATCTGGCATTATTTTTAGGTAGTGTTGGATGGTGATGAACTCACATATCCTTCCTCCATCCACCAGTCGATGTTGTGATTCTTCTTGAGGCATTCTTTGTCATCCAAGCTTCTTTTAGTGATTTAGTGAAGTAACTCTTCCTGCTAGACGGACTTTCGCATTCTTGTTGGAGAGCTTTTAGTCGTATACTTTTGATAGTATTGGTGACATCATCTCTAGTGATTTTATATGGTGGTTGATATTCTTTTATTGTTTGACAGACTTCATTCCAGTAGGACGATTGTCTGTGTAGTTCAATTTTCCCTATTCCATTGGCCATCTCTTTTTGAATGCATCTGTTTTGCTGGAAAATAAAGCATTGTGCCTCATAGCATTCATTATCCAAGAAGAGTATTGATATAGAAAATTTCTAGAGGAGTGAATTATCCAGATGATCTGGGATATTATGGCGAGAGATTCTTACCAGATGATGCAGCATGAATATTGTTGCATCATAAAAATTCTTAAAGTATCAAACCCAATAGTGTGGTGGCTTGAACCATAGCATGAACTTTTGAAGAGCCGGTTGGGTTCAATGAAAATTCAAGTAGGCATCACATTTGAACTGCATAAAAATATGGTATTAGTGAAACAAGTACCAGAATAACCATAAGAGTTATGTGGAAAGTCAATGGCTAGTGATATAAAAACATGATAGAAAGGATATTACAAATGCACTCTGAACGGCTTTAGGATAGATATTCCATATTTTTAACACCTAAAACTCATAGAATATTTGTCTTTCTCAGAGGATAGATTTATCAAAGTGATCCACATACTAATTGAATAGATTTGGAGGGTATTCTACAATTTCAAAAGATAGAAATCCTGGTATGTTGAGTATGAGAATTAGGCTAGCCAGGTTCTGGTTAACTTTTCCGGTATTGTATATCAGTTGGATATCATTTGCATAGATGTCTCTTGATTCTTTGTATACTTATAAAGATAAGAAGGTGTCCTCTGTCTGTTCTTCTTCCAGCTAGAAGACCAATTCATAGTTGTCCTTTTTGTTGATAAAGATGCATGTGTGATCAGCTATTTTTCCGAAGAGTTAGATAAAGTACTACTTTTTTGCTTGAGGATAGTTTATTGGAAAGTGACAAGGCTTTTCGTAGATGAAGTTGTTGTTCTTATTCTTATAGTTAATCGAGCTTCATCATCTGAAGAACCTGGTTCACCTAATTCCCTTGGTCCTATTATTTGGAGGCCTGGGTAGTTTGAACCTCTAAAACCGCATCTTTTTTTGGGATCCCACTTAACGTCTTGATCATGGGTAGTTGGGTTATATAACAAGATCGTTCATGTTGCATACTTGATCAAGTGCTGGATTGTGCTGAACAATTTGCTTCAGTATAGATCTCTTCTTTCAGACGTTGTACAAGGCATGTAAAATAGCTTGCCTAATATATCCCCCATTTTTGCAGAAGACTTATTATAGGATCCTAATGTTCAAAGTAAAGTATTGATATATGGGATGAGTGTGTTTATCCGTAACCCCAAGCATGTTCCACCAATCACTATGAATTCAAGAAAGTTTAGAGGTGAATCCTGAAAGCATCATGTATTTCTCCCATTCGGCTAGACTCTTTTTTGCCATCTAAGTGTCGAAATCTTAAATCCTCTGAGGCTAGGTTGAATATTTGATGTCATCAAGAGTGAAGGGTTTAGGATACAATTCCAATGGTTTTCTCAGTCGTCGTCACGAGTTTTGGCCTTACTTCAGAATCATTAGCCACCTCATCATGGTCATCGACTACTTCAAAAACCTTTGGGTCACTGGAGTGGTTCATAAGTATAGGCAGATAATCTTCTTCCGGGAGTTGGATATATGGTTCAAGAGCACCCAATGAATCTTCTATACCATATATCACTAGCCAATTTATATGTAAAGGGTAGATGAATGATATATGTTATATTATACAAGGCTAAGAAATAAATAAATAATGTGAATAAACAATGAAAGAGAGGGATATATGATAATACCATAGCTAGATATATGTATATACACATAAGTGTTCAAGACTAACTCAAATCTAACAACCTAAAGTAGCCAATCTAACCCCTCAAGAAAATCCTAACCTAGTAGGTAACCTAGGACTAGCATGATCTGGGACTATGTCAATATCTAACCATTAATACATTATCCATAATATAATTTACCATAAAAAGGAAAGGGATCGAAATATTACCTCTAGCCTCAGTATCTATTCATAATCAACTTGTCGCAAACTATGATAAAAAAATAAATTAATCGGATAGTCTAGACAGAAAATACCATATTGGGGCCCCATAAACTTGGAAGGTTCAAACAACACTTTACAAATAGTAATCATAGCCTATACCTACGTAATCCACCATAAGGATAATAGATATAAGCACCAAACAACATGTTAGTGATAAGAAATACATATGAATGAATTAATGTAAATTAAACCTAGAGTACCATAAAAATTGAAGTTCCATAACATACTAAATATATACACCTCCTTTAGCTCAACCGCTTATAAAGGCAGGACCTATGATGACCACTCTTCCCCAGCACGATGGCTATGGATGAAGTGGCCTTTATGGGATTTGAGAATATCTATGTACACTAACTTGTTATATATATATCATTTCCAATCTTCATCAACCTGAATCTACTACATGTAATACTAGAGAAATATTGATATTCTAGGAGCATGGACTCAAACCGTGTCTAAAAGAGTGTATGTCTATGAATCCATTATCCAGGATCAACTCTGTGACTAAACCATCATAATAGAGTAGAAAGGGTCAGAATCTCTCATGACTAAAGTGAATAATAGTGGTAAAAAAGTGGTTAACCAGGGACAAAAAACAATCTTCATTTATTTCCATAACCTCATTCAACTAAGGTGGTATGATTCCTAACATAAAAGAATCTATTTTAAAAGTAAAAAGTATGAGATAATCCATTTTCATAAAATAGTAGTAAATTCATTATTTTGGTTAGAATCATAACACTAAGTGAGCATGAATGTACCATGATATATGCATGACACCACCTGTATAAAAATAACATAACCATAAGCACGTATAACTGTATATAAACTAAGGTTACATTATTTACAAGGATAGATTACTCACCTTGAGTCCAACAGGTATCATAACCACAGCTTTAGGCCTAACAGTATATAACTAGCACAATTTTAATACTATAATCTGGAGAAACTATGATCCAATCCACTAAGTCAAATATTAAACCTTATACAAAGGGATACATAGCATTAACTATGGTTAACATGCTTATGATCTAAGGTAATAGGCTTTCATTACTTTAACAAGCATTTCATCTTATGGGTTGGTTCACCCTTCTATCCCTAAACTCCTAAATTAGGCTTGGTTAAGATATTATAGTCATAAATATGTCCTATCATGCCAACCTAGAAGTCAATCTACAATGCACATCATCTTACAAGAAAAGTAGACTGAAGCCTACCTCGATGTCGAATTAAAAGTATTGAGTAGTGCACAAATTACTCATCTTAGCTCCATAATTCCAAAATTTTGCCATACTATAAAAATAGTAATCTATATATCATTAGGAGTAAAATGAGACCCATATTAATATATAAAAGGTTTGTTCAAAATTAGGGCGAAGAATGAGCTTGATGGTTCGCAAATATAATCTAAAATTTAATCCATCACAAGGTCCCTCAAAGGACCAGGAATGTGTGCTTAAAAGTTGAGCACATATAGTGCACAAATTGAGACCCAAATCAGCCCCTATGGTCTAATGATTTGAAGACCTAATCTCTAAGAATTTACAATAAAATTTGGATGGATAACTTACCTTAGCTTGAATAGATGATTCCCCACACTTTCCCTCACTTTAAGCTCTTAAAATGATGGAAAGTAATGGGAAAATTAGGTGTAGAAATGGTATTTAACAATCCCTAGTTAATCCTAAAGTGGCCACTAGGTCACTAAAGAGACTACTGCTTAATTGGATATATCTTCATAAGTAGCTAGGTGAGGGAATGAAGGTATTGCTAAATCAATACCTTGACTACTAAAGTGATGTATGCTAAAGCAGACAAAAATCTCTCAAGTGGTCTTTGTCCAAACAAATAACGCGCCACTACCACTTAAGCAACCAAAGTTATGCTTAAGCGGTTGCACCAGAGTGTGCCATGCACTAGATTTTGCTAAGTCTAAATAGACTCCGATCAGGTTCTCTAGATTCATTTGGAACCTCATGTGTGTAAACAGACTATGCTACCATATCTAATTCAACATTCCAGACTCAATATAGCCATTGAAACTTTCATCAGTGTAATGACCCTTCAGTTATTTTCTATATTTTCACTTATTTTCATTGTTAGGGATTTTCTATAGCTCCCCTAAGTCATTTATCACTTATTAGAACTGAAAATTTGGTTACCGAACAGTTTGTTTTGCTTTTATAGGCAATTCTTTATTTTTATGTCTTTGCTAGTTCCAAATAGCCATTGAATGAAAACTTTAGCAAAATGATCTCATATGTAAATTTTGACTATATCAGCAGCACCAAAATGTTAATTTTAGTCTAGGTAGGCCTTCGTTTTAGATCCTCAGGCACTCGAGCTCATTTTGACCAATTAGTCAGAAAGTTAAGAAAATAAAATATGGGTGGAGGACCCACATTTGGTCAAAATAATATTGAATGAAAAATACTAGTGCGCCATCATATTTAGAGCATCTAATTTAGTATGGTTGTATAGTTTATTTGTGTATATGGGATTTTGGATAAATCCCGAGGTCTTGACAAACTTGGAAGAATTTTTTATTTTTAGCTGCAATTTGGTGCAGCTGCAATTACAAGAAAATGTTGTAATCACAATGGTCTGATCACAGGTCATGGGTTGTTATTGCAACAAGCTTCTGCAGCCAGTGTGATCGTAGGTCCTGGTCTGCGATAGTGTGACCCGAGGACCTAGTATAGGTATAAATAGACTCTAAAGTCATGAATTCATCCAGTATTCATCACTCCTTTGAGATATAAGAACCCTAAAGAGTGAGATATCTCAAAATTTAGGCTTGTTAATAATTGGGAAGCTAGATAAACATTTATTTTTACGATTATCTTTAAATTTGAGATAAGAAATCACCCTTTTCTTGGTGAAATTTCTTGATTTCTTACTCAAAACCCTAAAAATTTTAGGGATTTATTTTAGCCCCAACTTAACTTGGTTTTCATCTATTTTTTAGGGTAATGATTCTATGATTTTGTAAGAATTGGGTCAGTTTTGGAAACTTGATTTCCATAAGTGGGACTTACATGGGTTTTGACGTGATTTTTGGCCTTGAAGAACTATGGTTCAATATTGGTATTGTTATTCTTGTACTGATGAGTAGAACATGTTTTTGATAACTTTGCATCTTGAGGAGGCTTCTCTGAAGGGAAAAGCAGTGCTTTTGCGGTTCGTTGAGGTTTTTTTATTTCAAGGTAGGCTAGGTTAATCCCTTGATAGACTGAGTTATTTCATAGTATTCCTATGCTAGTGTGTTAGATTAAGGATAGGCTTTAGGTGTTGGATTGATGAAACACAAGACTTGGGATAGTTGGACCGTTTAGGCCATATTTAAACCATAAAGTTTAACACTTAGCTTGCTTCATATGCTTTAGGTGAATTGAACTTCATTATTCATGCTTATCATGAGCATGCCTTAGAATTCTCAATATTAAGCAAAATGCTCTAGTTAATCATGCGTAGAGTATGTTGGCCTTAGTTTCTTACACCCAAGAAGGATTGCCTTAGGTTCTATTGGACTTAGTTAATGTGTTTTAAAAGGATCTCTACCTTAGGACTAATTGTGGCTTGTTTAACATCTATAAGTGGATTTAGATACCTTAATCCTAGTTCAAGTAGAATTTGCCTAAAATAGAACTCGAGGACTAGTAGTGGACTCTTGACCAACTTTAGGCTATGACACATGATTAGTTTTGTGAACCTTGTACATTTATTAGACTCTTGGAAATGTGTATTGAGGAAATATGGAGAAATCTTAATACTTGATGGTTATGTTTGTTAATGTGAGGATTGACGCCCATTAACTATGTTATTATTTATGTTATTGATGAGGCTATTCATGATGTTTGTTATATATATACATACACTCGGTTCGAGTTCGGATGATTATATTATTGATTTTATACTCTATTTGAGTCCGAAAGATGATAATGCCCTTTGATTATAATTACCCTATTTGACTCCAGAGGATGATTATGATACTATTGATTATATTTACCGATTCAAGTTTGGCTATTGATATATTTATTAGTTCGAGTCCAACTTTTGATTATTTATTGGTGTAAATCTGGCTATTGATTATAATTATCGGTGCGAGTTCGAACATGCATATTATTCTATACTGACATATTTCTTGTTATGATTAGTGATAATCTAGCTAAGTCGAGAGTGACAAAATGGTTATAATATGGCATGACATAAATGGAATCTTGTGATAAAAATCCTAGTTAACAAATTCTGGTTAGTTGATAAATGATGTCTAGTGGATATATGATGACTAGCTGATAATTGAATTAGTGATAAGCGGGGATAGTTGATTAACAGTGACTAGTGCATAAAAGATGATAAGGTTGCTATGTTTTAGCAAAATTGTGGAATATGGGTACTTTTCAAATGTTGGTAAATTGTGGAATGATGGATAAATAATGAGTTGGTTATTTACAAGCAATGAATGGTTTATTTATTCTATCTTTGAGTGTACTCTCTAGACGTATGGAAGTCTATGATAACTTATTTACTTTCTCCACCAATTAGTGTATGGGATCTAATTTTGTATGACTGTATGCATTGATACTTTATGATACGTTATAATTCTGATTTATATACTTATCTATGCACAACGATGTTGGACCTATTTCAGGTTTGTCTATACCTTGACTTAGTTATATTTTCTTGTATTTTATCATACTTATATCATGATTTAACTCAGTCGGCCAATGATTTCTACTAAATACCCATTGTTTTGGTACTCATACTATAGTTCTGTACCTTTATGGTGTAGATCCGAGTATTAGTTGCCACCATAGATTTATGTTCTTACAGTGTTGAGATTTGGAGATAAGGTGAGCTCTTGGAGTCCCAGTCGCCCATTTCCTTCTATCTTTATATATTTAGTTTTTTTATTTTGTGACATATGTATTGACTACTCTGAATACTTGGATTGTATTTCTATTGTTAGATGCTCATATACTTTCTCTACCAGGTCATGTGTTGGTATCTTGTATTGACTTTTTTTATCTATTCAGAACACTTGGATTATTTATATATTGTGTTCTTGAAATTTTCCTATGTTGGGCATTTTCCACCAAATTAACCCATTATGTTAGCTCCGGTTTATGGTTGGGCTTACCTATTGGAGGGATTTAGTAGGTGTCATCATGGCTCGTAAATCAGGTCATGGCAATGCTAGATTGTTTTGACCAAATGTGGGGTCCACATCTATAGTACCATTTTTCATATAATCCATCCAATAGCTCAAAATGAGCCTGAAAGCCTTGGGACCTGAACCAAGGGTCCCCTTAGCCTAAAATGAACGTTCCAGAGCGAATGGTCCTGTCGGAATTCTCATCTGAAGTCATTTACAAGGAGTCTTAGTTGAAAATCTATTCATTAATAAACAAAGCTTTGAAATAGGAAAATGAGCCTAAAACTTAATCGACCCGACCGGGGGCCTAGTCGTAAGGGGCGTCCCAAGTCCGACCTAGACCGGAGACCACCCCTGCTACCCAACCCAACCTCCAGCTACCTACCCTGAGTTGGCTGAATTTCGAGTGTATAACAAGATAGCATGACAACTCATAGAAAGACTCTGGCATAAGATCAAAACTGTGACTGACCCAACCGAGTCAAACCGTCCCATACCAACCATTCGATAACCAAAACAAACCAAACCATAATCCAACCATAATCAAATAGGTTCCATTAATAATTAGATATATAATCTCAAAATGAAATATGATGTAATACTGAGAAATTTTGTCCAATGAAGCCAGCCCCAATACCAATACCAATTCTAAAGATAACTCCAATACTGATCCCGCCTATTCCAACCCATAGTATTTCCACAAAATCCTCTAACCAAAAGAATACAAATATCCGGTTGGGACATTCCCCCAACCCTGGCCAAAACCAATATCCATAAATAATCAAGAGTATGAAATAACATCCATGAAATGGAGTCTTTCAAATAGATGGAAGCTTACCACTTCAATCTAAAAGCCGACCCCTGAATGTCCGAATGCTAAGCAAGAGGAGTAGAACAGCTGGCTCCTGCATCGCGTAGAGATATAGCCGACCAAAGACAGGTTAGCGGGTGAACACTAGAATGAACTCAGGATAAGAATAAAATAATGTCAATTATAAAACCAAGTAAAACAATCCATATGCAGACAAACCATAGATATATATATATAACCATGCCGAGAAAAGGAACCGGGTTTAGTATGCCATTAAAACATTTACCTAGATTGTGTATCTTTCCCATCCTAAAATCACCCATGGGCTATATGGGTTCAGCTCCACCTTCTGAAGGGGGCCCAGTGCGTGAAGTCGCACGACCAGAGAAAAGAACCTAGATGACTAGTACATCCCCCAAAATATAATATGTGACACCATGGACACGGTCACGTGGACCAAACCTCTCATCGGTAAATAATAGTTTTGAGTTTTGATCCCCCCAAGACCTCCACCTTCCACGGCTTTGTACACACACACCTTTTAAGCTGAATTAATCATTACCAAACAACCAAACCATTATCCATTTATTATTAACCAAGGCCATTAGTAGTGGTATCATCATACCGACTATAACTTGCAAGTATTGTCCTTAGACAAACCTTTTCGAGATCAAGGGATTCCCATGTACCCATAGATCATTAACTTAGGGATTCCCATGTACCACATAAGTATTTTTATTGATCCAAACCAGTCATATCACTTTCGGTTCCATTACCATGTTTAAACCATGCATAAGGTCTATTGAAAAACCAATACCAAATAACCAGTCCCATGCAACCAACTATCCAAAACCACCTTTAATGCATATAAAAGCATAATTAAAACATGGGAAAACCATGACCAAGCATTTATAACCAAAACCCCCAAAATATATTTGAAAACTCAAAATCATAAAAAATTTAAATCATGAAAACATTGTATAAAATTTACTCCTTTAGTTGGAACTAACCTTGTGGTAGAGAACATGCCTTAATCACCAAGAGAAGCCCCAATTTACTCTTTAAGATGAAACCCTAGTTTCCTTTGCCTAAAACTCTAGAGAGGATTTAAGAGTGTTTGATAAGTGTTTAAGAATAGAATAATAGGGAAAACAACCTTTCAATAGGAATATAAGTAATGGTACCTCATTAAGATAAGTTTGGAAATGTCCAGATTTCCCTTACATAAACTACATTTAATTCCCGTCATAAGGTACGACTGACCCTTACGTCTCGTACCTATCCTATAAGAATGGTACCCACCTCTTGTACCCTAGTCTTTCCCATTAGACCTAACAATGTCCTAGGTATTAAACTTCTAAACCTAAGTCGTATCCAAGTGTACAACTAGGACCCATGAACTGTACCCCTAGTAGGATAGAATCCCAGAAGGTTTGAACATTGATCACCATATGAGTCTGTGGTACGACTCGTACCCTGGCTTATGGATCATGGTGAGCCACGGGTACTTAGATCAAACTTAATTTACCAAGTCTAAGATTATGTGAAGTAACCAAACAACCCGTACCCAACTATACGACTCGTACTACCCAAATTATATCCATTCTAGCAACTACATCCATCCTACCAACCAAGACTGGTCAGCATACGACCGGACCATTCCACCCATACCCAAGTGTAGGACTCATTCCCCTAAGTATTACCTTTTACATAAACCTGAAATCAAGGATATTTTCTAAGGTATAGAAACCAGGGTGTTTCAATCTCCCCCACTAGAAACATTCATCCCCAAATGACGGATAAGGTAGGGGTAACCACACAGATGAGTCATTTGCATTATCAAAAAATTTCCTAATCCTTATAAAAGTTTTATCAAAAGATGCAAATATATTAATCTTTCCTTTAACAAACTCAGAAAATAAAGATGTGTTGAAGTACACATACCTTCAGCATGAATCCCAAGAGAAGAAAATAGGTGCGGATATTTGGACTTCATGTCCTTCTCCGCTTCCTATGTAGGTTGTTCCACCTTATGGTTCTGCCAAAGAACCTTAATCGAAGCCACATCCTTGGTTCGCAACTAATGAACCTTCCTATCCAAGATCTTAACCAGGACCTCTTCATAAGACAGAGAGTCCGAGATGCCCAACACCTCTAAAGAAACAATTGAAAAAGGATCACCAATGCACTTCCTCAAACAAGAGGCCAAATCCAATTCATAAGCCACATTACCTACCCTTTATAGAACCACATAAGGACCAACATACTGGGGACTAAGCTTCCTCTTTTTACCAAACCACATTACTACTTTTATGGGAGATACCTTTAGGAACACTCTATCCCCAACCTCAGACTCTAAGTCTCTATGACTTACATTCGTATAGGACTTTTGGTGACTTTAGGAAGCATTAAGCCTATCCCAAATAATATTCACCTTTTCCATAGACTAATAGACCAAATTTAGACCGAACATATCTGCCTCACCAAGCTCAAACCTACCAATGGGAAAACTACACCTGCTACTATAACACCTCAAAAGGGTTCATACCAATACTAGATCGATAGCTATTGTTGGAAAAAAATCTACCAAATATAGATGCTCAACCCAATTACCACCATAATCAATCATACATGCCCGAAGCATATCCTCCAATATCTGATTAGTTCTTTTTGCTTGTCCATCTGTCTGAGGATGAACAGCAATACTCAGACTCACCTTATACCAAATACCATCTGAAAAGATCATAAGAAATTAGATGAAAATTGTGTACCACAATCAGAGATAATTGAAACAGGTACCCCATGCAGCTTAACAATCTCTTGAAGATATAACATTGCATTATCCTTCGCCGAAAAAGTAATCCTCACTAGCAAAAAGTGAGCAGACTTTGTCATCCTATCCATAATGACCCAAATCAATTCAAATAGGTTCCATGAATTAGGAACATCCGTAATGAAATCCATATTGATTACCTCCTATTTCCATTCAGGCAAATCAATTTCTTCATACAACCCACCAGGTCTCATGTGCTCAGCTTTTACTTATTGGAACACTATGCATTTTGCCCAAAAATCAACCACGTCCCTTTTCATACCATTGCACCAATATATCTCCTTGAGACACGATGCATTTACATCGAGTCAAGATCTACAACATAGCACAATTCATTCGTCTCAGACAAAATCTTTTGCCAAAAATCGTCGGCATCAGGAATACACAACCTCCCTTTGTACCATAAAGTACCATCACCACAGATCTTGAACACCATTATTTTCTACAAACAAACATTACTCATAATTTTCATCAAGAGAGGATCTAACATTTGCTTCTCCTTAACCTCTGCACCAAGAGATGATTTAACCACTTCTTAAACCATCATTCCACCCTCTTTGGATTAAAAGAGACAAAGTCCAACATTTAGCTAAGCGGTGAATATCTTTCACTAATTCCCGGTTTCCTTTCTCCACATGAGCCAAACTCCCCATGGATAGCTTGCTTAGAGTATCAGCAACCACGTTAGCCTTACTTAGGTGATAGTGAAGACTCTTATCATAGTCTTTGAGAAGTTCCAACCATCTCCTCTGCCTGAGATTTAGCTCTTTATTAGTGAACACGCACTGTAGACTCTTATGATCAGAAAAGATGTCTACATGCACTCCATAAAAATAATACTGCCATATTTTCAAAGAAAAATCCACCACCAACAGCTCCAAATCATGAGTAGGATATTTCCTCTTAAGCACCTTCAACAACCTAGAAGAATAGGCAATCACATTCCTATGCTGCGTCAAGAAACAACTGAGCCCTACTCAAGATACATCGCAATAAACCACTAACCCTTACTACCCTCAGGTAATGTCAAAATCGGACCCAAAGTTTGATTATCATTCAACTACTCAAAACACTCCTCACAAGCATCCGACCAAGAAAATTTTACCTTTGTTTAGTCAACTTAGTCATAGGAGAAGCTATCGTCGAAAACCTTTCCACAAACCGATAATAATACCCAACCAAACCTAGGAAGCTCAAAATGTCAGTTGGAGTCATAGGTCTGGGCCACCTTTTAACCACAATCGTCTTCTGCAGATCCACAATGATATCTTTACTAGAGGTAATATGACCAAGAAAATCCACAACGTTCAACAAAAACTCACATTCAGAGAATTTGACATACAACTGTTATTCCTTCAAGGTCTGTAATATCACACAGAGGTGATTAGCATGATCCACCTCACTCTTAGAATAAACTAGACTGTCATCAATAAACACAATACGAAAGAGACTAAGAACTGCCTGAAAACCTTATTCATCAAGTCCATAATTTCTGCCAGAGCATTAGTCAAACCAAATGCCATCACTAAGAATTCAATGTGCCTATACCAAGAATGAAAAGTCATCTTAGGGATATCCTCCTCCCTAATCTTAAGCTGATGATACCTAGATACAAGATCTATCTTGGAGAAAAATTTAGCACCTTGCAACATATCAAACAAGTCATCTATCCTTGGAAGAGGATACTTGTTCTTCGACATTACTATATTCAACTACCGATAGTCAATGCACATTCGATGGGAACCATCCTTCTTATGTACGAATAACAACGGTGTACCCTACGAGGATACACTAGGATGAATAAACCCCTTATCCAAATGATCCTTAAGTTTCTCCTTGAGTTCCCTCAACTCAGCCAGGTCCATTTTATAAGGAGAAATAAATATTGGACGATTGTCCAAAACCAAATCAATACCAAACTCTATTTCCAATTCCGATGAAACACCAAGAAGATCATCTAGAAAGACCTTAGGAAACTCATTTACTACTAGATCCAAATGAAAATATGGACCTTCCAAGTTAGAATCTTTAACTTGGACCAAGTGATAAATACAAACCTTAGAGATTAACCTTCGAGCTCTAAGATAAGAAATAAACCTCCCCTTAGGAGCTAAGAAACCACCCTCCCACTCTATAATGGGTTCATTAAGGAACCTAAAGACAACCTTATAGGTTTGACAATCCAAGGATGCATAACAAGAGTGTAACTAATCCATCCCTAGAATGATATCAAAGTCTACCATATCCAGTTCAAACAAATCCACCAAAGTCTTCCTGCCACTAACAGATACCACACACTCCCTATAGGCTCTCTTAACAATAACTAAGTCACCTATCGAGGTAGAAATAGAAAATAGATATAAAACAACCACAGGATCAGAACTAATATATACAACCGTAAATGGGGTTACATAAGAAATAGTGGACCCCAAATCAAGTAGACAATACAACTCATAAGAAAAAAGTTATGACATACCAGTAATGACATCAGGTGATGCCTTAGATACCTATCGAGATACAAAAGCACAAGCCTATTCCGTCCTATGTCAGTACCAGAAGTGAGAGGAGACATCAAAGTAGCACCACAAGGCGCAAGAGCAGAAGATGAAATGATCGAAGCTTTGACTGCTCCAAAACCTCCGTTACCAATTGAACAATTCTTGAGAATATGGCCTATCTGGAAATATTTAAAACATTTATCCCTACCTTTATCATAATAGCACCAATAAAGAAAACCACAGAACCAGCAAGGGGGACATAAAGAAGTCTACTTACCCCAACTCTCTTAAGATAGGGTAATGAGTGCTAGAAGTAAAGAAGGAACCAGAACTCCCCTACTTCTAATTTAGACATTTACCTCAATCCCGACCACCATTATACTGAGCATCACTGTTCTCAGAGAACCTGCTCCACTTACCCTGCCTTTTTCCAAACTCTATCTATTTTCTCTTTTTATCCTCCACCTCCTGTATGTGGACAGCCAACCTTGAAATGTCCATATCCTTGATCAGCAAAGAAGTCTTGCTTTGAAGGATCAGATTCTTAGATAGCCTAAAATTGAACTTTCTCATCCTCACCCTTATGTCAGCCACCAAATCAAGAGCATACCTTGACAGCTGATGAAATATCAAGGCAAATTCCATGGTAGGCACTTAACTTGCTTGAGATTCACAAACTCCTTTATCTTTACTTCTCTCAACTCATAAGGAAAGAAACAATCCAGAAATGCATTAGAAAAAGCATCCCATAATAACAACTCCTCCACATCACCTCTATCCTTATCCCATTCTTCGTACTATTGGTATGCAATATCCTTGAGTTGATAAGTTGTAAAGTTTACACCTTCCACATTATTATCCTATATTACCCTGAATATCTTCTCCATTTCATACAAAAAACCCTGAGGATCCTCCTCCACCTTCATGCTAACAAAAGTAGGAGGATTTTGCTTCATAAACTGTCCAACCCTTATGACCTCAATAGACAACCCACCAGACGCATCTCGCTTAGCCTGAGCAACAACTAACTGAGCAATAGTATGAATAGAATGGAAAAATTCTACATTAGTCATCTAACCCTGAGAACAACTAGTAGCAACCAAAGAAACTCCAAAACAATCAAGGATAGGACCCTAAGAATGAATACAAACTCCAGGCATAGGACGTAGACGATCAACATCATCGTCCGGTGGGATAGAAGACTTTTCTTGTGTTTCGAATCATTGAGGCATGATTAGAAAAGTGAATAACTAAGGATTAGAGTAGAATTCCAAGACTTAGACTCCAAGCTTGAAAACAAAATACCAAGAAAGTGAAACATTACTAAAGGCCCTGTATCCTCTCTCTTATGAGTGTGGCATGCTACACACATATAAAATAGACTCTACCAAACACGGATTTTTGGACTACAATTGACCATGAACCTAATGTGCTGGTACAAACTTTATACGACCCAACCTGGGGCCTTATCGTAATGGGCATCCCAAGTTCGATCAGGACCAGAGACCACCCCCGCTACCCAACCCAACCTCTAGCCTCCTGCCCTAATTTGGCTGAATTTTGAGCATATAACAAGATCATATAATATCTCATATGAAGACTCTAGGATAGGATCACAACCATGACCGACCCAACCAAGTCCAACCATCTGTTAACCAAAACCAACCAAACCATAAACCAACCATAATCTAATAAGTTCCATTAATAATTAGAAATATAATCCCAAAATGAAATACTATGGAATAGTGAGAAATATTGTCCAATGGTGCTAGCCCCAATGCCAATACTAAGGCTAACTTTAATACTGATCCAACCCATTCTAACTCATGGTTCCACAAAAACCTCTAACCAAAAGAATACTAATATCTAATTAGGACATGCCCCTAACCATGGACAAAACCAATATCCATAAATAATCAAGAGTATGGAATAACATCTATGAAAAGAAGCCTTCTGAATAAATGAAAGCTCACCACTTCAATCTAAAAGCTGACCCTCGAATGTTTGAATGCTGAGCAGAAGGAGTAGAACGGTCGGTTCATGCATCGCGCGGGGACACAGCCGCCCAAAGATGGGTTAGTGGGTTAATGGTAGCTTGAACTCATGGTAAGGATAAAATAATACCAATTATAAAACCAAGTAAAACCATGCCGGGAAAGGGAATTGGGTTTAGCATGCCATTAAAACCTTTACCTGGGTTGTATAGATTTGACATCCTAAAATCACCCACGGGATATATGGGTTCAGCTCTCGCTGCTGAAAAGGCCCAAGTGCGTGAAGCTTCATAACCAGAGAAAAGAACTTAGGATGACTAATACATCTCCCAAAATATAAAGTGTGACATCATCCACATGGCCACTTGGACCAAACCTCATATTAGAAAATATGAGTTTCTAGTTTTGATACCCTAGGGACCTCCACCTTCCATGGCCTTGCTACACCCCCCCTTAAATCCTAGTTAAAATCATTACAAAACAACCAAACCATTATCTATTTATTATTAACCAAGGCCATTAGAAGTGGTATTGTCATACCGACTATAACTTGTTAGTATTGTCCTTAGCCATAAATTTTTGAGATCAAGGGATTCCTTTGTACCCATAGAACATATTATCTAATTAACTTGAGGGATTCCCATGTACCCCATAAGTATGATTATTGAGCCAAACTTTTCCAAGACCATTTAAACTATTTATATCACTTTGGATTCCAATACCAAGTTAAAAATATGCATAAGTTCCACTAAAAAATAATATTATAGTGAAAGCATTGTTAAAGTCATTTTCTCAAACACATTGGGGGCATAGTATTTTCAAAACCAAAGTCCAGTACCAAATAACTATTCCCATGCAACCAACTATCCAAAACCACCATTAATGCATATAAAAGCATAATTAAAACATGAGAAAACCATGACCAAGCATTTATAACAAAACCCCCTCAAATATATTTTAAAACCAAAAATCACACGATAATTAAATCATGAAAACATTGTATAAAATCAGGACTTTAGCTGGAACTAGTAATGAGGGAGGAGAACATGCCTTAAACAAAGATAATGCTGGAGATAAATCACTAAGACAAGCCCTAACTTACTCCTTAAGATTAAACCATAGTTTCCTTTGCCCAAGACTCTAGAGAGAATTTAAGAGTGTTTTCCAAGTTTTTAAGAATATAATAATAGGAAAAATAACCTCCCAATAGGAATATAACCCATGAGACCTCATTAGAACAAGTGGGGAAATGACCAGATTACCTTCACTTGAACTGCATTTAATTCCCATCATAGGGTACGACTGACCCTTACGACTCGTACCCATTCTTTATGAGTGGTACCCACCTCTCGTAGCCTAGGATTTACCTATTATACCCAATACTATCCAAGGTACGACACATCCATACTTACGTTGTATCCAAGGGTATGATTAGTACCCATAAACCGGATCCCTAGCAGAATAGAATCCAAAAAGTTTTGAATAGTGACCACCATACGAGTCTATGGTATGACTCATACCCCGGCTTATGGATCATGGTGAGCACTCATACTTAAATCCAACTTAAGTTATCAAGTCTAAGATTAAGTGAATAACATAAAAACCTGTACCCAACTATACGACTCGTACCACTCAAATTGTTCCCATTCTAGTAACTACATCCATGCCACTAACCAACACTGGTCAACATACAATCGGACCACACCATTTGTAACTATGTGTACAACTCATTCCCCTAAGTTGTATATTGACGAAAAACCAATAATCAAGGAAATTCTTAAGGTCCAAAATCCAGGGTGATTCAAAAACCCAAATGAACTTCTCGATAAATACATCAAGAATTCTAGAAAGTCATAAAATACCTGTAGGCAATGTAGAAAGACTTGAAATATCAAAAATACACGTAAAGAAAGAAAATAACCTATAGGTACAATATCCACTACTAAAATAACTTTTGTCCTTAAAGGTCAATGGATAGTAAGAGAATAAAATCTCGAAAGGATGAGGTATAGGGACCGCGTGCCTAAAGCATAAATCCCTAGATAACCTCTATGAAGAGATTATATTACTAAGGGATCTTTCCATAGGTAACCATTTTTCAAGTAATTTCCTTCACTTTCCAAATAGCCATAAATCGATCTCAACAACCAACTAGCCTCCAAATGAATTGAGGATGGGTGATGCATGTAAATCCAAATAGCATCATACTGATACCGCATTAATACCATCACAACCAAGTGAAACCTCATCCAATCCAAAGAAAATTAAGGCACAAAGCATCCCACCAACTCCAATATCCAATTTTAATCTTCTTTTGTATTTCCAAACTAGCCGTCTACTCTGAACCACCTAAAATGTCATCCAAGACCTATAAGCACAACTCCATTGCACTAACCTCAAAAAACAAAAGTTAATCCACCTAATTTCATAATGGCCAGCATAATGATAAGCCCATAAGGTGCTACCCAGATGCGCAAATAGAGATAGTCAAAGCATGCGATCTCTTATCAAGGCTACAACCGATCTGAATGGCCCTCCGAACCAATAATCCAAAGTTTAAAGTACAAATTCTCAAATCCAAATGATCTACTTTGATATGTTCCACAAACTAAGATAAAATAACACTAATACTAACTTGAGCACACTATTATTGCTCAGAAAACAATCCAAAATTTTGGTAAAAACTAATAACCAAGGCCAAAGCAGAAGAAACCATTATTAAGTATAATTGGGCTATCATCTAGACATCAATCAACCATAATCTCTCTGAAATAATAAAGACAGAATAGGTAGCTAAAGAGTAGACTCAGACAGTCTATAAATAATATCTTCACTAATAAAAATCTAGAAATAGAGGTTGCACCAAATATCTACAACTCACAATTGGCACCTCAGCACTAAAGTTAAACCACTTCGTCTCAACTATCCCAACCAATCCTATAGATGAGAAAGCCAACATACTCCAAATCCATAATAACATTTAAGCCTCCACTCCAAGGCATCAAATCCAAAACAAAATCCAATAAGTCTAAAATAAGGGCAAATACCCAACTCACCCTCACTATCCAAAATTAGGCATGACCCTACTAGACCCTTCCAAAGTCAAAATTATAATATAGTTGAAGAACAAAATCATAGTGTAGGATAAACCATAGGCTGAGAGAATAAGAAATCTACTACATATTTGTTGGAGGACATGAATCATCAAAGCATACCTAAGAACTCACCAAGGCTGCAAACGGTACTAGTGATACCCAAAATTTTGGAAACTTGAAGAAATGCAACCTTAACAAAAAATTGGTCAATCAAATACTCCATCTTAGCAATGAATTATCACGACCAAATTTCTCAAGTCATGATGGAACCTACTATAACCCACCAATAATTAAGCCAACTTGTAGTCCAAAACTGCTAGTAATGAACTTCCAAGAGAAATATAAGAAAAATGCAAAATAAATATGATAAAAGACTTATATATATATATATATATATATGATAACCCCAAAACCCAGTAGAATTAATACAAGACCTTCTAGTATAAAAAGAATACAAAATAAAGTACTAAATAAATATATTACTATAACCCATCTCTGAATACAACTTTGAGATTATTCTAATCCATAAGAGAGAGAATAGTAATACTTTAAATTCTAGGTGCTCACCCCAATTCTCCAATTTATAGCTACTCCACATGATGCACATAACAATAGTGAGAACTTATAATATGATCTTCAGGCTGCAGAAGTGTATTATAAGTACAAAACCTATGGTACTCGATAGGAAATTACCAACTAAACGTTAAAGATAATGAAAATATAGATAACATTCAAGAAGGAATGTAAACTGTAGCCAAATATCTAAGAAGCTACCATGATAAAACTATGGAGACAGTAAGGATAAGCTATCATATTCTGGCCACGCTCAGGCACTAAAGCACTATATTGTATATCACTGGACAACATATAATTAAAGGGTAGAAAAAAGTTATATAATAGTATACAAGGCCAAGAAATACATATACAACATGAATAAATAAAGAAAGAGATGGATATATGGTAATACAATAGCTAGATAAACATATGTATGTATTTATACTAGGCTATCTCAAGGGAACAATCTAACCTATTTATTCTAACATCTTAAGGGACTTCTAATCATAGTAGGAACTAGTCCTAGCATAATCAGGGTCCCTAATTCAAATGTCTAAACATGAGATATTTATCCATAATAAAATAATTGTAAAAGAAAGAAATCACAATCATACCTTAAATCTCACTACTAGTCTAATGATAAACCTTTCATAATCTAACCGTAATAACAACAATATAATAATCAGCTAGAGTGAATAAATAATATATAAATCGAGCCCCATAACTGGAAAGGCTCAATCAGCATATAACTATCAATAAAAAAATCTCATAACCTATTCCTATGCAACCCTTCAGAAGAATGATAGATATAAGAACCAAGAAATACATTGGTGATATAAAATTTTCTTGCATGAATAAATAAAAGTAAATCCATAATACCATAATTGATCCAAGTTCCATAATGCAACCCAAAGTATAAACCACCTATAGTTAAATGGATCATAAAGGCAGGACCTAAAGAAACCTCTCTTCTTCAGCATGATGGATTGCAAATAAAAGGTCCCCTAAGGGGTTCGATAGTACCCGTATATACCAACTTGGTCCAAATCTAGGATTTTCATTCATCACTATTAATCTTCTCCATCCAATACTGGAGAGATATATGTATAATGATGCACAACCTCAAACTGTAGCTAAAAGAGTGTAACTTTCCAAATTTATTGCACGGGTTAACTTTGAGACTAAATCATCATATAAGTGTAGAAATGGTCAAAATATCTCACAGCCAAAGTAAATAGTAGTAGAAACCAATGGGCCAAAGTCTATATCAATCAAATATCTAAAACATCATTTTATGTTTCAAAAGATCTTAAATCAGGCATTAATGTGGTACTATTCCCTTTACAAAAGATTCTATTTTCAAAATAAAAAGTGGAAAGAAATCCCTTTTAAGGAAAATAGTAATAAAACCATGCTCAAGATGAAATCAAACCATTAATGAGATTGAAAGTACCAAATATATGCATGTTATCATCAATATATAAACAATACAATTACAAAAATTTAAACGTCCATAGACTATGGCTACACCTATTACAAGGGTAACTCACTCGGAGTCCAATTAATATCATAATCACAGCCTTGGACAAAAAACATATATAACTGACATAACCTTAATACCATATTTTATGAAACTATGATAATCCATCTATTCAAGATATAAATCTTATATTAAAGGTTCCTTAGCCTCAACTATGCCTTATATGTTAGTAAATTATTCTAATAGGATCATATAGGCATACTAGTATTTAATCTTAAGGGTCGATTCACCCTTCTATTTGCGAATTCATAATTTAGCTAAGTCATGGTAATCTACCTATAATATATCCTAAAATCCTTATCTAACATAAAATATATATAATACACTATCTCATAAAGAAGAGTACAGAAAAGCCTACCTCGATACTGAATCATAAGTCCTAAAACCATGACATGTTATTAAAATAGTAACCTATTAAGCATTAGGAGTAAAATGAGACTCATATTGGTATACAAAGGGTTGGGTTAGAATTTGGATTAAGAACAGGCCCACAGGGCCGCCAAACAGAATAAAAAATTGAATCTTTCAAGAGGCCTCTCAAACAAAAAGGAATCTCAAAAATGGAGCATAAATGGTGCATGAATCAGGGACCAAATCAGCCCCTAAAGTTTGGGGATTCGAAACACCTAGGATTTGAACCTTAGAAAATTCCCCCAACTATTGAGTTTTTTGGGTAGGGTACGATTTAAGCATACCACTCGTATGCCAGGGTATGACAAGTACCCACCTTATCGTATGATGATCCATCTAGGGTGATGGAATTCTTTCAAAGGTATGGTTTAGTATCATAACAATCGTATGATGGTGTACGAGTTTTAATATACCTAGTCATATTATGCTTGAAGTATTGGCAAAAGTATTTTGACTTGGGTATGGATTGTAGGGTACTAATAGTACTATAGGGTACGAATTATGTATGTGGAGTCATATGTTTGTTATTTTAGGGATCCATGGTGAGTTCTAGGGTACGATTTAAGGTACCACTCATACCCTAGAGTATGTGTCAAGGGGGTGTCGTACCCTCCTGGGTACCATTTTTAGCTTTTAAGCTGAGGATATTTAAGACATTTCTCACCCCTAAACCCTTATAAGCCAGGAATTATAACCTTAGTTGTTTCTTCATTCTTTATATGTACAAGATCAAAATAATCAAAAACACTCTCTAAAACTTCTATATCAAGATTGAATTTAGGGTTCAATAAGTATCCTTCTAGAGGCTTAGAGACCAAGAATATCTCGATGAATCTTCTTGTAAAAGGCTGTAACTCTTCCCTCATTGTTATTTCAAAAATATAATGTTTTTGAACATTGATTTTGATTCTTTAATAGTGTTTGTGAAATCTAATGTTTAGGGTTTTGATGTATATTATTGATTATTGTTTACTTTTGATTTAAATAATTTTTCTCATATTTTTGGTAATGGTTTGCATATTTGCACGCTTGTTGAATGTGTTTTAATACATGGGTCATGGATAACCCTAGTCTTAATTTTTTTTACCTTGGTTTTGGTTTTCTTAAAGATGTGCCCACAATGTTTTTATGAAAATGTCTAAAGGAAATCACTATTCATATGCTAATGGTGTTTTGAACTAAGGCAATGGATTAATGAGTATGAATGGTTTCTAAATGGTTTTAGTTTATAAATCCCTTATTGTCCATGAAATGGTTTAAATGTAAACCTTGATGGTTTAATTGATTAAAAATAGGTTTTAGTCCCTAAACCTTGGGGTTAATAAGTGTCCTTATGCCCAAAATCATAAAAATGGTTGATTGAAAGAAGTAATGGCATGTTTATACTTGAAAGTATTATTAGTATGATGATACCAACGAAGTGCCTTTGATAAGGAGTTGACTAAATGGTTGGTTGTATGTGAATGGTTTTAATTTGGTATTTAAAGCAGGATGTTTAGCCAAGCTGTGGAAGGTAGGGGTCCTGGGGGACCAAACTTGGAAACTCATGGTTTTCCAGTATGAGGTTAGTCATGGTGACTGTGTGCATGATGCCACACTTATACTATTTTAGATGTACTAGTCATCTAATATTCTCTTCAGCTCATTCGGCAAATACACATCGGGGCCCTTTTAGTAGGTAGCGCTGACCCCACATAGTTCATGGCTGAAATTCTAAATGGCAAGGCTACACATCCCAAGTTAATGATTTTAAAGTTCATTGTAAACCCGATTCCATTTCTTGGAATGGATCATATATATACATATATGTATCATTGTTTGCAAATATGTGCATATGGTTATTTGATTGGTTTTAAACTATTGGCATTACTTTATCCTTATCCTTGACTTACATGCTAGCATTCCAACTACTAACCTTCTCTGAATGTTGTGTCCCCATGCGACACAGGGTTCGTAGCTTCTACTTCTCTTCCTGTGCAGTGATCAGGTGTTCTAGTGGTGTAAGTATTAACATTGAAGTGGTGAGCTTCCATGCTTCAGAAGGCATATATTTCATGGTCTTCTTACTTTATGTCATAGACTTCTTTTGATTTGTTTTTGGCTATTATTGGGGGCTTTTCCTAACATATTATTGGCTTTAAATTGTAGTCTTTATGGATGGCTGTGGACTTGAGTAGGTCAGATATTGTATGTCAATGTAAATGGGATGATTAGATATTCTTAAGTTACATTTATTAGTCCTATTTCTGCTATATTATTATTATATATTCAAAGAATATCCTATACTTATGGTTGATATGATGGTTAAGTTATGCTAATAGGGCGATCTTCAATCCTTGTTGGGCTTGAGATGCCCGTTACTATAAGGCCCCGATTTGGGTTCGTGTTAAGTTGGTATGAGAGCTAGGTCATTGGTCAGTTGGGTGTCTATAAAGTCATGTCAAGTAGAGTCTGTTTTATGGGTATGTAGTGCACCACACTTATAAGAGAGAGGCTGCAAGGCATTTAGGAATATTTTACCTTCTTTCTGTCTTATTTTGAGCTATAGAGTTTAAGATCATGGATCTTTCTGATTTCCATTTTCTCATCTTTCAAACAATGCTTCCAATAAAAGTTAAAGTTCCTGTAATCCCCTATGCCCTGACTAAGGTTGATGCGTATAAGACTTGCTCTACTTATGAAGTGCATACTCGATCTAGGGCTATGGATTTGATGGCTTGAGTATTCCACCGGTTCCCTCTAGTTCTTCTCCTCAATCACCTCAAGAGGATGCTACCAATATTGAGTTTCATTGTTTCGTTACTTTGTTGACATAGTTTGTGGCCTCACAGCTTGAACGTGGTGCTCCAATTGCTCCATCTTTAGAGGCATCAAGGGTTCGCTAGTTCATGAGGTTACATCCTCTTATGTTTACCGATACCAAGGTTGAAGAGGATCCTTAAAGTTTTGTTTATAAAATAGAGAAGATCTTCTGAATTATGCATACTTCGGAGGTTAAAAGTGTTGAGTTTGCTTCCTAGTAATGAAAGATATGGCGTACCAATGGTACAAAGAGTGGGAACAACCAAAAAGTGAGGATGCTAGTGCTTCCGTGTGGGAGGATTTCTCTTGTGCCTTCTTAGACCACTTTTTTCCTCAAGAGTTAAAGGAAGAAAAAAAGTAAAAGAGTTTGTGAATTAAAGTAAAGTAGGATGTCTGTTAGGGATTATGCCTTGAAATTTCATTAGTTGTCTAGGTATGCTCCTGAGATGGGTTCTAGCTTAGGTCTATAATGCATAAGTTTTCTTTGGGATTATCTCGTGAGTTGGTCCTTAAGAGCAAGGTGGCTTTGTTAATCAAATACATGGACATCTCTTTATTGGTCGTGTATAAGCAATAAGTGGAGGAATAGAAAAAGAGGTAGGTTGAGAAAAGTGGGGGAAGAAATACAGGCCTTCTGAGCAAAGTAGTGGAGATGATGGTAAGCGTCTAATGAAAAAGTGAGGGATTTTGGGTTCTTTCTCCTCAGCTAGTGCTCCTTACTCAAAGCCATCAGGTGATTGTCGATCATAGTTTAATGGTGGATTCTGGGCATAGGTTGCCTAATCCCAGGCTAGTAGGTCTTAGTCGGCTCCATCCTTCTCTTCTTGTAGATTTTGTGGAAGGTTGCGCCATGGATTCTGTGCGGAAAGGAAGGACAAGTACTTTTTTATGTTCAAAGTGGTCATATGCAGTGTAACGTCCTGCTAGGATGGATTCCGAGACTAATAGGGTCCCAATTGGCTCTTCATCTGCTCTAGCATCAAAGAATGCTATATCTGCTTTTGGTACCAGTATTGTCCAGAATTGATTATATATTCTTGCTCCTGCCAAGATTCTGAGGTATCTCCCGATGTCGTTACAGGTATGTTTAAACTTTTCTCTCGTGGTGTGTATTATTTACTTGATCTAGGGTCCACTCTATCCTATGTAACACCATTTGTGGCTATTTATTTTGGTTTAGGTCCTGAGTGTCTGTCGATGCCTTTTTTCTATTTCTACCCTAGTAGGAGACTTTATGGTTGTTAATAGGGTCTATAGGGGTGTATGGTATCTGTTAGTGGTATAAAAACTCTTTTAGACTTGATAGAGTTGGATATGGTTGATTTTGATGCTATTCTAGGGATGGATTGGTTACAGTCGTGCTATGCCACCTTAGATTTTTAGACCCATATGGTCATATTTAAATTTCTTATTGAGCCGGTCATTATATTGAAAGGGGGTTCTTTAGTGCCTAAGGGGAATTTCATTTCATATCTTAGAGCCCGAAAATTGATTTATAAAGTGTTTTTGTGTCATTTTGTCCAAGTTAAAGACTTTAACTTAAAAGGTCCTTCTCTAGAATTTATTCCTGTGGTTAATGATTTTCTTGAGGCCTTTCCTACTGACCTTCCTGGCATTCGTCCCAATAGAGAAATTGATTTTGGGATTGATCTTATTTTGGACTCTCTTCCTATCTATATCCCTCCATATAAAATGGCTTCGGTGGAGTTGAAGAAGTTTAAGGAGCACCTAAAGGATCTTTTATATAAAGGTTTTATCCATCCTAGTATGTCTCTTTGGGGTGCACCTGTGTTGCTTGTGTGTAAGAAGGATGGTTCCCTTTCAATTTGCATTGATTATCATCAGTTGTGCAAGGTGACCCTAAATAATAACTATCCTCTTCCTAGAATTGATGATTTGCTTGATTAGCTTCAGGGTGCAAGGTGTTTCTCTATGATTGATCTCAGGTCAGCTTCTCATCATTGTAAGATTAGGGAACTGAATATCCCTAAGACCGCCTTCAGGACTTGGTATTGTCACTATAAGTTCTTAGTTATGTCTTGTGGGTTGACCAATGCCCCGGCGACATTCATGGATTTAATGAATAGGGTCTTTTATTTGATTTGAGATTTGTTCATCATTGTCTTTATTCATGACATCTTGGTCTACTCTAAGAGTAAGGAGGATCGTGTCAACCACCTTTGTGCTATGTTGAAAACCTTGAAGAATCGTCATTTGTATGCCAAAACCTATAAGTGTGAGTTTGGATTGAAGGTTGTATCTTTTATTTGTCATATTATCTCTAGTGAGGGGCTCATGGTGGACCCGCAAAAGGTTGTAGAGGTTAAGAAGTTGCCTAGACCTGCGACTCCAACCAATATTCCCAGTTTCTTGGGTATAGCTAGTTACTATAGGATATTTATGGAATGTTTTTCAACTATTGTTGCTCTATTGACTAAGTTGACCCATAAAAAGGTCAAATTCTTATAGTCAGATATGTGTGAGGGTAGTTTTGAGAAGTTGAAAGATAAATTGACTTTGGCTTTAATTTTGACCTTACATGAGTGTAATAATGGTTTTGTAGTGTATTTTGATACTTCTCGTATTGGTTTTGGTTGTGTATTGATGCAACATGGTAGGGTGGTGTCCTATGTTTCTAGAAAATTAAAAGTTCATAAGAAGAACTACCCTACTCATGAGTTGGAGTTATTGGTTGTGGTTTTCGCATTGAAGATTTGGCATCACTATCTCTATGGGGTTTATGTTGACATATTTTCTGATCATAAAAGCTTACAGTATGTATTTACTCAGAATGAGTTGAATCTTAGACAGAAGTGATGGCTTGAGTTATTGAAGGACTACGATATGAGCCTTCGTTACCATCCAAGTAAAGCTATCATTATTGTTGATGCTCTTAGAAAGATATCCATGAGGACTCTAGCATATGTGGATAAGGATAAGTGGGAGTTAGTTAATGACATTCACCATTTATCTAATCTTGTAGTTCACCATTTTCATCTTAAGCTAATAACACCTCCATCTGCTGGTCACTAATATCTTGAAATCCTTTAGGAGGAGAGGGAGGCATATCATTATGAACCCCTTTAGAAAGATTGTCTCTCTTTAGATTTATCATCCTACTAGGTGTTTTTAGGATCCTCTTTGGGTTCCAATTCACTGGGAGTAAGGGACTGCCTCTACTCTGTGTTGTTAGGTATACATCGGTGTATACCCAACTAATAATAAAAACAAAATAAAACACTACTATAAATTACCCATATGGTGACAGTTGCAAAACTGTTGAATAAACAACAAAACCATTGCCATAGCTCTACCATAATATTTCAGCAAGCATTCTATAGGTGGGCATTGCGATAGGTCTATGGAAATGGTGTAAAACGTACATATAAATCTATTCAAGCACTACCCATCCATCTATGGTTCTGGAACTCGATATCAATATTAGCTACTAGACCTGGAAAATAAGAAAACTTCAGCATCAATATCGATATCAGTTATAATTACATTTTCTAATTTGTTAAGAACTTAATTGTAGGACAAAACAATAAGCATAAGATGTAATACCCTAGGCGAGTATCAGCATACTGAAAAACCAACTCTGCCCCTATGAAATAGTAGCTACGTCTAGTGATTGCTTGTGACCTACAAGAAACCACCACGTGTGCAAAGAAACCTTCTTAGCATTATTTGAGAAAAAAAGTAATCAAAACTTCACCATGTAGAAACCACGGTCTTTCTTTTCTTCCAAAAAAACTAGTACTATTCTCTACCTCTAATAATAGTAAGTGTAGCATTAGATGCAGTACAAGATAGACCAACAACATCTAGAAGAGACTTCGCCATGACATTTTTGATACCTATATTAACATATATTGCATACAATCATAAAGATAGTGAGAGGATTCTACATACCAAGCTTTTTCCTAAACGTTAGTAACCAATGACCATGCGTTTATCAGATGGAAAAAATTAACCAATATCCAATGTCTATCCAATACGTACAGCCATAGAGGTAACAGAAATGTGTCGCAGCATGTCGTACATTTCACTACTTTTCTGCAAATTTTATGTGAGTGATGGTAACAAATCAAATTACTTGATATCAAGAAGCTAAACAAATATGCAAACCCAGCGTAATGCTTATCAAAAAGAAATTATCATAAAAAAAAAAAAGACAAACCTACAGGTACTACTCCGAGAGGCATCTTTATCACAGATTCCCAATCCTCCCTTTCAAGTAGTCCATTAACTGCCTACTAAACATTCGAAAAAGAGAACGTGTAATGGTGAGGGATCACTGGTATGTTTATCATTCATTTACTACAGAAAAGGTTCGATCTTTCTGATTGTTTCTGTCATTTGAACTCATGACATAGATGTTAAGTTGGCGCACATGTTAAAGCGCATAACCCCAATCCACAAACAAGTAAATTCATTCCTTCTTCAAGTATTTGATGAAAGACACTCTTAAGCATAATTGTTCAAATATGACCGTACAAACGCTTAAAAACTAATAGGACTGACAAATCAATAAGGGATAATAAATAAAAATACACAACAAAAAACTTAATAAATAGCATCTAACAAGGACCAAATATTATAAAGAATCAAAAAATGGAAATAAATTCATAATAAACAGTAACAAAAAAGTTCATGATGCTTTTCAAGCTAAAGAGTAACATAAGATATATAAGGACGGACTTCTTTATAAATTTGTATTAGCAAATGGGTAATCCTTGTATAGAAAATTCATTCCTTCTTGTCAATAGGATATTTAACTTGTCAAAATAACTAATAACTAGTGTATGTTCAAGTAACAAACATGTGGCATAAAATAACACAATATGTATCACCATATGGAAACACACCTGACACTGTAGTTTTCTAAACTTATGGAGTAGCACGAACACTAAAAAGAACACTAATAAATGCAAATAACCTAGATTTCTAACTAGTTGAAATTTAAAAGTTGTGTAATGTTAATCAAGAAGACGATGAAGAAACTAAACATGGAGATGATGAAGCAGAAAAGGCCAACCTGATAAGGGACTAAACCACTAAGTAATCTGGCAAGGATAGCATGTGATTTTAGACTTTTTTTTCAGAGATCGGTGTTTTTTCCAAATCTATGCCATTTTGATTAGCAATAAGCAAACAAATAATTAATATCAGTATGATATAATATGCAAGACAAATTGCAAGAGACTAAAAAGTGAATGAAAAAATTACTTTCCTGAGCTTTAGTCCTACCAATAAAATTTGAATGTGATGTATTTATGTAATCCATCTGGAACAGAAAAAATAATTAAGCTGACAAATATACAAACTTAATCAACAAAAGATCTATAAGAATTTTAGTGATTTGCTAAAGCAATTCACAAACTTTTATGGCAAAATACTTTGGAAACTGTCAAAAGATCTTTATCTGAGATATTAGATGAGCATAGACCTTAAAACCATTACATAACTATAAAGCTACAGTCATGCTCACTATTCTAATGACCGAGTAAGTATATATCGCAAGACCTAATCATACATGTTACAAAACTGTATCTCTACTAAATCTATTCCTCCCTAAACTATTATAGTGTTAGTACTAGTCCATGGATTACCTACCAAATGCACCTCCAGGCATTACCATATATCAACCACTAGCATTAGGGAAGAAACTTCCTTCACTTATTCTACAAACAATGTTGCAAAGAACAAACCTTAAAGAATAAAAGAGAGCCAAATTAGTACCAGCCTTTGAATTATGATATTTTCATTCCTAATACATTTTCAAAAGGTATTCTCAGCTGGGCTTCTAACTTAGTCTTTTCCATAAGCACAAAAATATTATTAGAAGCTAGAAATTAGGGCACTAAAATCCTAAGGCACTTTGCAAGTATCTGCAAATCAGAGAAGTAGCACAAAGTATGAATACCTATTTCAATAGATGGCTAGGGTTCAATCAAAAGTGGTCGGAGAACTCAAAGTTGGAGTAGTAGTCGATCGAAGCACTGGTGGTCGGAGCGATAATTAGAGTAGTCGATCAGAGCATTGATTTGAGATGCAATCAGCACTAGTTCAAAGTTTTTGTTAATTTTGAGATGCACTGGAGCACTAATTTTTTAGACATTTAATAACTAATTATCATTTTCCTAACTTCAGGAAGATATAGGCATATGGTGTAAGGGCGTAATCGTATATTGCATTTGTTGTACAAGTTTCTATCACCTATCCAACAAAAGAATAAAGTCTAATTTCTTTCAGCCTTACTAAACAGTCTGTGATACATCAAACAATAACAATCAAACAAAAAACAAAACATTAACAAACAATAATTTTGGAAACAACAAGTAATACTAAGCATTTATATAAGTAAATACCAAGAATTTATACTGTATATGTAAAATTTAAAGCCATCAAAGTGAAGGAGAAGAAAACCCCAAATTATAAACTCAAAAAATTAGGTCAAAATAAAAAATTAGAAAAATAAACTAACCTTAAAATTACCAAATTAGAAAAAAGTCCCAAATTTGATAAGAAATTAAAGTGATGGTTAGAACATTGGTCGTTGCAGAAGCTTAGAAATCGCTTTTTGCAGTGCTGCGTGATTGATTTAAGCTTCTGGTACGTACATAAATGGAGATTCTTACGTAAATGGAGAAATCATTGGCTGAAGGTATATCTAATTCTTACATAAAAGGAGACATGGAGCTCAATTTTACTCGCACTGATACTTTTTGCTATAGAGAGAAGAGTACAACAATGTGGATTTTAGAAATACTTTTTGCGTCTTGCACTTTTGGACATAAATAGATATAAGATAAAACCGCTGCAACATTTCTTTTTTCAAAATAAAGTGTTGTCATAGCTAACTCTATAGCAATGGATTTGTCAACCGTTACTATAGGATAGTCTAATGTAATGGTTATATCACAACCGCAATGTTTATACCACTAAATAGGACTACTAGAACATTTTTTTTACAAAGATTGAAACCGTTGAAATAGGCCCTCTATCGCAACGCCTGGCCATCCGTTGCAAAAAAAAAATTAATTGCGATAGGGGTAATTTTTAGTAGTGAAAGTTCCAAAAATTTCAACAACTTCAATTCACCAATCAAAACCGTACTCCCCAGCAATAGTGCCAAAATTTGATAACGCCTAAGCTACACCTTCACTCCAAAAATAATTATGTTCGCTGTCAAATATAGTAATCAAACAAAGGTTGGGGTCAAATTCGAAGGGAATATGTGATCTTTTGGATCTCATATATCTTAATCAACGGGCAAAAACTGGAAAAGTAAATGAGGGATTTAAGTAGAACTATCAAACAAAGAGCAAATATCAACTTTGATTATGATCAGTATTAGTGAACAGTAGGATTGTGTTCCCTTGGCTTCTCAACTTCGTAGGATTTTCTTACTATGTTGAACCAACCTAATACCTTACATGCAGAATTGATAAGTTATGTACCATCTACAATTTTTTGGATGAGTAGAAAAATTTCACCCTTTACCTTTTGAGTTTCAGGATGTTGTATTACTAACCCTCATCTTGATCCCAGTTATATATTACCTTTTGGTGTCTAGTTATTAGATGAAAACTAACCATCTCACTAACATAAAACCTATAAGTGTGGATCGGTAGTTAAACTCCAAATTACTATTGTCTTTATCTTTTCCTAGTCATTACTCCTCTTTTTTAGTAAGTAGCAATATTTAGGAGGGATCCTAATGTCAGCTATCCATTAAGAAATCTATTATAATAAAGATAAAGCAATGCATTCCATGGATATTGGTTTAGATCAACAATCTCACATCCCCTACTTCATCACTTTGCCAAGGTTTACACAACCCTAGCTATCGGTTTTAGTCTCTCATACTTGTGAAGAATTCAATAAAATTCATAATATAAAGCTTATATGAATTCTTAATGATAATAAGTGTAAATCCCTGCAACTGAAATTGAATTAATCAATTGAAGTCAATACAAGAGAATTACAATATCAAAATTGAATCTTCCAATCAAAATACATTTCTGAGTATCAAAAGTGTGTTAGCCCTAATAAAAATTACATAAAGGTTATTTATATTACAAAAGAAAACCCTAAAACTAAAGCCCAAATAAAATAGAAGGGTCGATGGTCATATGTGGTCTATACCTACTCCCACACAGAGTAGGTAGCCTACCTATGGTCTGTACCTGTGGTCTGGCACTAGGCGTAGGTAGTACCTATATTCCAGACACTGGGAGCAAGTACATAGAACGGGTAATAGGTGACAAAAATCCTACAAGTCAGCTCTTGGTATTTTGGACTTCTGGTACTTGCTTTGCCTACATGCAGTCCGTAGGTCCCACTTATGGACCACATATTGACTTGGTAAGTTTTGAGAGTTGACTTTTCAACTGTTCTTCGACTCTCAAACACGATTTGAGCACGAACAAGTTGGAAAAATCCCAATCATCCATGATTACTCCAAAAAGTCTCCAAAAATACCTTTTCTCACCTTTTTCGTGAACTTAGAATCCAAAACATGGTTTCCTGTAAAACATACCCAAAAAGATCATATATACCAAAATAGTCTCATAAACTTGCATATTTCTCTCATTTTAAACGTCAAAAGTGCTATATTTCTATAGAACGTCAGCATGAAATCCTTAGATAATAATTCTCCTACTAGATGTATGTAGTACTGCTTATTCTAGCTTTAAGATAATACATATAGTTTTCCTTCAGGTGTTCATCTCTTTCATAACAAGTACATAGAGGTTTATGGACACTATTTCTAATACCATGAACATCTTTCCCTTGAAACCCAAGTAATTGGGCTTTATATTATATCAAATTTCTTTACCATTATTTATATGTTGACCAGTTAAATTCAAAAAGATTTGAGAGGATGTGGTCCATTTCAGTAATTTGTTAAGTGTTTCCCTTATACAGACCATGTCCCTTTCTAATTCTTCATTCTTATGGAGTGCAGTCATAAGAGAATTTTTAGAATCCCTCAACTTTTGTTCAATATCAATTTGAAGCCTTGAGGCTTATTTATTTCCTTCACCATCAGAATCATCCACTTTCTTCAGTTGATTTATTAAACTCGGATTTTCAGATTTCAACTTAGTAAATTGTTCCTCTATTTTAGATATCTGGAAAGTTAAAGCAATTAATTCAAGCTCATGATTTTCTAATTTTTATTCTAACACATTGTTTTTAGCAGTCAGTTTACATACAGAATTAATTAGCACATTTGCAAGTTTCTTTATCTTCCTAGCAGAGTAGTTATCTAAGTTTTCCTTAATGTTAGAGAGAGTTACCTCATTTTTTCTTTATTTTTTGTATTTTCCATAATAGCAAATAAGGAATCATAGATAACTTCACTATCTTCCATATCTAGAACAGACAAATCTTCAGACTTCTCAGCTTTATTAGATTCACTGAAGGAATCTCCCCAAACTTCTAGGGTTTCCTTCACTACACAATTAGCTTCAACTTTTTTTCTTAATTTTATAGGGACCTGGTCCCTGTTCTTTCCTTTGTCACCTCAGTCTTGAGATATTCTTGATAATACATTTTGTGCGTTGGATAGTCCTTAATGAAATAACCATGACTTCCACATGTGTGAAAAACTTTAACAGTGCCTCCCTTTATGTTGCTACTTGCTCTTCTTTGAAGCTGGCCACTTTTCTTCATAGCTCAACAGTGCCTCTCTTTTTTATGCTACTTCCTCTTGTTTGAAACTGACCACTTTTCTTCATAGTTCTTACAATCTATTTTGCCAAATAGGCAACATCAGTGCCTTCTTCACTTGACAACTCTGTCAAGATCTCTCCTTAATATTGATTAACTCTAACCAATATAAACTTAGGTAACTCTACCTAAGCACTCTAAAGGCACAAGAAAATCATTACTCTTATACGATGACTAATTCAGTTACAGACCAAGACTTGACTCAAGAACAAACAGTCTCTCATCATATAAAATATTAGATCTTCAGAAATATTTTTAAAAAATTTGGTTTTGTCTTTGAATAAACAAATTGCAAAAATTATTGAATTGAGGAGCATTCTTTTCTATTTATAGTAGTATAATGTTTATGGTAAAATTTTAATTAGGTCAGGTGTCCTGACTGGTACACAACTCACCTACACAGTTTGCTACACTAACAGACAAAACTATGCAGGATAATGACAACTGTATGTTTTCATTCAAACCTCAATACCTGGTCCCTTGTTGTCAGCTGATTATAGTTAAAATAAGATACAACACCTAGGCATATAGCCATATATGGGTATGAAAACCCTAATACAAATCAAATAGAAGGTAAAGGCAAAAAAATAAGGTGAACTAAGTGCACTCCCTTTAACTAAAGGAACTATATCTCTACAAAACTAATCTAAATACATTGAATAACTAATAATCCCATATTAGGGACACCCTTTGGACCTATAACTAGTCTCACTACAGTCATAGTAATTCCCTGAAGCCCTAACCTAGAAAGAAACTCAAGTTGTCCCCAACTGGATGACCAACTAACGTCAGGGGTATTCCCTACTAAAATGACTATTCTCCCCACAATCATAACATACTGTAGGAGCTCTAGGCTAGTGAAGAACACATGATAACTCTACCTGAATAACCAATTTACATCTGGGGCACTCTCTAAACCATTGACCAATCTCACTACAATAGAAGCAAGTTCCTGGAATACTCTGAGGTACTATACCCACTAATCTAGATTGGATGCCATGACTTAAACATCCATATCAAATACTCAACAAGGTTCGATGAGAACTCTATCCATCATGACCACCATTATATATTTGAAATCCATATGTTTTCTAAGATGCTACCAGTATGGAACTCAAAGTCTAAGAGTGAAGCTGATCCCCATCGAGAGGATCCCTACTCACGAACGAAATACCAATAGCATTATACTGATGATATAGCCTCTTAATGCCACCTCTATAAGTCTCAATACATGCTTTCTCTACAATCCTTGCATGGTCAACAAACTTAGAGAAAAAATATCTGGGTACTATCAAATACTCTGATGCTAAACAAAGTGGCAAAGCTAATCCTCTGATAAATCTGTGCACCAGATCGTGCTCTAAATGATATACATATGCATATGTCTAGACTACTTAAGAAATCCTATCTCATACTCTACAATCAATAAAGAACCCTATTAAAAAACAATAAACCTAACTTTGGCCTGAGAACTGCATGATGTACCGGATATCATCTTTTTTGTAAGGTATCCATAAAAGGATTTCAAACACTAGTGTTGAATTTTGAAAGGGTAAAGTGGTCAAAAACTCTACCAGATCTTTTCTTGGACTCAAACCCTCTTGCTAACATTGAAGATGTTTGGTATCAATCTTGATCCCTAGTACAATATTGCACTAAAGCTATAGAAACATGCACTGAAGTTTTATTTAAATTTACTAATAACCTTGATTCATCCATCTAGAATGGAATAGAGTCAAAGAATATGCTAGAGGCTCATAAAAATACAAACACACGACAAGGAGTCAAGAATAAAACTTTCTATGAATGCCCTGTAGCCTCTAGAAGATAGGATACATATATCTCTATACCAATTTATAGGACTTTACTAGATACTTAGCTCTTCTACCAACACAATGGTAAACCTAAGCTCTAGTGCCAATTCATCATAACCTAAATTTTATGTCATTATGGAACATACTATAACCTACTAATAGGTAAGCCAACCTATCGTAATAACCCTTCAGGTCATTTTAAAAATTTCCACTTATTTTTGTTGTTGGAGCTTCCCTATACCTGCCCCAAGTTATTTATGACTTGCTGAAACTGACAATTTGGTTACCGAGTAGTTCATTCAGTTTTTAGAGCTAATTTTCTATTTTGAAGTCTTTATAGGTTCTAAATAGCCACTGGGTGAAATCTTTAGTTGAACAACTGTGAATGTAAATTTTGGCTATTTTAATATCTCTATAATATTGATTTTAGGCTAGGTGGACTCTTGGTTTAGGTCCCAAGGTACCCAGGCAAATTTTGACCTATTGGTCAAAATGTTAAGAAAATGAAAGATGGTGTGGGACCCATATTTTGTCAAAATAACCTTGAATAGAAATTTTGGTTATGTCATTGAGTCTAGAATGTCAAATTTGATAGGGTTATATAGTCCATTTGCATATAGGGGATTTTGAATGAATCTTGAGGGCCTGTCAGAGACTTAGAAAAATCTATGTCTAATGTAGTATCTGGTGGATCACTAATAGTGGTAGTTTGGGCCACAATCACAACTCCTTTTATTAGGGAAGCAGATGTCGTGATTATAGGGCTAACTGTCATGATTGAGACTCTTTTGTGCAACCTAAAATTTTACAATAGCAACTTAGGTGACAGCCATCATATATCACGATATTGATAGTTGGGTCATGATAGCGATACTCAAGAACTTGGTATAGGTTTAAATAGACCCATTTTTCATAATTTTGCTCATTCTTCATTCATTCCAAGAGAGGTAAAACCCTAAATAGAGAGATAACTTAAAATTGAGTCTTGTAGATGATTTATGAGCTTGGCTAATATTTAAATTCATGTTCCCCATTTATTTGAGGTAAGATTTCACCCTCTTTATGGTATAATTCCCCATTTCTTCTTCAAATACCCCCAAAACACTGGAGGCTTGATTTTGGCCCTAAATTAGCTAGGGTTTCACCCATTCTTAAGAGTAATAACTCGTTGAGCATGTGGGATTATTGGGTTGGCTTCGAAAATATGATTTTTCATAAATAGGGGCCATAAGGGATTTTGGAATGATTTTTGGACTCAAATCACAATAGTGAAACATGGGTATCATTATTCTCCTATTGATCAGAAGAATATGATTTTGATAGCTTGGCATCTTGTGGAATCTTTTTGGAAGTGAAAAATGCTGATTTAGTATATCTTGTGAGCTTTCTTTGGTGTCCAGGTATGCTAAGTTTTACCCCTTGTTAGATTTAGCTAATTCATAGTATGTTAATAATATTATGTTGGATTTGGGATGCGTTTTTGGTGTTTGAGTGATAGGATGCAATTCTTTGGTTAGTTGGACTGTTTGAATATTTTAGATACTATTTTAGGTATATTTAGCCTATTTAAACATATCGTAGGTGAAGTTGACTTGGTGGTTCTTGTTTAGGATGGAAATTTCTTAGATACTCAACTAATGAGGAGAATGTCTTAGTCATATGGGTTTAAGGTGAAACTTACCTTAGTTGTCGTTACATTAAGTAGAATTAATTTATTTGTTCTAAATTGAGAGAAATTATTATCCTAGGGGTAGTTGTGGCTTTTTCAACATTTAATAATGGATTTAGATACCTTATCCTAGTTCAGGGTAGTCATTGCTTGGTAAATGATTTTGGAGATTTAGAAGTGGGATTTTTGACCCACCTTAGGCCAAGACTTGTGATAGTTATTGAAGACCCTTTAATACGCTTGTGTACATATAGGAAGATGGTTATTTTTGTGGTATTTATACACCTTGGTACTTATTGGTTATGATGGATGACGTTGAAACTAATGCTTAATAATTATACAATGAATTAATTTTTAGTTAAGCTTATGATGAGCTATTGAATATGTTATTAATTTGGATATTTATTAGGATATCGAATATACTATTAAATAAGACCTTGATTATGATATTGACTATTGATAAATTATGTTATTGATTAAGTCAATGAATGAGCTATTAACAATGTCAGTGATTGTGCTTATTGATATATTAGCATTTACACTATTATTCATGCTAGGGGTCATGCTTATTGAATATAATAGTGATTAATTTATTGATTATGCTATAAATAAGTTATAGATTATGCCATGGATTATCTACTGATCAAACTATTGATTATGCAAATGATAAGCTATCTACTAAGCTAATGATAAGCCATTAATTAGGCAATTGATAAGTTATCAACTATGCTTTTGATGATGCATATTTATTATTTTAGTGATCATGTTTATTGATTATATTAGCAAATATGTTATGAACTATGCTAAAAAGCATGCTTATTGACTATATCACCGATTATGCTATTGATTATGCTAAAGATCCTGCTTACTTATTATTTTGGCTATTATGCTATTGATTATGCTAGATCTCACGCTTTTCATTATGATAATTGGTCCTAATAATATTCTATCTTGATGGTTATGCTAGTAAATACTCTTATGATTATGTTATTGTCCATGATAATGATGAAACGATTACTGATACAAGTTTGGATATTACTTATGCTTTGAATTATACAAATATCAAATGAAGTCTAGATAGTGTTAATGATATCGCTTATTTATACGGGGTAGAAGTCCAAAGGATGGCTATGATAATACTGATGATATCAGTTTTTTATACCCGGTAAAAGTCTGAAGGATGGGTACGATAATAATGATGATATTGATGACATTGTGGTGATGATATGGAGGATGACATCGATGATTATATTTCTAATGATATTATGATCTGATGACATCGAGGTGTGAGATTGACAATAGTAATTCTAGTTAAGTATGAAAATGAAAAAAGAGTTATAATGGGGTATGATATGAATGGATTCTTGTGATATAATAATTTGTTGATAAATGTTGGTTAGTTGATAAAAAATAATTAGTTGATAAGAGAAGATTAGCTACTATATTAAGATTAGTTATTAAGTGATTTTTAGTCAATAAAGGATGATTTATCGATATATGAGGATTAGTTGTTACATGATGATTAGTTGATAAGTGTTGATTAATTGACAAATAATGAATATAGACAAATAATGGTTATAGAATGGCATGACTTAGAGGAATTCCAATTGTACTATGAGAATTAATAAATGATAGTGGTGGGTTATTCAATCGTGTTTGTGCCTTTCAGGCTTATGGGAGCTAATTTTGTAGGTATGATTTCATGTGTTGATGATTTATATTACATTATTCTATTATTATCATCTATTTACTTATTTATGCACAATGATTTGTGAGTTACTTCAGGTTTGTCTATACCTTGACTTAGTTATGTTATCTCACATTTTATCATACTTATATCATGATTTAGCTCTGTTGGATGATGATACCTATTGAGTAATCGTGGTTTGGCACTCATACTACACTTTTATAACTTTTTGGTGCATATCTAATAGTGGTTTCCATTATTGATCGACATTCGTGTTGTGTTGATATGCAGAGATAGGGTGCACTCTTGGAGTCTAAGTCACTTATTTCCTTCTATCTTTCTATGTTTAGTCTTTTTTTGAGATTGATGTTATAACTATTTTAGATAATTAAGTTGTGTTATTATTTCTAGATACTCTTGTACTGTCTTTACCAGGTCATTGGATGGTATCTCTGTTGACTACCTTGATCTTTTTTAAATAATTTGCTTATTCATAAGTTATGTTGTTGACTTCCGCATATGTTTGGTAATTTCCACCAAGTTAACCTATTATGTTTAACTACAGGTTATAATTTGGCATACCTACTGTCGAATAGAGTAGGTGCCATCATGACTCATAAATTGGGTCGTGACAAATTGGTATCAAAGCCAGGTTTCATTAGTATTGTTTGTATAAGAGTAAGTGCCTAGCAGAGTCCTGTGGATTAGAATGATGACATTCGTTTCCTATCTTTGGGAGGCTATGGGACATTCTTAGGAGTTCTTTACATCCTTCACTCATTTCTTGCTAAGAGTATGAGTTGTTTATAGAACATTCCTTTGATTTCACTCTTTCTCATATGGCTAGGATATGCGATACCGGTAAATAAGACAAACGTCCCACGATAGGGCCTAGGTATATTAGTATTCTTCATGGATGACCCAGAGGTCATGGGAAGAATAGATATGTATCCCTAGATAGGTTCCAAGAGAGAGAGACTTCACCAGACCCGATTCCCACTCTTGAGCCAGAGATTCTTTCGCCCTAGCCAGCGGTGGGCCAGGGAGAAGCCTAGGATCCACCACGGTTTATTTCTTCTTCAGTGCTCACAGATGCTTTATTTTAGATTTTGGGGTTAGTTGGTGGAGCATCATCTGATGGTGTACAATGTATAGATCAAAGTGGTACTAAGGCGGGGGTACAACATATAGCTGTGGCTCCCAGAGTTGAGGTCCCTCCTGAGCCGGTGGTTTCTTAATCTATAGTTTCTCAACTAGTAGTTGCCCAGCCTCCTATGTATACTGAGGAGCAGAAGATGTTGAGTAGATTCTTTAGGTTGGCTCCGCCTAGGTTTTTGGTTCTCCGAGCGAGGATGCATATGAGTTTATAATTGTTTGTGAGGATAGGCTTTATAATTTAGGCCTTGTTGAGACTCATGGTGTGGATTACATGACTTCTCAATCGAACTTAGCTGCTCCACATTGGTGAAGAGGTTATATGGATTCTAGAACATTTGGATTTCATCCTTAGACATGGACTTAATTCTATGAGATGTTGTTGGAGAAGTATTGGAACGACCCGAAATCGCCTCTCAGGATGTCACACGGTGCTTAAGGCTACAAGTAACCCCAAGATAACACTTAGAGCCGGTTTCTACCCAAAAACACTTAATTCAAGATAAGGATAGACTTAAACACTCGCATAGCCATATCACAAGAAAGGAAATAAGAAAGGATAATTGGTTCATATAACCACGACATAGAGAAATATCAACAAAATCACAATGTTGATCCCTCTCGACATATCACAAGTCTGATACTAGTCTGACAAAGCCTCTATGAATCAAAATCTAAAGAGCCCTGGGATAGACCCCAACTGACTCAAAATGGACTGAAAATAAAACATAGTCTCTCTAGCATAGTAAACATCTAAAGATCGGTCCTCGAACCAGGAGGACTCACCACTGTAGAAAACGTAAGCAAGGTGCTCGGAGAATTACAGGTGAGGCTGGGACTGAGCACCTGAACCTACATTATAAAACAATGTAGCACATAGACATATATGTGGATCAGTACTTTTGAATGTACTGAGTATGCGGGGGGCATGCATATGTATAACGTAGTAACGATCTTTTCTTCAATCAAATCATGTATGCATAATGAGATGGCTCACATAGCTTGAACAAGTATAAAATATAAAACTCATAAGTCATGTAGAATAAAGCATGAAACACAATCTCGTGAGTCATCATTATTTAACTTCAAAATCGGAAACCTTCTCTTACTATCAAAGCCCGAAGGCTAAGGGATTTCAAACCACACTTTCAAGTCATGCATATATCTCAAGAGAGTAAAATGTTCTTCAATGCTCAACACTTCAAAATCATTTAGAAACTCATAAACTTGGAATTCAAAATCATAAAACTTGAAAACATACTTGAAGGCATTTCATTCACTTCAGAAAATATCTCATCTCAAATCAATACCTTGATTAGGGAATATCTTTGCAATTCAACCATTTAGGAAAATAGATTATAGGGAAGGAAAATAAGAATTTAATTTCAAAGTTCGAAAGGCAAGGGAGGTTCTCGTAACCGACATAAACCATGCGAGCTACATCGAGTCCAACATTTTGTCCTCCTAAGATAGAGACCCCACAATGGGGAGGAGCGTCATACTCTTGCCAAAGAGTATAACCTAGGTCTAGTGATCACTAAACGAAAATCGGCCTCGGGACCACATAATCAAATCGGCCTCAAGCCCACTCATAATCATAATATAATCAGCCTCAAGCTTACATCCTATGGTGGGACATAGTTTTTGGAGTAAGAAATCATAGTAGCTTACCCACTCGGTGCTAAATACTACTTCCTTTAGATTACCTGCACTCATCTTATAAAAATTCGCTTTTAGAACAATCTCATGGTTCACCACGAACCCATTAATAAAATCAATAATCTCATATAGTAAAGTAGATTTCAAAGCTTTCAGACCATTAGGTCAATTCAATTTTCATCCATCCCAAAATACTCAAATCATGAGTGCTTATAGCACGAGAGTTCATAATTTCATAAGTCTCTAATAGGGCTTACTAACCCATAGTTCAATTTCAAGTTAAAGCTTATCAAAAGCATAATATATAGCATATAGATTCATAAATCATGTGGAAATCTGGAAATTTCAGCAATTCATCTCGAAATCTCAATGTACTCATATACTTCAATATCTCAACATTTCAACTATAAGCTTCTCAAGAAGTAAAGTTATAGGGTTTATCTAGCTGTAAACAATCAAGAAAACATGTAGAAATCATGTCATTTAACTCTTAATTCATGAGAAATATCAACATAATCCGTTCAATAAATATGGGTGAAAACCCCAATTCAAACTCATGTAAAAAAAACCATAATTTCAGCGAAATCATGATGCAAATAAACATTTTGGGAACAAAGGTGAAAGGGTTACCCAAGTTCAAAACCTCACATACCTTGAATTTGAAGCTTTAGAAGAACTCTCACTTTTGGAGCTCTACTCTTGCTCTAGAATGAGGTTTGTTGAGACCCTTCACTTGGGAACCTAGAATCTTGACTCAATTTAGAAAATCTATGGTAGATTCATGAGATTCTTTGAAGAGGTTTTGAGTATTTAGGGTTTTTGTTGAGAGAAAACTTGATAAAACCCTAATAGGATGCTTGCAAATGGCTTTGATTTAGTGGTTCCATGATTTTATAGGCTTGGAAAAAGTACAAAATACCCTTTTAAAAATTTGTACAAAACTGGAAAAATTGAACTGGAACCTGATTTCGAAGGCCTCCGCGACGCGCCACTAATCGCGTTGGCTCTCTAGAAAATGACAATTGGGAAATTGATAGCCTCCACGATGCGGAGCAATGCATTTTCCCACTGGTTGGGACCTAGGACTCCTCTGCGATGCACCACTATCGCGGAGTGCTACTGGAAATTGACAATTGCTAAATGCACCCTTTTCGCGATGCATTAGGCTCTCAAATAATGCAATTTTTACGATGAAGGCTTAGGTTGGCCATAACTTCTCACCCGAGTGTCTGATTTGGGAAAATCTTATATCGATGGAAAGCTTATCAGATTTTCCACGTGATAAAAAATTGAAATTAGGGAAATTCTACATGGTTAGCATGATACTCACATAGGAAGCTACTTCTTAATCTTTTAGGGCCGAAATCACATCTCACTCGACACGCCCTAAGGCTCAAACTATGATGGAACTTTACAGGACCTTACAATATCTCCCCCTTGGTAACACTCATCCTTGAATGTCGAAATTTAGGCTAGGAATCAAGGAAAATTGAGTACACTCATCCAAATAAAGGACTAAACGGTTCAAGGCCTCTCTAAACTCATGAATACTCCTTAAAATACACAAACTCATACAAGAATAGATTCATAACTAAACTTTAGATTAGAAAAGCTGAATCAAGGAAGATGGTACCTTCGAATTTGTTTAAACTTACAGAAAAGAGGTGCGGGTACTTGGATCGCATGTCAGCTTCCGCCTCCCAAGTAGCACCCTCAATAGATTGATTTCGCCACAAAACTTTGACCAAGGGAACTTCTTTGTTCCTTAGTCTACAGATCTGAAAATCTAGGATCTCCACAGGAATCTCATCAAAAGAAAGGCTATCTTGAACATCAACACTCTCTGAAGGATCAACCACAACTGAATCACTGATATACTTTTTAAGCATGGAGATATGAAAGATAAGATGAATGGTGGACAACTCCGGGGGCAACTAAACCTCGTAGGCCACTCTACCAACACGGCTCAGAACTCAATATGGGCCAACATAACAGGGACTAAGCTTCCCTTTCCTGCAAAACCTCTTAACCCCTTTCATGGGTGAAATCTTCAAGTACACCAAATCACGCACCTTAAACTCAAGATCTCTCATCGTCATATTAGCGTAAGACTTTTGATGACTCTGAGCGGTTTTCAACCTTTCTCTAAATACCTTAGCTTTCTCCATAGCTTCGAATACTGTATCAAGCCCACACGTGGCAGCTTCGCCTACTTCAAACCAACCTATGGGTGATCTACACCTCCTACCATACAAAGCCTCAAATGGTGCCATCTCAATGCTAGCATGGAAACTATTGTTATAGGCAAACTCTATTAATTGCAGATTCTCATTCTAACTTTCTTTAAAATCAAGAGCACACGTCCTTAACATATCCTCTAGGGTCTGAATGGTCCTCTCATCTTGACCATCTTTCTGCGGGTGAAAAGCTGAACTCAAAAGAACTTAGGTGCCAAGACCCTGCTGAAATGCCCTCCAAAACTGAGAAGTAAATTGAGTACCCCTATCCGAAAAGATAGATAAGGGAACTCCATATAGTCTGACCAACTCCCGAACATACAATCTAGCATAATCCTCAGTCATATAAGATTTATGTATGGGCAAAAAATATGCGGACTTAGTCAACCTATCTACAACAACCCAAATAGAATAATGATGACGACGTGAAAGAGGCAACCCAGTCATGAAGTCCATATTCACCATCTCCCACTTCCAAGTGGGTATACTAAACTTTTGCACCACACCAGCCGATCTTTTGTTCTCTACCTTAACCTGTTGAAATGTCGAACACTTTTATACAAACTCGGCGATGTCTTTCTTTATACCGCTCCACCAGTAGATTTCCCACAATTTGCGATACATCATCGTAGTACTGGGATGAATAGAATAACATGCGCCATGGTTTCACCCATAATCTTCTGCCTCAAATCATTAACACACGGAACACACAAGCTACCATGCACCCTCAACACACCATCTCCCCCTTGGGAGAAAACCTCGACCTTTTGGTCCTTACTGACTCCTTCAGTTTGACCAAACTAGGATTCCTAACCTGCTTCTCCTTCACTTCCAAAACTAATAAAGATTCAGAGCTACTCTGCACCAACGTACTCCCTTCACCGAATCAATGAATCTAACACCTAACCTAGATAGACAATGAACATCATAAGCTAACTCTCTCTTACCTTCCTCAATATGTGTAACACTACCTATGAACAATCTGCTAAGGGCATCCACCGTCATATTAGCCTGGCTCGGATGATACAACACACTCAGATCATAATCTTTCAATAACTCTAACCACCTTCTCTACCTAAGATTCAACTCCTTCTGGGTAAATACCTATTGCAGGCTTTTATGATCAGTAAACACATCAACATGGACACCATAAAGATAGTGTCTCAAAATTTCCAAAACAAAAACCATAGCAGCTAACTCAAGATCATGGGTCAGGTAGTTCTTTTCATACGGCTTTAACTGTCTAGAGGCATAGGTTATAAACTTACCTCTTTGCATCAACACACAACCCAAACCAACTCTAAAGGCATCATAATACACCACAAAACCATCAGAACCATTAGGCAAAGTCAACACAGGGGCTGAAGTAAGTCGAGTCTTTAACTCCTAAAAAATCTTCTCATAGGAATTAGACCACTGATATTTAACCTTTTTTGGGTCAACCGGGTCATAGGAGATGCAATGGAAGAGAAACCCTAAACGAAATGATGGTAATAGCCTACTAGACCCAAGAAACTCCTAATGTCAGATGGAGAGATAGGTCTAGGCCAGTTTCTCACAACTTTTGTCTTTTGGGGATCAACTCTAATACCCTCGGCTGAAACAACATGACCTAGGAAGGCTACAGACCTTAGCCAAAATTCACACTTACTAAATTAGGCAAACAATAGGTGATCTCTAAGAGCATGCAAGACAATTCTAAGATGAGTTGCACTGTCATTCTTATCACGGGAGTACACAAGGATGTCATCTATGAAGATAATAATGAATGTATCAAGGTATTACTTGAAAACTCGATTCATGAGGTCCATGAAAGCTGCTAGGGCATTGGTTATCTCGAAAGACATGACTAGAAACTCAATATGACCATAAGGGGTTCAGAAGGCTGTCTTTTGAATATCAAAGTCTCTCACCTTAAGCTGATGAGAGCCAAATCTAAGGTCTATCTTGGAGAAATAACTTGCGCCTTGCAACTGATCAAACAAGTTATCAATTCTCAGAAGAGGATACTTATTTTTTATGGTGACTTTGTTGAGTTGACGGTAATCAATGAACATACATAAAGATCCATCTTTCTTTCACACGAACAAGATGGGTATACCCCAAGGAGAAATACTGGGCCTAATGAAACCTTTATCTAAGAGATCTTTGAGTTGTTTCTTTAACTCCTTGATTTCTGTAGGTGCCATAAGATATGGTAGAATAGAAATAGGTCGAGTGTTGGGAAGAAGGTCAATTCCAAACTCTATCTCTCTATCAGGAGGTACCCCTGGTAGATCATTCGGAAAGACATCGGGGATCTCATTAACAACATCAACCGACTGGATGGTTAGAGTCTCGGACTTAGTGTCCTTCACCCTAACTAGGTGGTAGATGCAACCTTTGGATATAAGCTTTCTGTCTTTGATATAGGAGATAAAATGACTCTTGAGAGATACCGAACTCCCAGACCACTCAAACATTAGTTCATCAGGAAATTAAAACTTGACCATATGGTTACAACAAGCTATAAATGCATAACAAGAATGAAGTCAATCCATACACAAAATGAGGTCAAAATCTATCATGTCTAACTTTATCAAATTCGCAAGTATGACTCTATAAAGCATAGTAATAGGGCAATTTCTATACACTCATTTAGAAATAACAGACTCTTCGACTGGTGTGGAAACTAGAAAAGGCTCACAGATCTTTTCGGGACTCATTTTGAAATTCACAGCTACAAGTGGGGTCACATAAGAGAGACTTAATCCGAGATCCAACAACACATACACATCAAAACAAAAGACACAGAGCATACCAGTAATAACATCAGGGGAGTTCTCCTGCTCCCGATGGAGTGGTAAGGCATAGAACGTATTCTGGAGCTGACCACCAGTAGTGCTAGAAGAAGAACCCTGAGCAGGGGCGGGATGAAGTATTAGAGCTGGGGTACTAGCAGCCTATGCTTGAGGTTGGGTATCTCTGTTCCCCATTCTAGGATGGGGGTAATTTCTAAGTTTATGGCCCTGCTTTCCACAACTAAAACAACTCCTTAAATATCCAAAGCACTACCCAATGTGGTTTCTACCACATTTAGCTCAAGAAGGATAACGGGGCTTATTATCAATACTATTCTGTGGCACAGATATGATAGGCCTACTACCTTGCTCCGGCCTACCTCTAGAAACAGGAGCACTAGCTTATGAAGGAACTAGAATATGTGGACATCTCTGAAACTGAGGGCAGCTCCCTTCAAGGAACCTAGGCCAGTTAAACTCGTGCTGATGAGATCTAGTCCTCTTGTTACTCCTTAATCTATCTCTCTTTCTAAGCTTATCCGCCTTCATCTATTGGGCATGAGTCATCAACCTAGCAAGATCCATATCTTTATGCAACATCACAGCCTAACACTCTTTTAGTACCATCCCAGAAACACCGATCACAAACTTACTCGTACCAACTCGAGTGTCAGAAATCAAATCCGAAGGATACTTGGCCAACTTATTGAACTTCAAGAAATACTCCTTAACAGTCATGGATCCTTGCCTCAAGTTTATGAACTCCTCAATCATCGTCTCCCTTATCTCAAGTGGAAAGAACTGATCTAAAAAGGCATCTTGGAATAATTGCTAAGTCATAGGAGCGGCATTCTCACCTCTACCCTTTTTCTACAATACAACCCAATCATAAGCAATGTCTTTCAATTTTTAGGATACGAACACAACACTCTCTTCTTCCAAAACCTGCATCATATTAGTGATCTTCCTCATCTCCTCCAAGTACAGCAAGAGGTCCTCGTCTGTCTTGGACCCATAGAACTCAGGCGGATTCATCCTTATAAAGTCATGAATCATAGCTACGGCTACATCACTACCCGACTGATTAGAAACTGGGGCCTGGTTATTGGCCCAAATATTTACGGTGACCGCTTAGGCTAATGCCTGAAAGGCTGCCCTAAACTCAGCATGGGACACCATCTCATTCAAGGGATTAATAGGTGGAGGTGGCTCATCATTATTTTTTTGGAAATTCGCTCTTCGAGGAGGCATTTTCTAAAAATAGAAGAGCATGGATCATTAGATAAGAGGGACAACAGTAGGCACGATAGAATCTGAAAGAAGAAACAACTTGTTCCTATAATGTCTCATAGCCTCTTGCTCATTAGTGTGGTGCGCTATACATCGATGATCAATACTCTACTCAACATGGCTTTTCAGACTTCTGAGGACTCTTTAGAAACCTTAGGCTCTGATACCAAGTTTGTAACGACCCTAAATTGCCTCCTGTGATGTCACATGATGCTTAAGGCAACAAATAGCCCCAAGCTAACCCTTACAGCCGGTTTCTACCCAAAAACACTTAATTCAAGATAAGGATAGACCTAAACACTCGCATAGCCATATCACGAGAAAGGAAATAAGAAAGGATAATTGGTTCATATGACCACATCATAGAGAAATCTCAACAAAGCTACAATATTGATCTCTCTCAACATATCATAAGTTTGATACTAGTTTGACAAAGTCTCTATGAATCAAAATCTAGAGAGTCATTTGGACAGGCCCCACCTAACTCAAAATGGACTAAAAATAACACATAGTCATTCAATCACAGTAAACACCTGAAGATCAGTCCTCTAACCAGGAGGACTCACAACTGTAGAAAATATAGGCAAGGTGCTCGGAGAATCACAAGTGAGGCTGGGACTGAGCACCTGAACCTATATTATAAGATAATGTAACACATAGACATATATGTGGATTAGTACTTTGGAATGTACTAAGTATGCTAGGGTTCATGCATATGTATAAAGTAGTAACGATATTTTCTTCAATCAATTCATGTATGCATAATGAGATAGCTTACATAGCTTGAACAAGTATAAAATATAAAACTCATAATTCATGTAGAATGAAGCATGTAACACAATCTCGTGAGTCATCATTATTTAACATTAAAATTGGAAACCTTCTCTTACTCTCAATGCCCGAAGGCTAAGGGATTTCAAACCACACTTTCAAGTCATGCATATATCTCAAGAGAGTAAAATATTCTTCACTGCTCAACACTTCAAAATCATTTAGAAACTCATATACTTGGAATTTGAAATCATAAAACTTGAAAACATACTTGAAGGCGTTTCATTCACTTTAGAAAATATCTCATCTCAAATCAATACCTTGATTAGGGAATATCTTTGCAATTCAACCATTTAGGAAAATAGGTTATTAGGAAGGAAAATAAGCATTTAATTTCAAAGTTCGAAAGGTAAGGGAGGTTCTCATAACCGACATAAACCATGCGAGCAATATGGAGTCCAACATTTTGTCCTCCTAAGGAAGAGATCCCACATTGGGGAGGAGCGTCATACTCTTGCCAAGGAGTATAACCTAGGTCTAGTAATCTCTAAATGAAAATTAGCCTCAGGCATACATCCTATGGTGGTACGTATGTTTTGGAGTAAGAAACCGTAGTAGCTTACCCGTTCGGTGCTAAATACTACTCCCTTTAGATTACCTGCACTCATCTCATAAAAATCCACTTTTAGAACAATCTCATGGTTCACCAAGAACCCATTAATAAAATCAATAATCTCATATAGTAAAGTGGATTTCAAAGCTTTCGGACTATTAGGTCAATTCAAATTTTAACCATCTCAAAATACTCAAATCATGGGTGCTTATAGCATGAGAGTTCATAATTTCATAAGTCTTGAATAGGTCTTACTAACCCATAGTTCAATTTAAAGTTAAAGTTTATCAAAAGTATAATATATAGCATATAGATTCATAAATTATGTGGAAATCTAGAAATTTCAGCAATTCATCTCAAAATCTCAGTCTAGTCATATGCTTTAATATCTCAACATTTCAAATACAAGCTTCTCAAGGAGTAAAGTCATGGGGTTTATCCAGCTATAAAAAATCAAGAAAACCTGTAGAAATCATGTCATTTAACTCTCAATTCATGAGAAATATCAACATAATCCGTTCAATAAATATGGGTGAAAACCCCAATTCAAACTCATGTAAAAAAACCCATAATTTCAGCGAAATCATGATGCAAATAAACATTTTGGGAACAAGGGTGAAAGGGTTACCCAAGTTCAAAACCTCACATACCTTGAATTTGAAGCTTTAGAAGAACTCTTACTTTTGGAGCTCTACTCTTGCTCTAGAATGAGGTTTGTTGAGACCCTTCACTTGGGAACCTAGAATCTTGACTCAATTTAGAAAATCTATGGTCGATTCTTGAGATTCTTTGAAGAGGTTTTGAGTATTTAGGGTTCTTGTTGAGAGAAAACTTGATAAAACCCTTATAGGATGCTTGCAAATGGCTTTGATTTAGTGGTTCCATGATTTTATAGGCTTTGAAAAAGTACAAAATGCCCTTTTAAACATCTATGAAAAACTGAAAAAATTGAACTAGAACCCCATTTTGAAGGCCTCTGGGATGTGCCACTAATCGCGTTGGCTCTCTGGAAAATGACAATTGGGAAATTGACAGCTTCCGCAATGCGGAGCCATGTATTTTCCCACTGGTTGGGTCCTGGGGCTCCTCCGTGATGTGCCACTATTGTGGAGTCCCACTAAAAATTGACAATTGCTAAATGCACCATCTCTGCGACTCGCTAGGCTTTCAAATGACGCAATTTTTACGACGAAGGCTTAAATTGGCCATAACTTCTTACCCAAGTGTTTGATTTGGGCAAATATTATATCGATGGAAATCTTATCATATTTCCCACATGATAAAAAGTCAAAATTAGGGAAATTCTATATGGTTAGCACGATATTCACTTAGGAAACCACTTTTCAATCTTTTAGGGCCGAAATCATGTCTTACTCGACACGCCCTAAGGCTCAAACTATGAGGGAACTTTGTAGGACCTTACAAGTATATGCCTTGCATCCTTAGGGATCATTTGAGGGATTAATTTTCTAGATTAGAGTAGGGTTCCATGATAGTTATGGATTATGAGGCTTATTTTTATGAGTTGGCTAGGTATGCTACTTCTATTCTAGGTATTAAGTATGAAAGAGTTTGTTGCTTTATTTGAGGATTAAATCTTCTTCGTCATATGTCTACTCAGAGTTTAGTTATGGATTGTAGGTCTTTTTTTGTGGTGTCAGTTCATGCCCAGGTAATGAAGGAGATGTATCATAAGTCCCGTGGGAGCAGCGATAAGAGTCCTAGACATTAGGATAGTTGTATTAGGAATCATAGTAGTTTTTAATTTAGAGGTAGCCATTCTCATGGTTGATATCATATGCATCCATTCTATCAGTCTTGGAGTCATCCTAGTCAACCTATTCAGGCAATGCTTTATGTTACTTTTGAAGGTCAGTCTAGTGCTAGTGATCACCCTAGTCAATATGGCGGTTAGTCTTCGAGAGGTTCATCATATGGTCATTCTAGACGTGGTTATTTTGGGTCAGCTAAATTTGTTGGTTCTGGTTCATATCTTAGTAAATATTATAGTTGTGGATTTTACTTCAGCTCAGAGTATTCCCCCTATTAGAGTAGTTCATCCCTCAGCTAGAGATTGTTCTCAGGCTTGTAGGGGTGGTTTTTAGTATGCTCAAAGAGGTTCTTAGGCAGGCAAGATAGGAGGTTGCTTTAGAGCCCACCCAGATAACAGGCATGATCGATTATATAAAGTACCTACTGGACCCTAGGTTGAGTCATTATATATTGTTGTTATAAGTATAATTTAGGTATATCATTAGTCATCCCTTTCTTTATTTGATCTAAGATCCACCAATTCTTATGTATCTATTTATTATGCTCTACAATTAAAGTTATCTTTGAATTTAATATCCATGCCATTATGTGTATCTACTCCCATGGGTGATTCATTAGTAGTGGATAGGTGTTCAAATTCTGTGTTGTGACTGGTAGAGATATTGATACTTATGTTGATCTTACTATTCTAGGTATAATGGATTAGATGTGATTCTAGGCATGGACTAGTTATCCTACTATCATGCGGCCATGGATTGTTTTGCTAAGATCATTACCTTAATAATGCTCGGTATACCCCCAAAAATATGGCAGGAAAAAGTTAGCTGCGAGCCGATGAAAATTAGTTCTTATGTTTGTTCGAGGAGGCTTAGTTTGAGGGCTTGGGAGTCATATCTTTCTTATATTTGTGATACTTGTATGGAGAGTTTGTCGCTTGACTCTGTTCTTATAGTTTGTGAGTTTCCTGATGTGTTTTCTACCGACCTACCTGGTGTTCACCCTATCCATGATATTGAGTTTGCCATTGATCTCTAGCTTAGCACCCAACCTATTTCTATGACACCTTACTATATGGCTCCTAGAGGGCATAAGGAGCTTAATTCTCATCTTTAAGATCTTTTTGGTAAGGTTTTTATTAGACCGAGTGTGTCTCCTTGGGGAGCTCCGGTGTTGTTTGTGATAATAAAAATGGCTCCATGTATATGTGTATTGATTATAGGCAGCTTAATAATGTAACGGTGAAGAACCATTATCTAATGCCTTGCATTAATGATTTGTTCAACCAGCTTCAGGGAGCGGTAGTCTTTTCTAAGATTGATTTGATATATAGTTACCATTAATAGAGGATTTTGGATGAGGATATCCCAAAGATAGATTTTAGGACCCCTTATGGTCATTATGAGTTCTTGGTGATGTCATTTGGCTTGACTAATGCCCCAGGTGCATTTATGGATTTGATGAATTAAGTATTTAGACCTTATTTGGACTCATTTATGATTGTTTTCACTGATGATATCCTTGTGTATTTAAGGAGTAGAGAGGAGCACGCATAGCATTTGAGGATCGTGTTGTAGACTTTGAGAGATCATGTGCTTTTCACCATGTTCTCTAAGTGTGAGTTTTGGCTTAAGTCTATGGCATTCCTTAGGCATGTGGTGTCTAATGATTGTATTATGGTAGACCTAGCTAAGATTGAGGAGATTTGTGATTGGGATAGACCTACATCTTTAACTGAGGTTTGTACCTTTATTACCTTGGCTGGATATTACAGACGATTTGTCAACGGTTTTTCTACCATTTCAGTGCCTATGACTAGATTAACTTAGAAGGAGGTTTCCTTTTTATTGTCTGAGGAGTGTGAGTTGAGCTTTGGAAAGCTTAAGAATTTTCTTACATCAGCTCATATTCTAGCTTTTCCTATTGAGGGTAAGGTATTCACCATGTATTGTGATGTTTTTAATGTTGTTATAGGTTAGGTTTTGATACAAAAGGTTCATGTTATTACTTATGCTTTAAGGAAGCTTAAGTTGCATGAGCGCAATACTCCACTTATGATTTGGAGTTGGTAACGGTAGTTTTCGCGATTAATATTTGGAGGCATTATCTTTAAGGTGTAAATCATGAGATTTTCATCGATCATCATAGTCTTCAAGATCTTATAATCTAGAGGGACCTTAATCTTAGATAGCATAGATGGATGGAGTTTCTTAAGAATTATTATATCTCGATCTTGTATCATTCATGCAATGCAAATATGGTAGCAAGTGCCTTAAGTCAGAAGGCGGTGAGTATGGGTAGTTTGGCTCATATCTTAGTTTCTAAGAGGTCGTTCGCATGGGACATTTAGTCCTTAGACAACATGATGGTTCACCTTGATATTTTAGATCCTAGAAGGATTCTTCCTAGTATTGAGGCTAGGTCTTCATTATTTGAGCAGATTTGAAATCAATAGTTTATGGATTATATGCTTTTGTTCCTTTGTGAACAGGTGTTTAGAGGTGAGTTCGAGTGTATCAACCTAGATTCTGAGGGTGTTTTGAGATTTGATAGCAGTATTAGTGTTCTATGGCTTGATAACTTGATCCAGTTGATTCTGTATGAGGCTATAGCTTTATATATTCAAGTTATTCAAGCATAGCTAAGATGTATAAAGATTTGAGAGAGCATTATTGGTGGAGTGGCGTGAAGAGATGTGGCAAATTTTATAGCTTGCTGCCTATGTTATCAGCCGGTAAAGGCCAAGTATCAGCGACCTATTAGATTGATTCAAATATTGCCCATTCACAAGTGGAAATAGGAGCAGTTTACCATGGATTTTGTTAGTGGATTGGCTCATACTTCCTGTGGTTCTGATGGCATTTGGGTCATTGTAGACCGGGTGCTAAGTCAGTGTATTTTTTTCCTATTCAGATATGCTTCAATGATGAGAGGTCCATATCTATATGTGTGAGATAGGGTATTTGCATGTTGGGCCCATATATATTATTTTGGAATAAGGTTTCATTCACTTCTATCTTTTGGAGAGCTTTTCAAGAGCATTTGGGTACTCAGGTGGATCTTCATACAACTTTTCATCTACAGATTGATGGTCAGTTTGAGCAGACTATTCAGGTGCTTGAGGATATGCTCTGACCTTGTGTTATAGATTTTAGATTACTATAGGAGAAGAACATAGCCTGTGGTAGGAGATGTCATTCTCTAATTTGATGGTTTGAGACTTCTGAAGCTCTACCTCATGGTATTAACTTGCTACAGAAGTCTTGGATATAGTTAGGGTGACTCAGGATAGGTTAAGAGTACCTCAAAGTAGGAAAAGGCCTATACAGATCATAGTCTTTGTGCCTTAAGATTTGGAGTTAGTGATTAAGTATTCCTCCGAGTATCGCCTATGAAGGGTGTGATGAGATTTGGGAGAAAGGGCAAGCTCATGCTTAAATATATTGGACCTTTCGAGATTCTTCGCACAGTTGGTGAGGTGGCTTATGAGTTAGCTTAAACTCTAGATTTTTCTATTTTCCATCCAATTTTCCATGTCTCCATGTTGCAACAATGCATTCTTTATCAATATCATGTGCTTAGATAGGACTCAGCCTAGTTGGATGAGCATTTGACCTTCGTGGTGGATTCTGTGCTTATTTTGGCCAGTGATGTCAGGCAATTGCACACTAGGGAGATTTTTGTAGTTAAGTTTCAATTGAGGCACCACCCAATAGAGTAGGCTACTTGGGAGATAGAGAGAGAGATGTGGGCCCAGTATCCTCACATATTTGAGACTTTAGGTACATCCTACTCATTAACTTTTGTAGAAAAAAGCTCCTTTAGTAGTGGATATTGTAATGATCCTTTTGGTCATTTTCCATTTTTCCTCCTATTTTCATTGTTAGAGCTTCTCTATGGATGTCCTAAGTCATTTATGACTTGCTAGAATTACAGTTTGGTTATCGGGTAGTTCGTTTGGTTTTTAGAGTCAATTTTTTATTTAAAGTCTTCATTGGTTCCAAATGGCCATTTAGCAAAAACTTTATTTTAATGACCTTGAATGCAAATTTTGACTGTACCGACCGCTCCAGCATGTCAATTTTAGGCTAGGTGGACACTTGGTTTGTGTCCTAAGGCACCCAGGCTCATTTTGACCAATTGGTCAAAAAGTTAAGAAAATAAAAGTTGGGTGTGGAACCCATATTTCATCAAAATGACCTCAGTTGGAACCTTTAAATGGACTGTTGAGTCCGGCACGTCAGATTTTATAGGGTTAATTAGTCCATTTATGTGTAAGCGATTTTGGATGAACCCCGAGGGCCTAGTGGAAACTTGAAAAATTTCAAGTCTACTAGTGTATCTGGTACATCGTTAATACTAATGGTTTCAGCCACGATCACAACTCCTTTGAGCAGGGCGGTAGATACCGCAATCACAGGGTTAACTATTACGATTGCGACTCCTTTGTGCACCTAAAATATCGTGATAGCGATACCTTTGTCGTGATAGTGACAACCACCATATATCGCGATAGTAGTAATCGGGTTGAGATTACGATACCCGAGAAGCTAGTATGGGTATTAATAGACCTTTTTTGCATAATTTTTCTATTATTCATCTATTACAAGAGAGCTAAAACCCTAAATAGTGATATACCTTGAAATTGAGGCTTATGTGTGAATTAGGAGCTTGGCTAGCATTTATTTTTGTGAATTCCCTTCCATTTGTTGTAAGGTTTCACCTATTTTATGGTAGAATTTCTCATTTCTTTTTCAAAAATCCCAAAACCTTGAAGGCTTGATTTTATACCTAAATTGGCTCAAATTTCACCCATATTTAAGGGTAATAACTCCTTGATCATGAGGGATCATTGGGTTGGCTTAAAAAATGTGAATTTCTGTAAATGGGACCCACATAAGATTTTGGTATGATTTTTGGACCCAAAGCACAATAGTGCAATATGGTAAACATTATTCTCGTATTGATGTATAGAATGTGATTTTGATAGCGTGGCATTTTGTGTAAGCTTCTCTTAAGGAATAACGGTGATTTAGTGGATCTTGTGAGCTTTCTTAGCCATCCAGGTAGGCTATTTTTTACCCCTTGTTAGATTGAGGTAATTCATATTATATTTATGAAATTGTGCTGGATTTGGGATGTGTTTTAGGTGTTGGTGTGATAGGATGTAATGCTTTGGTTAGTTGGACCGTTTAGGACATTTTGGATACCATTTTGGGCATATTTAGCCTAGATAGTCATATCTTAGGTGAAGTTGACCTTGTTGCTCTTAATTAGGATAGAAATGTCTTAGTTACTCAACCAATGAGGATAATGTCTTAGTCACATGGGTTTAAGATTAAACTTACCCTAGTTTCCCTTACCTTAGGTAGAATATGACTTTGTAGTTCTAAATCAAGGGAAATTTCTATTTTATGGCTAGTTGTTGCTTGGTGAATATCTAATAATGGATTTAGATACCTTAGCCTAGCTTGGGGTAGACATTGCTTGGTAAATTATTTTGGGAATTTAGAAGCGGACTCTTTGACCCACTTTAGGCCAAGAGTTGTGATAGTTATTGAAGACCCTTTGATATATTTGTGTACATCTAGGAAGATGGTTATTTCGGTGATATTTAGATGCCAAGGTACTTATTGGTTATGATGGATGACGTAGAAAGTAATGCTTAGAGATTATGCAATGAATGAATTATTGGTTGAGCTTATGATGAGCTATTGAATATGTTATTGATTTGGCTATTGATGGGCAGCCGAATATTCCATTGAATAAGTCCTTGATTATGATATTGACTAAGCCATACATTATGCTATTGATGAGACAATGAATGAGCTATTAACTATTCTAGTGATCATACTTATCTTTATATTTGTGTTTACACTATTGTTCATGCTAGAGGTCATGCTTATTGACTACAATGGTGATCAAGTTATTAATTATGGTATGAATAAGCTATAGATTATGCCAAGGATTAGCTATTGATCAAGCTATTGATAAGCTATCGATTATACAAATGATAAGCTATCTATTAAGCTAAAAATAAGCCATTAATTAGGCTATTGATAAGTTATTTCCCATTCTTTTGATAATGCCTATCGATTATGTTAGTGATCATTTTTATTGACTATATTGGTCAATACATTATGAACAATGATAAAGAGCATGCGTATTGACTATATTAGTGATTATGCTTTTTATTATGCTAAATATTGTGCTTACTTCCTATATTGACTATTTATGATAATTGATCATGTTAATATACTATGCTAATGGTTATGCTAAAAACTCTAATGATTATGTTATTGGTCATGATAATGATGATATGATTACCGACATAAGTTTGAAAATTACTTATGCTATGAACTATAGAAATATCAATTCAAGTTTAGATATGATGATGATATCAATTATTTATACTCGATAGAAGTTTGGAGGATGACTATTACAATGATGATGATGTCGATTATTTATATCTGGTAGAAATTCAGAGGATGGCTATGATAATGTTGATTATGTTGATGATATTGTGGTGATGATATGAAAGATGATATTGATGATGATATTTATGAGGATATTATTGAATATCCATACTGGTTTGATTCTAGATATATATATACACATATTATACTATGATGTTATACTTATTATGATATGATGACATTGGAATGTGAGATTGATAATAGTAATTCTAGTTAAGTATGAAAATGAGGAAATGGTTATAATGGGGTATGATATGAATGGATTCTAGTGATATCATAATTAGTTTATAAATGTTGGTTAGGTTATAAATAATGATTAGTATATAAGGGATGATTATCCATTATATGAAGATTAGTTGATAAGTCATGTTTAGTCGATAAAGGATGATTTATCGATACATGAGTATTAGTTGCTACATGATGGTTATTTGATAAGTGTTGATTAATTGACAAATTATGAATATAGACAAACGATGGTTATAGTGTGACATGACTTGGATGAATTTCAATTGTATTATGAGAGTTGATAAATGATGGTGGTGAGTTGTTCTATCGTGTTTGTACCTTCCAGGCTTATGGGGCTTGCAATGGATCATTTACTTTTCAGTACTAATTAGTGTATAGGAGCAAATTTTGTAGTTATGATTTCCTGTATTGATGTTTTATATTACCTTATACTATTATTTTCTTTTATTTACTTATTTATGCACAGGGATGTTGGAGTTACTTTAGGTTTGTCTATACCTTGACTTAGTTATGTTATCTCACATTTTATCATACTTATATCATAATTTAGCTCAGTCGGTCGATGATTCCTACTGAGTACCTATGGTTTTGGTACTTATACTACACTTCTACACTTCATGTTGTGTTTATATCTGGTCATAGGGTGAGCTCGAAGAGTCAGAGTCACCTATTTCCTTCTATCTTTCTATGTCATGTCTTTTGTTTGGATACAGAGGTCATTGATTATTCTAGATATTAGGTTGTATTATTACTACTAGATGCTTTTACACTGTCTTTACAAGGTTGTGGAACGGTATCTATGATGACTACCTTGATATATTTTAAATACTATACGTATATATAAGCTGTTTTGTTGATTTCCACCTATGTTGGGCATTTTCTACCTAGTTAAACCATTGTGTTTAACTTTCGGCTACAGTTTGACTTACCTATTGGTGGGAAAGAGTAAGTGTCATCATGACTCATAAATCGTGTCGTGACACTTGTAGTCCAGAACTGCTAGTAACAGACTATCAAAAGAAATGACTAAAAGAAACAAAATAAATGTAATAAAAGGGCCTATATATATATAAAACAACCCCAAGACCTGGTGAGGTTAGTACAAGAGTTTATTAAACATAAGAGTACAAAATCAAACACCAAAATTAATATACATATGCAACCCATCTCTTAATACAACATAGAGATCGGTCTAATCCATAAGAAGGAGAATAGTAATACTCTGAATGTCCGGAGCTCCCCCTAAATCTCTGATCCATAACTGCTCCGCATGATGTACACAATAATAGCGAAAACCCACTCTATGATCTACATGTTGTAGAATTATAGTATGAGTACCTAGTATGTGTTACTCAGTAGGAAACTGCCGACTGAACTCCAAAGATAATGTAAATAATAATAACATGCAAAGCAGAAATATAAACTACAGGCAACTATAGAGAAAGCTAACATAATTTAAGCAAGAGAGGAAACAAGGATAAACATTCCTATTCTAGTTGTATTCATGGACTAAAGTACGATACCGTGCATCACTAGTCAATATATGAGTAAGGAGTGCAGGAAGGATGTATATATATATATATATGTATGTATGTATATATATATATATAGTAGTAGTATACATGGTCAAGGAATACATATAAAATAAGAATAAACAAGGAAAGAAAGGAATATACGGTAATAACATAGTTAGATATATGTATATACAAATAGGTATATAAGACTAACTCAAAGGTAACAACCTAAAGTAGCCAACTAAACCTCTCTAGAAAATCCTAACCCAGTAGGAAAGCTAAGACTAGCATGATTTGGTCCTACATTAAATGTACAACCATAAATACATAGTCCATAATGTAATTTACCAAAACAAGAAAAGGGATCAAAATCATACTTCGAACCTTAGTATCAGTCCATAATCATCCTTTCATGAACTAACCATAATAGCAAAAATAAAGTAATCGCTTAGTCTGAACAAAAAATACCTAACTAGGGCCCCATAAACCCAGAAGGTTGACACAACACTCAACAAAATAGAAATCATAGCTTATATTAATGCAACCTTTGTAATGCCCCGAGTCTGTACCCTGGACGCTACACGGTGCTTACAACTCTGAAGGATCACAAGCTAACCTATGATTGATATCTATTATAAGAACTGAATAATAATACTATAATAAATACAGAAAAAAGGCTGAAATGCCATAAGGTTCAAATTCTGAAATACTGGTAAATAATAATATCTGATAAACATCTAAAATCTGAATATTATCTGAACTAGTCTAGTTTGAAAAGCCTCTAACTAAACTATCTGAATGTGGAGTTGATAGGACAAGGCTCCAACGAACTCCAACTACTGAAATACTAATAACTGATAACTGAAATAAAGTCATTCCCTCGATAGATGAGGACTCACTACTGAAGTTGTCGTTGATAATAGAATCTGTTTATGTACGGTCAGGAATCTGAGCGTCCGAACCTATGATATGAGACATCATAGCGCAAAGAAAGAGTATATGTCAGTATGTAGAATATACTGGTATGCTACATGAGGTAGGCTGATATGCATGGGTTCATATGCATGAACAATAACTGACTAAGTAACATGAATATGATTGACTGAGAATACATGTATAACTGAAACTGATGAAACACTGATTATGTAATACTGTGCACATATCTACATATATTATGTCGAGATTATAGTAACACTAGATACTGAGTTCTGATAACTGAATAACTGATATCTGAGTTTACTAATAACTGTATTACTGATAGCGGAGTGATTGTTTTTGATAGTCTTGATTCTGTAGAACTGAACAGAGTTCTATATTGAGCTGGGTGACTGTTTATGACAGTTCTAATTCTATATATCTAAACTGAGTACTATACTGAGACTGAAATTAAAACTATAAGAGGTAATCATCTAATCGACATGCCCCTTCTATGAACTAATTTAGGGTCCAACCTGTAACCTCAGTTGAAAGGGTGTCAGTACCGTGCCACGAGAAAAGACAAGTGTTGAGCACCCTCATCTAGCAGGTGCTCTGAATGAGAATGGTGATACCCTCAACTAGCAAGTAAAGCACCTCATCAACCCTCAACTAGCAGGTTGATGTCTCAACCTACGCTGGCTATGTAGTTCTAGAATACAAGGACTACTTCTGGAGATCACACCCTCTACTGGTAGGTGAGTCCCCATCCTTGGGTTTACTCAGTGTTGAATCCTACTCCCAACTGAATACATACTGAACAAATTTCTAAACTATTCTAGGTTAGACTGAAATGTTATTGATTATGTTAACTAACTGAACTGGACTGAGCTCACTAAGTTCTATAACTGATTAAGTGTTCTGGGTTCTATTTGCTAATTGTATATACTGAGTTCTTTACTGACTAAATACTACTGTACGAGACATTACTGAAACTATTCTGAAGCTACTGTAATTCTAGGCAAACAGCTAGATTGTCGGGTATTAAATACCCCCAAGACTCGATTACATGAATGTAAAACATATCATGATCTTGAAAAGCATTATAATGTTCATAACTTATCCATAAAGATATTTTATCAAACACTTGTAAGATATAAGCTTGTACATATGCTTGCATGCCATGATTTCCCCATTTAATCCACATGAGCAATTTATCAAATGCTTGGGGAACATAATCTATGCACATAATACTAATCAACATGTAGGAATCATGATTTCTAATCCCAACTTACAAATTCAAGGCCTTTAACATGAATTCACATAATACTATACCCATGTCAAATAAATTTACATGAATCTTGCAATAAATCATACATTAGAAGCCCAATTGACATTATAATCATGAATATATTCAAACCCAACATATAATTAATGAAATCAATAAACTCAAATTTTTAAAAAAGGTTCTTGAACTTCAAGGGTGGAAGGAAATCCTTGGATTAACACCTAGCATACCTTGATGCTTGAATTCGTGAAAACTGGTGGTTTATTCTTGAAGATATACTCTTGAAATTAAAAGTCCTTTATTCTTGAGTAAATTTGAGAGAATTTTAAAGAAGTGAGCAATTTAGCCTCTAGCGTTGTCTGATTTTATGTTTTAGGGAAGAAAATGGGTGGGATAATAACCCAAATACCCCTCTAGATGGCTTTTAATGACTGAAAACATGTCTAGTGACACGTAGATCGATATGCTACTTTGATGGGGTCGATATGATGGCCAATGCATCACATCGAGTCCACATTGATTCACTGGAATTGCACTCTAATACTGGGGAAAAATATTTGTTGATGCAATGGGTGATGCGGCGCGTCGAGATCGCGTCGACCCACTATTTTGGTCACCTGAACATAGTTCAAATAAGGTCTGAAAAATTTGAAACTCACCCAAAGTGACCTACTAACATTCCTGATCATGAATCAACCTAAGAATCGATATTTAAAGGTCATAAGGGTCGTGAAATAGGATCACCAACTTACAAACGCTAAAATACTTCTAAGTATAAATACTTCGCTGAAATTTTTAAGTCTGGGACCTCCTTTCAAGCTTTAACGGACTAAGTTAAGCTTAGAATTTTGTGAGGTCTTATAATATCTCTCCCTTGGGAACATTCATCCTTGAATGTGACTGATTATGCTGAGAAATACTGATGACTGACTTTATACACTGAACATGCATATCTGATGCATGGAATACATGACTGAAAGTATGGATAAGCTGAATTTTTATACTAAATATACATATCTGATTCATGAGTACAAGACTGAACTAAGTCATAAATGCGTGACTGAATATGCAACGGTAATGGATACCATGTTTATAACTTTAACTGAATATAGAACTAAGACAATCTAAGAAAGACTGTTACTTTAAGTTGAGAATACTGATGAACCTGCAATCATTTACTGAACATGCACAATTGAAGCATGATTGCATAACTAAAAGTACTGACATACTGAGTTATTATACTGACATTCATAACTGTAACATGACTAAGTTCTGAAAACATGACACATGACGGAGCGGTTTCATGAAGGTATGCATGATATGAGAATGTTATACAACTGAACCAATACAGAGTTGTAAAGGTAAGCTGATCATGGAACTAAATAAATTCAAGGAAAACTGTTACCTTGAGCTAAATCTGAATTTGTGGATAAGAGGTGAGGATACTTGGTCCGCATATCTGCTTTTTCTTCCCAAGTAGCTTTCTCAACGGACAGATTTCGCCAAAGAACTTTAATTTGAGGAACCTCTTTGTTCCTCAGTCTGTGAATCCTGATGATCGAGGATTTCTACTGGGGTCTCTTCATAAGAGATACTGTTCTAAACAACTATACTTCATTTAGGGACTACAACTACTGGGTCACCTATATACTTCCTAAGCAAGGAGACATGAAACACTGGATGTACTAAAGCTAAATCTGAAGGCAACTAAAGCTCGTAAGTTACCTTTTCAAAATAACTAAGAACTCTATAAGGACCGACATATTGAGGACTGAACTTTTCCCTTCTCGCCGAACCTCTTCACTTCCTTCATGGGAGATATTTTCAAGAATATGAAATCACTAATCTCAAACTCAAGATTATTTATTAGACACGTATGAATGAGAACATGAGAACATAACTGAGCCTAAAACGTGATTCATGGACTGAATATCATGAACTGAGCTGATTCCTTGGATACATGCCATGACATGGGAATGGTCTTACGGTTGAGATTGGAATAAGAGAGTCAACTTATGAGTACTCATTACTCCAACTGGATCTTGTTATGTGATGAGAAACTAGAAGGTTTAGAACAGTAAAGCTCGGGGGTTGTAGTGCAGCTCCCCCTTAGGACATTATGTCCCCCGAAGAATGCTGACTTGGCTGAGATACTGATGAAAAATTGGGATGATTCACTGGGAACCTATGAACTGAATTTTGACCGGATATCTGGGATTTAAAACTTAGGCATGATACATGAAATGAGCTAAACTTGTAACTACCAGGATGCTCCATTATGGAACGGTCATACACATAAGACTTTGAATAGGACGACTGGGTATAATGATGGGAAACCATACAAACTTGTCTGCCTGACTGCTAAACTAAATTGTTTGCTTTATGGACTAACTCATACTGAAAAAAATTATACTCAACTGGAGCATTTCTTTGACACTTCTTCTATAAAATTCTACTGACTTTAAGGGAGCAGGGAAATCTTGGCATGGTCTGAATAAGATATCTAAATAAGAAATCACCACGTGGCTACAATTCTATAATATGGAGCAAGGCCTATGAAACATCATCTATGATAGAGTTACTAAGCTTTATGCACTACAACTACTAACTTACAATCTTAGGCACGTTTCTCAACTATTCCCTCAACTAGAATTTCTACTTCAACACTGCATTTCACTTAAGGCTACTAAAAATATTTACATGGACACTGAGCATGAATGCATAAACATACTAACTAAATGGCTAATAGCTGAATACTAGTCATGTAGGATTGAACTGTACTTAGGCTGTACTGAAATTGTAGAGTATTACACATATAAGGTAAGGACTAACTGAGCATCATGATATAACTGAGCATGAATTTGTGAAAGTTGTATTATTTGAGAATGCAATACCAAGCATATATCATTATTTTGAATACTCTATAAACTGAGGTACTGAAATACTGATACCTGAATAACTGATAATTGTATGTTATGGTCAAGCAAACCTAACATTAAACAGATTTACTAATTTGATTACTCGACTGAGACTGTAACTAACATGGTAACTAAGACTTTAACTGAGACTATAACTGGTACTGAATATTGGGTTCTGATAACTACGTGATGGATACTAAAATAAATTGAGGATCTGAATAGACACTCACACTCGGCATTTTCTCAACTTCTTATCTTACAAAAAATTATGATTTCCCTTCCTTCAACAACTAAATGCAACTTCTTGCTAGCTATTTACTTAGAACACTCACCCAATATTTAGGACTATTTTCATAACTACAGCCTCGTGTAAAATAAGCATGAAAAAATCTTTCCTTACCATGAAATATTTACTCTCTCCCATCTAAGAAATTGCTCATCACTACATCATTTCATAATAAGGGTTCACTAAAAGGTTAAAACATAAGGACCTGAAGTGTGAATGAATACTATACCAAAATCGACACTTAACTGAGGCCAGATGAATAGAATATCAGTATCATGGATTTATCAAGAGATCTAAACTGAGAATATCAATATCAGTACAATCTTTTGATATATGATTCTTAGCTTTCTATTTCCCCAACAATCATCATATAGCAATATTAATACTGACTAAAGAATCTTTAGATTTTAACTATTGAACATGAACCATGTGATATTTTAACATGAGTTAAAGTATGGGTTTTCAAGCCCTAGTTTTCAATATTGATATTTCAAGAACTTATGCTTTTAAGAACCACACGATTACTATATCTTCAAATTTTTAAACAGTAGTTGATATTTTGATCCTCGACTTAGATATGGAATCTACAATACAATTTTATTGTAGTTTATAGAAAATAGATTAGTTTTGATTATAGTTTAGGATAGATAGATGCATAACTAGGTTTTCTTAGAAACCATTATGCTAGTTTTAAAGTGCATTTCCTATAGAATGAGTATATAGATTAAAGGCAGTAGTATTTAGCACTGAGTTGGGTATGTTCCAAGGTCTCATGCCCCATAACTATGAGCCAATGTAAGGACAAATTTTCCCTATTTATATGGATGCAGATTGTGATCACTTAGCTTAGGTTATACTCATTGGCAAGGGTATGACACCTCTCCCCAATGTGACATTTTTTTCTTAGGGGAATAGGACGTTGGACATCATGATAGCTCATATAGTGTATGTCAGTTAGAAGAACCTCCCTAAGCCTGAGTCCTAAGACATAATAACAAAACAACTTTTAGAAACTAAGTGTAAAGGCTTATGATTTTATTCAGATATTATTTTACATAAGTAATGAGTCTTTTTACACTTATACTGCATGATTTGAAAATAAACTTAACTTCAATTCTACTTATTCCACTAGCAAAAAGAGTAAGAGTAAAGATTTTAGAACTAAGTGTTATGGCTCACAAGATTTATAAGTATGCTTTATTATCCATTATTTATGATTTTTAGCATTTAGTTGTTCAAGCCAATATGAGTTATTTACACTTAGCATGCATCCTTTTACAAGTTTAAATAAACATTGAGATATTTTTTTACTTATGTATTCACCCCCACATGCTCTGTACATTCCAAAAGTAATGATCTATATATACTTCTATATGCTACATTGTTTAATAAAGTAGGACCAGTTCACTTATAGTCCATATTTCACAATCAGACAGTTGCAGATTCCAGATAGTAGATAATGAGTCCTCCTACTTCAGGGACTTCAATTAGATATTATTTATGTACTTTATTTTCTTACTCATGTGTATTTATTAGTGTAGCTGGAGTCGCATCCCAGCTACCTATAGTTAGTATTATAGAGACTTCATACACTGTCAGTAGAACAAATGTATTTGATTCTAATTTTGTTTTGTATAAGTAGAGTTGTTATCACTTTTATATAACTTTGTATTGAAAAGACTGATCTTTTACTTATTTTATTTAGATTTATGTATTATATTCAGTTGCTCATGATTTATACCAATGCAAGGGTTAGCCTTTGATCACGTGTGGTCCTAAGAACCGTATGATGACTAGGGGGTAGTCTTGGGTCACTACTAACTTAGTACCATAGCACAAGGTTCAAGTGTCCTAGTGTGTCTGTGAAGACATGTCTATAGAGTCTTACATAATGGTATGGAGATGTCTGTACTTTTTTTTAGAGGTTACAGGGTATTTAAGAAAAGTTTTCTTTCTTTCATACTCTAGATTGTGCTATAAATTTATTCCCTCAAAATCTTCTGTCGATTCATGTGTTACTCTATAATTCTCTATCTATGACTTATTCTTGCGATAACATGATTAGTAAGTTCTAATTTCTCCTAAGATGTTGCTCTCAGATTTACTATCAGTAACTTCAGAAATCAGACAAGGGGCTTGAGAGGAGCTTGCTAGTGTGTTATAAGCTCCTTAATTTAAAAGTATGTCATCATCCATATGGGTTGTAAAGTTAAGCCAGAATATGTTATGAATTCAGTTTCCTCATTAACCCTTTTTATCTAGACATGCTCATGAGATGAGATAGTATGAACTCAAAGTGTTAAATAGAGTTTCCATTAAGGTATGTTATGACCTTGACTTTTATGATTCATAAGTGGTAGGCCCTTCTTATAATTAGAAGTATGGGTTTAGAAGTGTAGTGACAAGAAAGATAGTAATAGCGATTGATCGAATGTATATAGATAAACTTTTGCATGCGATTGATTTAGTAGTGAGGTGATATATCCTTGTGTGTTAGTTTATTAGAAGATAGAGAAGGATTTATTAGTTAAGGTAAATTATTATTTTCTTGGAGTATGAAAGGAGTTATCGATAATATTTGTTGTGTTGGAAATGTATAAGATATTCATAAAGTTTTGGGTAGTTGAGTATTGCTAATTTAGGCTTTCTTATAAGTTGTAGAAAGGATTTTAGTTGAAACTTATAGAGCTATAAAGTAAATAGGTGTATATATAGGTAAATAGTCTGAGGTATAGAAGAAGGATGCACTAGAAAATTTTAATTAGATATACCATATGATTAGGATTGATTATCATTGTTATGAGGTTCTAGTAGGCCAGTGTTTCTTGATGCTTTATTTTATAGCTTCCAAGTGAGAACAGTATGTGAGGTTGTGTTGTCAATCATGCTTAGTACTAGACATTAAGTTTGAAAAGTGAATGGTCATCAAGGGAGATGTAATGATTGCTTAGTTAGTGATGTTAGTTGTATGAAAGGTAAATCAATAGGCTTAAAATAGTGTATTCAAGGATTTGAGGTAATTATCATGGTGTGGGTGTACTTATGTAGCATCCTTGAGTGCTAAGTTTAAATTGGGCTATTGGCGTGTAATTGATGTTCTTACTAGATCCATTATGGACTATAAGATATTAATGTCAGATATTTAGGTGTAATAGTAGTTCTCATAGTTTAGGGGGAAATATAAGTTTAGAAAAGTGATATTTGTAGATTATGATGAAGAAAATATGGTTGTTAAGGATTTGGGGATATTATGTTATGTGTTAGAATCTAATTTTGAATCTTTGAAGGTTGAGATAATAGAAAGAGGAGTTAAAAATTCGAAGTTATTCAATTTTAAGTTGTTACGTGATGATTGTTGGGGCTATAAAGGTCTAAGAGTTGTATCTCAAAAGAAAGTACTAGCAGCAAGTTTTACATTATTGGGCATAGTCATTCAGGGTAAGTTTACCAATTATATGCATTATTATACCTCAGATTCTAGAGCAAAGTGGTGGTAGTTCAGTTTAGAGATGTTGATTAAGTGGTTCCCATACTTAGTATAATGGGGGAGAAAATAGAACAGGTAACCAAGTCAGGCTTTCAGATTCTAGTAGTGATGCCAGTGTATTGTAAAAAATCATTAGGGAAGGAAGATGCTTGACCTATTCTTATCTCAGTGCGAGGTTTTTCAGTCATCATGATATCTAATCATGCCTTACCTGTCATCTCTATAATCATAGCTCATGTTCGTGCACCTTATGGAAAAATCATGTACTCTCCCAGTTCTTAGTATAAGGAGTTCCAGTCCACCCAGCAGTACGAATCATGTTTCATGAATTCAGAAACTCTAAACTCAAGTTATGCAGCTCATGACTCATGTACTCATGTTTTATAGTATGCTAAATTCCCATGTCTCATGGAACACTCTTAATGATCAGCAAAATTCATATTTATATCCTGTATATCCTTAGTTTAGATCTCTTTAATGAATCCATGCCTTCGACATTCTATTCCTCAGGCCTCAGCTAAGTGTCAAAGTTATGCATAGTATTCTTTTCTGCTTCAGCTCCTCATGTGTTAGCCCTTCCATGACCTTTTATTATCTAAGGATAGTAGTGATGAGTAATTATTCGGCTAGGAGAAATTGTTGTATGCTAGTTTGATCTATGGTTATAAATGTGAAGTAAGATTGAGGACAAGTTTTTGATATATTTCATGGTTAGTTGAAATTTTGTGTGTGATTTTTCAAAGAATAGTACATGGAAGTTTTTAATGGTAAGGGTTTAGAGAATGTGATAAAGATGCTTTTGTGGTTGTTTTCCTAGAAGTTCGTGTGTGGTTATGAATATAGGCTTAAATGTTATGTTGATATATAAGTGGAGAAATGCAATATGTGCTAGTGAATCCATATAAATAATTCTGAGTTATTAATTGACGTGGTATGGCATGTTATGCTTAGGGGTTGGGCTCTAAAAGAGACATAGAAGATTGAATCATATGGTTTAGACTAGTATTATGGTGTAGTGTGTTGTATGTTGTGATTTTGAGTTAGGCTTGATCATGTTGAGAGAATTTAGTTCAGTTTAGACTTTCGTATATAGATTTATCGATGCCTATATGAGAATTATATGTTGAATCAAATGAGTATGGTATCTAAGGAAAAGAGTATAGTTGAGGGAGTATTTGAAGAGAGTGGCTAAAATTGAAAGTTAGTAGTTGCAGGGCATAAGTCTTAGTAACTCTATCTTAGCTGATGTTTCATAGGCATATGCTCCATATTACAAAATTCTAGCCACATTGTGATTTCTTATTCAGATGTCTTATTCTGACCATGTCCAAGATTCTTTTCTCCCTAAAGTCATTAGAACTTCATAGAAAAAGTGTTGAAGAAATACTCCAGTTGAGTATATGCTTTCAGTATGAGTTAGTTTGCATAGCCAGTAAGTCAGATTAGCAGTCATTCAGATAAGTTTCTATGGTTTCCATCTTTCCATCTGGTCTTACTAACCGAAGTTTCATAAATATGGTTATTCCATGAGGTAAAATGTTCACATTCATGCAAATTATGAATTCATTTCAGTTCGTGCATCATGCATTAGTTTCAAATTCAACTATTTAGTCATGACTCAGTTCATAAGTTTTCAGTGTATGATCTCAATTTTCCAAGTACTCAATTATAGACATTTTAATACCTTTGTATGACCTCGGTCTCGTTACCTCATGAGTCATGCTTACATGATGTACTTGGTGATAACAGGAAGCCCCTTTTTCCTTTTATTCTTATACGTGTCTTGTTGAGGGATAATTCCTAAATGAGAAATTCCATACTTTATTGCATCCCTAGTGACTCTTAGAATTTTTAATGTATCAGCTAGCACATCACAGTTCTATATTAATAATTGTATTATGGAAATTTCGCATGAGTTCTAAACTTCCAATATGAATCAGTTCCTTATAGTTAGTAAACTCAAGTCAACTCAGAAATCAGTTTCATGATAGACTTTAAAGTTTCAGCTCAGCTATATCCTTCATTAGCATACATGTTATCTCTACATTATTCCATACTTTTAATGTTTCAATAAGTTCATACTCATCATTCGAGGATGAATATTTCCAAGGGGGAGATAATGTAACACCCAAGTTTTTAGGCTAGAATTTAAATTGTTGTTCCTATGTGTACAGACTTCAACCCAATTATTCTATGTATATACATGTGTTATTAGGAAGTATATGATGTGGTAATGTCTTCGTATATTGATCAAGGTCATAATACCTTCCTAACTCAGAGACGAGCTGAGGACTTTTCTATCAATAGAGTTTTGAAAAATGCTCCAGCTAAGGTCAACTTTAAACTAGTGTATCTCCTAGTATATATCAATTCAGGTGTCCTACATTATATCAAATGAAAGTTCTTTGAGTATTATTTCCAATGCACTTAGTTTCACCTTCATTCGATATCAAAGTGAAAAGGTATACTTATTTTACCTCAACATATCCGTCTGTCAATAAAGTAATGACTTGAGTTGATAAGTCGTCAACTAAATGACGACTTATTAGCCTAAGTCTTCAACGTTAAATAGAAACTCATCAAATTCAGGTTCTAATTCATGACTTGAGGTGATAATCCATCACCTAAGTGATGACTTATCAGACTAAGTCATCACACATGACCAGACTTGATCAAACTCACCCTTAAACAGTTTTGGAGGGGTATTTTGGACTTTTCCCTCACCTCCCACAACATAAATCACCAAAAATACGTACTTAGCCATCATAAACAAGTTTTAAAAACCGTTAATCCTCATTATCCTCAAGAACAAGATTAGAGTTTCTCCTTGAAGTCATCTCCTAAGAACTTTAACATTACATTACGTTCTCTTCAAGATAATCAAGAACTTAAGGTTCCTAAGCCAAGAATTCAAGAAAAGTCTTCAAGAACGCTCTCAAGGCTTCCAAAGTATACTTGTTTTATTGAATCAAGCCAAATAAGGTTTGTGGGGCTATGAACAAGGATACTTCTTTCATCAATGTTCCCAAAACTAGTTTTTAAAGTTGAATTTTCATGAATTTACATGATTTGCAAATAGGGTTTATACCCAATTGTTATATTTGATGTTTATGAAGTTACAAACAATTTGATGTTGAATTGTATCTCAGTTTTCAAATGTTCACATATTTGTCTTGGTTTTTGCATATATTGAGAATTGAACTTCATTCTTGCTCAAAAATCTTGAGATTTTAACTATTGAACAAGAACATTCTGATGTTTTGACATAAGTTAAAGTATAGGATTTCAAGCCCTAGTTTTGAATATTGATATTTCAAGAACTTGTGCTTTTAAGAACCCCATGATTACTATATCTGTAGACTTTTAAATAGTAGTTGATCTTTTGATCCTCGTCTTAGATATAGAACCCACAATACAATTTTATTACAGTTTATAGAAAATAGATTAGTTTTGATTACAGTTTAGAATAGACACATGCATAACTAGGTTTCATTAGAAACCATTATACTAGTTTTAAAGTGGATTTCCTATAGAATGAGCATACAGATTAAAGGGAATAGTATTTAGCACCGAGTTGGATATTATTCCAAGGTCTCACGCCCTAGAACTATGAGCCAACATAGGTACAAATTTTCCCCATTTATATGGATGCAGATTGTGATCACTTAGCTTAGGTTATACTCTTTGGCAATAGTATGACACCTCTCACTAACGTGAGGTTTTCCCTAAGGGAAACAGGACATTGGACATCATGATATCTCACAAGGTATATGTTGGTTAAAAGAACCTGCCTAAGCCTAAGTCATAAAACAGAATAACAGAGCAACTTTTAGAAACTAAGTGTAAAGGCTCATGATTTTATTCAGATGTTGCTTTACATAAGTCATTAGCCATGAGATTTCAGCTTTTAGTTTACAGATACAAAGGTAAGTCCTTTTCACTTAGCCTGAATAATTTGAAAATAGACTTAACTTCAGTTCTACTTATTCCACTAGTAGAAAAAGTAAAAGTACAGCTTTTAGAACTAAGTCTTATGGCTCACAAGATTTATACAGTATGCTTTATTACTCATGATTTATGATTTTTAGCTTTTAGTTATTCAAGCCAATGTGAGTCATTTACATTTAGCATGCATCCTTTTACAAGTTTATATAAACATTGAGATATTTTTTTACTTATGCATTCACCCCCATATGCTCAGTACATTCCAAAAGGTCTGATCCACATATACGTCTATGTGCTACATTGTTTAATAATGTAGGTACCATTTCAATTGTAGTCCATATATCAAGATCAAAAAGTTGAAGATTCCAGACAACAGATGATAAGTCCTCCTACTTTTGGGACTTTAGTTAGATGTTATTTATGTGCTTTATTTTCTTACTCATGTGTATTGATTGGTGGTAGTTAGAGTCGCATCCCAGCTACTTATAGTCATTATAGTAGAGGCTTCATAGACTATCAGTAGAACTAATGTATTTAATTCCAGTTTTGTTTTGTATAAGCAGAGTTGTAATCATTTTTATTTAGCTTTGTATTGATTGGATCTAAAAAAATATTGATCTTCCACTTTTTTTATTCAATTTATATATTTTATTCAGTTGCTCATGATTTATGCTAGTACAAGGGTTAGCTTGGGATAACGTGTGGTCCTAAGCACCGTGTGACGACTAGGGGCTAGTCACAAGTTTTTATAGGTCTCAGGACTTAAGGACATGATTTCTAAGAGTTTACAATGAAATGGGATGGAAATTAATGAGTAAAATATTAGAAAATAACCAAAAAGTGTTGGGCTAACTTACCTTAGCTTTAGTAGATGATTCCCTACACCTTTCCTCTCTTTAGGCTCTCAAAATTATTGGAAATAGTGGAGAAAATTATGGTAAAATCAAATGAAGAAAGGGGATTTAAAAATCCCCCAGGTGCCGATTAAACAACCACTAGGTTCCTTAAGCGATTATTGCTTAAGAGGCACATGTCTTGTTAAGAGGCTAGGCAAAGAAATACGAGCATCGCTAAAGTGGCATCGTGATCGCTAAAAAATGACTGCTAAAGCAGACAAGGATCACTTAAGTGGTCCTCGGCCATAAATCCAAGGCCACTAAATTGACCATATGTCTCTAAAGCGACTACCTCTTAAGGTCTCTTAAGTGGTTGCACAAAATAGTGCCATGCACCAGATTTTGCTATGTCTAAGTGGACTCTGATCGGGTGCTTGGGATACATTCGAAACCCCGTGCATGCAGAAAAACTATCCTACCATACCAAGTTCAATATTTTAAACTCAATGGAACCATCAAAACTTTTATCAAGGATTATATTGAGTAAATATCGGGCCCACACCTATAGTTTTATTTTTCATATAATCCATCCAAAAGCCCAAAATGTGCTCACAAAATCCTTGAAACTTGAACTAAGGGTGACTCTAGCCTAAACTAACGTTCCAGAGTTAATGGTGTTATTGAATTCTCATTCGAGGTCATTTACTAGAAGATTAGTCTAAGATCAATTCCAAAACAACAAAATCTCCAAAATAGGGAAATAAGCATCAAACCTAAAAAAAAACTACTTCATAACTGTACCGACAGTTCTAGTATGTCATAAGTGGCCTGTAGCCACTTTGGAAAGGCTCAAAACATTAAAATGCAAGTAAATCAAAGAAATAACCTAGAGGATCATTACCCTATGGATGAAGGGATACTATGTTGAGTATTGGTAGATGGAATGTCGTGCTTAGCCTCAGATATAAGAGTAATTATTTGGTGGAATAACTAATTTGGTGGTTCAGCAAAGTAGTAGAGCAACTAATAATATAATTGTCTATCCCATAGGAGACGCCAAAATTTTTATTACAAAAAAAGTCATTATAAATAACAATTAAATTTGTAAGGAGAAGTTAAAAGACAACTGGACGACATAAATCATGATCATTTTCTTTCGGATACACCAACAAAGTTGTAGTAACCCTCCAGGTAAATTTCTATATCTTTGATCACTTTCACTATTTATAGATTTCCTATAGCTTCCCAAGTCATTTATAACTTACTGGAGCAAACAGTTCAGTTACCGGACAATTCATTTGATTTTTAGAGTAAATCCTTGTTTTTAAAGTCTTTGTTGGTAAAAATTGGCTATTGAGCAAAAAATTTAGTCAAACAACATTATATACTAATTATGACAGTTCCATTAGCTCTAAAATATCGATTTTATAATGGGGGGCTTTGGTTAAGGTCCCAAGGCCTAAAGACTAATCCTAAGCTATTGGTCAAAAATTAATAAAAATAACCCATAAGTGTAGGGCCCACTTTTCATCGAAATACTGGATGGAAATTTTGACTATTCCATTGATCCTAGAATGTCAAAATTTATAGGTTAATATAATTTGTTTGCATTCATGCGATTTGGGATGAATCCCGAGGGGTAAGTGGAGACTTGGAATTTTTCGAGTTCCCAATTAGTGCCCCACTCAGCTGACGTATCTGCTAAAGTGACACTTGGGTTACTTCAGTAGAGGTCGCATAAATGGCCAGATGATCATATGAGTGACCTGACTTACAAGCTAAGGGCCTTTAAAGTGGATCTCTATCCTCTTAAGCAAAGGCCGCTTAAGTGGTTATTCACCCACTTAAGCAGATGGTGTAGAATTAGTGGATACCACTTAAGCGGTACTTTTCCTCTTTAGTGATGACCTTTTAAGCGGTTAAGTATCCACTCAAGTGGAACCTGGAGGCCATTAAATGCCCCATTAGCCTTATTTTCTCCCATTTCTCAAAAATCTCAAGAGTGAAAATCCTAGAGAGTATAGAAAATTCAAAAAAATATTATTAGGTGATTTTGGTATATTTGCAAGTATGGACTTGTCAATTCTTCATCAAAATCATGGTAAGTTTTCATTAAATTCATGGTTAATTTCTCAATTTTTTCACAAAACACCTATATTAGTGTTGGGTTGATTTTAGCATCATTTGATCTTTGAATTTACCTATTGTTGAGGGTTAATTTTTCTTGAGCATAGAGGAACGTGTTAATTTTGAAAGTATGATTCTATAAGTGGGCCCCACATGGAAACTTTTATTTGACTTTGGACCAAAGCATAAAAATGCAATATATGTACCATTGCTCTTGTATTGATGAGTATATTATCATTTTAATAGCGTGGCATCAAGCAAAAGCTTTTTGGAAGGGGTAATCATTGATTTAGCAGATTTTATCAAACTTTCTTCGACGTCCGGGTAGGCTAGGTTTACCTTTCTCATATATTAGGATAAATTATTGTATATTTATGATAATGTGCTAGATGTAGGTGAGAAAATTACGTCTTAGAGGTAAATTTAGTGTATTTTAGATTGTTAAGGAATAGTAAATTAAGCATAATCAACTTAGTTGTTCATTCTTTAGGTAGAATTGTTATCTAAGGACTAAAACGTGGCTTATTTAATACTCCCTCTATTTCAAAAAGAATGACCTACTTTGACTTGGCACAAAGTTTAAGAAAATAAAGAAGACTTTTGAATCTTGTGGCCTTAAATTAAAATTGTATCAAATATACCAAAATGTCCTTTAATCTTGTGATCCTAAACATACCATGTGGAAATTTTAAATTAAAGTATTGTCACAAAGGAAAGGGGTCATTCATTTTGAAACAGACTAAAAAAGAAAGTAAGTCATTCTTTTTGAAACAGAGGGAGTACCTAGTAGTGAATTTAGATACATTAGGCTAGTTTTGGGTAGAATTTACCTTAGCATAAAGTTTGGGGATTAGATATGTGCCCATACGGCCTATCTTAGGCCAAGACTAATAGTTACTTGAGACTTAATGGATGTGGTACTTTGTCAAAATTATATTCTAGAGCTTGAGGAGGTTTGGTTTCATGATTATTTATTGGAGATTTATACATAGGAAATGAAATAAGTTTCTGTTCGAGTTCGGCGATTTATGACTTTAAGACCGATTTCATTCTGCCATTATCGATGATGTGAATTTTGGTTCAACTCCTATAAATGGTGATATGAGTCCTAGTTCAAGTCTGGCAACGAAAGTCTATTTGTAACGGTTATGGAATTGGTTTAAGTTTAGGGTTTATGATATAGAAGGATCCATGGTATAATTTCAACATATAGTACATTAGTATAATTTTGGTTATTATTTCTTTTTAAATGAATTCTGTGAGCTTATGAGGGTCCGCATTGGGTTATTTACTTTATTACAATTACTGGATAATGGAGGGGCAGTTTTGTAGTGATAGCTAGTTTTTATTTATTATTATGGTTTTGATTTTTTATTTATAGTATTTGGAGCACTATTTAAGGTATGCTATAAGACCCTTTAAAATTTTAATAATTTTATTTTTAACCCTCCCGCATTTGTAATGTTAATTTTTTGCTTGAATTGTGTTTAGGGAGGTTAAAAGGGTAATTTGGAAATATTTTAGAATTTTTGAAAGGGGTTCGGGGTTATTTTAGAACCCCAAGGCAGTGAGGGTCTACGATATTGCCGAGTCACGGAGGTTACCCTATGCAATATCGGTGTGGCACGAAGGATAACCTTTGCGATAATGGCATGCCACATTAATGGGTAATCCAATTTTGTTTTTTCATTTGGAGTGAACGTCTTTTGATATTTTTACCCCTTGTACGACCTTTAAACATAAAATAATCCTCTTTTCTTCAATTTTCAAAGATCAAAATCATCCATTCTCTCTTAAAACTCAAAACCCAAGAAAGTTCAAGGGTTTCACAGTGCATTCCTCATCCAGGCTCAACACATCAAATTGATTTCAATTACTTTTATGTTTTAGGCATGTTTCTCTCCCCTAGACTTTAATTTTACATTGTGGCATTAATTGAATGGATTTCATGTGAGTTAAATTATACGTTTTAAAATTGTATTGTGGGGTTTTAGTTGTTACTGATTGAATTACTTGTTCCTTGTTTTGAATTCATTATTTATCCTTTAAATAGATGTCTTTGGGACTGAATTGGTACATTATTTAAATGGTTGGAATGGGAGCATGGGTTTCCCCAAATTGGATGAATTTTGTCTTAGAATTGCATGAACCTCAACCCACTTGTTAAATTTGATTTTAAGTATGGAAAATTGCATGGTTTAACTTGCATTTGAACTCAATGAATTACATTAATTGATAAATGGAATTGGATGGCCTTGGTGGTCATGGTTTGGATTTTAGTTGAACTTGGGAATCTAAGTTGGTTGTGTGAATTGGTTTGACATAAATATATTTGCTTGCAAGAATATTGTTATGATGATACAAAGTGATAAATGCCTTAATGAATGACTTTTGGTTAATGGATTGGTTTATGTGTTAATTGTTTTTATTTCAGCTTAAACGGGGTTGTGTGGATCACCATGAAGGTGTAAGTCCCAGGAGAGTGAAATTGGAAACCATATTTGCCAGCGTTAGGAGTCTATATGACTATATACTTGAGACACACTTGATATATATATTTAGGATGGCTATTGCCCATCGTGGCTATTTTTTCCTCAACTTTTCCTCGGTTCGTGCAGCTAATGTGTACTAAGGCCCTTTCAACAGGGGGAGTTGAACCTATATAGCCCATGGGTGTCTTTAGTACGGATTGAGCTACACAATCTAGGCTAATGGTTTTAAAGACTTTCATGGTCATGACCCTTACCCTATCCCGGCATCTTATATATATATATATATGTGTGTGTGTGTGTGTGTTTGTGTGTGTGTGGTTTTGACTGATTTTAGACATGGCATTATTTATCACTTTTCTTGTGTTACATAACAATGTTTATCCCATTGACCATCCTAGGATGCTTTCATGATGTTGGGCCCAAAGACTTTTTCTGTTGCTTTTGTGCAGTGTTAGGTTAATTGGCACATCTGTTTAGTTGTTGTGAAGTGGTGAGCCTCCATACTTCTAAAGGCCTTATAATTCCATTATTCTTTCATTGTTGACTCAGTACTTATGGATTCTTTTTGGTCATAGTCTGGGATATGTCCCAACCTAGTTGTTATTCTAGTTTTAGAGTCTATTATGGGCAGATATGGGTTGGTTGGTTGTTTTTTTTACTTATAGTTTTTACTTGACTTATCTATTCATCATTTTATCACTACTCTTGATTTAGCTTTCTCTTTATTGTTATTATTATGCAGAACAGTAGGAAAGACGGTAGATAGTGGACCAAGAAGAAAAACTAGGGTAATTCTTATTCGCCTGTCAGTGCTCCTAATCCTAAGCCTTTGGGTGATCATTATTTTTTAGAATAGCAGTTGTCCTAAGGCCCAGGGCACCCAATCTCATGCTATTATAGCTCAGTTAACCCCACCTTACCTTTTTTAATTTTTATGGGTAGCTTCACCATGGATATTATGAGGAGGGGATAAATCAATGCTATAATTATGGTCAACTTGGTATATGCAGTGATATTATCCATCATCCAAGGTTGACACTAGGATAAACAAGTTCCAGTTGCCACATTTTAATCTTCTATGCCAAAGAGCACTACTTCTAGTATTAGCACTGGTCAGAATCGTCTCTATGCACTTCATACCCACTAAGAATATGAGGCATCTCTGGATATTGTTACTAGTAGATTACTACTCTTTTCCCGTAACGTTTATTATTTGATTAATCTAAGTTTTACCTAATCTTATGTGACCTTTATATGGCTGTGCATTTTGGTTTTGGTCCTGAATGTATTTCCGACCCCTTTTTTATGTATTCTCCAGTAGGTGATTCTATAGTTGCTAGGAAAATCTATAGAGGTTGTGTGGTGTCTATCTCTCATAAAGAAACATTAGTGGATTTGATAGAGTTTGATATGGTAGATTTTGATATTCTCTTGTGGATGGATTGGCTTTACTCATCCTATGCTTCTTTGGATTATAGAACTCAAAAGGTCAGTTTTCATTTTCCTAATAAGTCAGTATTAGAATGGGAGGGGACCAAATGGAAGTTTATTTCCTATCATAGAGATCATAAATTGATTTTGAAAGGGTGTCTATATCATCTACTTTAAGTTAAGGATTCTGACTCTGAAAGTCCTTCTTTGCAATCTGTCGTAGTGGTTAGTGAATTTCCTAAAGTGTTTCTCGATGATATTCCGACAATTCCTCCTAATAGGGAAATAGATTTTGGGATTGATATTCAACTAGATACTCATCCTATTTCTATTACTCCTTATAGAAATGCTCTGGCTTAACTAAAGGAGTAATTAAAAGATCTTCTTAATAAAGAGTTCATTTATCCTACTATTTCTCTTTGGGGTGATCCTATGCTTTTCGTGCAAAATAAGGATGGGTCTCTTCAGATGTGTATCCACTATAATCTGTTGAATAAGGTGATGATGAAGAATAAGTACCCTCTTCCTAGGATTAATGACCTTTTTTATCAGCTTCAGGGTGCTAGATGTTTCTCTAAGATTGATCTTTATTTGGGTTATCCTCAGTTTAAAATTAGGGAGGTTAATATTCTCGAGACTACTTTCCTAACTCGATATGGACACTTTGAGTTCTTGGTTATGTCATTTGGGTTGACTAATGCTCTAGCTATATTCATAGATCTATTGAACCGGGTGTTAGGTAGTTTGTGGACTTGTTTGTGATAGTTTTCATTGGTGATATCTTGTTGTATTCAAAAAAATAAGGAGAATCATCCCAATCACCTTCAAATTGTGTTATAGACCCTTAAGAACTAGAAATTATATGCTAAATTTTTGAAGTATGAGTTTTGGCTGAATGTTGTGACTTTTCTAGGACATGTTATTTATAGTGCGGGGATCAAGGTTGATCTATAGAAAGTTGAGGCAGTTAAGAGATGGCCTAGACTCATGACTCCAACTGATATTAGTAGCCTCTTGGGCTTGGCTAAGTATTATAGGAGATTTGTGGAGAGTTTCTCTTTTATTGCTTCTTTGTTGACAAAGCTGACTCATAAGAAGGTTAAGATTTTATGGTCCGATGCTTGTGAGGATAGTTTTTAGAAGTTGAAGGATAAGTTGACTTTTGCCCCAGTTTTGACCCTACCCAAGGGCAATGATGGGTTTTTTGTGTATTGTGATGTATCCCGTGTAGGATTGGGTTGTTTTTTAATGCAACATGGTAAGGTCATTAAATATGCTTCCAAGAAGTTTAAGGTTCATAATTTAGGCCCTGTAGAGACTCACAGTGTAAATCACACAAATTTTTAAATGAATTTGGCAGTGCGACACTGGTAGAGAGGTTATCATGATTCCAGACATGTTGAATCTCCTTTTCTAACATGAACTCATTTCTCTGAGATTTTCTTGGAGAAGTATATGCATAGTCGCCTTAGATATTGTTTGAGGGACTTGTTATTGATGTTGGAGTAGAGTTCTATGACTGTTTTAGAGTATAAGGATAAATTCATGAGGTGGATAGGCATGCTACATCTATTTTGCCGATTGAGTATGAACGAGTTTAGTACTTTGTTTGGGAATTGAGACCTCTTCTCCACATGGCTACATAGATTTTAGTTGCTTCTGGTAGATCTTTTATTGAGGTTTCTGATCATGCTTAGGTTTTGGAGGAGATAAATCATGAGACCTAAGGGGACAGTGATAATAGGTCATAATACTAGGGCAGTTTTAGTAGGAGTAGTGGTGGCTCACGGCTCAGAGGTAGTGGTTCTCAAGGTAGGTACCATCACGCCAGCCTTATCAGCATCAGGGTCATCCTAGTAGGTGTGTTCAGTCGCACTTTAACTTATTAATGAAGGCTAGTCAAGTTATAGTGATCACCCTGGCTAGAGTAGTGGTCAGCCTACGAGGGCTTCATCATCTGGGTATTCTTGCCATGGTGTTTACTCCAAATTAGCTGAATCTTCTAGGTTTAACAGTGCCAAGAGCGTGTTATGGTTGTGGGGCCTTTGTAAATTTCACAAAAAAATGTCCCAGTCATAGACAGTTGTTCTAGTAGCTCAAAGTATTCTACCAATTCAGGCGGTGTTGCCCCCAGCAAGAGGTGGCATGTATGGTCGTCGAGGTAGTCCCCAGGGTGCTTGTGGAGGTCCTCAAGTAGGCAGTACATAAGATTAGCCAGGCGCCCAATAAGTGGCGGGTAACATTAATTGTTTATTATACTTGGTAGACCCAAGGCTGTGTTTGGATGTTGTTATACAGGTATAATTTCAATGTGCCAACAGTCAGTTTTTTCTTTATTTAATTTGGGATCTACTTATTCTTATGTATTTGCTTATTATGCACCATAGTTAGAGTTTTCTTGGGATTTTTTATTTGTATCATTATGTTTATCTACTCTCAATGTGCTAGATATGATGGATTTTTATATGACTCTGGGCATGGACTGGTTATCCCCCTATCATGTGGTCTTGGATTAGTTTTCCAAGACCGTTACTTTATAGATGCCCGACATATCCTTGGTTGTGTGGCAGGATCTATTAGATACGAACTGACAGGGATTATTTCTCATGTTCGAAATAGGAGATATATATTGAAGAGTTTTGAGTTTTATCTACCTTACATATTTGATGTTAGTGTGAAGAGTCCCTCGCTTGACTTTGTTCCAATAGTTCATGAGTTTTATGATGTTTTTCCTATCAATCTACCTAGTATTTCTGCTAAGTGTGATATTTAGTTTGTTGTTGATCTTGAGTTAGGCACCCAAACCTATTTCTATGGCACGTCACTATTTGTCTCCTGCCAAGCTTAAGTAGCTAAATTCTCAGTTTTAGGTTCTTCTATGTACGGGTTTTATTAAATTGAGTGTGTTGCCTTAGTGTGCTCCTGTCTTATTCATGAAGAAGAAAGATGGTACCTTGCATATGAGTATTGACTACAAGCAGCTTAATAAGGTGACGGTGAAGAATATGTATCCTAACCTTGCATTGATGATTTACTTGACTAGCTTTAGGGAGCAACAGTGTTCTCTAAGATTAACTTAAGGTTCAATTACAAACAGTTGAGGTTTCAGGCTTTGGATATCTCAAAGAAAGCCCTCAGGACTCGTTATGGTCATTATGAGTTCCCGGTGATGTCTTTTGGGTTGACCAATGACCCAATCTCATTCATGGACTTGATGAATCTCGTGTTCAAGCCTTATCTGGATTCTTTCCGGATATGTTCATCGAAGACATCCTTATGTATTCGAGGAGTAGGAAAGATCATATGCAGAATTTGAGGATTGTGCTCCAGACTTTGAGAGATCATAGGCTCTTTTCCAAATTCTCAAAGTGTATGTTCTTGCTTGGGTCCGTGACATTCCTAATACATGTGGTGTCTAAGGATGGGATTATGGTGGACTCAACAAATATTGAGGCTATTCATCATAAGGTTAGGCCTACATCTTCGTCTGAGGTTCATAGCTTTATTGGTTTTGTCGATTACTATAGGCGGCCCATTAAGGGTTTTGCACCTATTGCAGCACCGGTGACTAGATTGACCCAGAAGTAGGTTTGATGCTCTATAGAAATATAGCACTTTTGATGCTTAAAATGAGGAAAAAATACAAGTTTTTGAGGTTATTTTGTTAAATATTATGCATTTTGGATATGTTTTGCAGGAAACCATGTTTTGGATGCTAAGTTTGTGAAAAGGGTGTTTTTGGCTACTTTTTGGAGCAATTATGGATATTCGGGATGTTTTTCAGCTTGTTCGTGACCAAAGCATGTTTGAGAATCGAAGAAGAGCTATAAAGATGACTCCCGACACTTACCAAGTCAACATGTGACTGCATGTAGGACCTACGGACCACATGTAGGCAAAGCAAGTACTAGAAGTCCAAAATTCTGAGAGCTTAACTTGCAGGATTTTTGCTTCCGGTACTTGTGGTTTGTACCTACGTCCAGTATCAGGACCGCAGGCTCTACACCAGACCGTGGGAAAAGACCACATGTGGCCACCTACCTGATTTTCTCCTATTTGTTTCGGTATTTGGTTTTAGGGTTTCCTCATGTACATTAAATACCCTTCATGTACTTTTTAGTAGGAGCTATGCAATTTTGATATTCACAAACATATTTTGATTCCAAGATCCAATTTTGATCTTGGCATTTTCTTGTATTGACTTTGGTTCATTAATTTAGTTACAGTTGTGGTATTTATTACTTCTTATCATTATGATTCCATCTATGCTTTTGAATATGAATGTTATTGATTTCTTCACTAGCATGAGAGGCTAAAACCCATAGCTAGGGTTGTGGAAACCCCAGCGGATTGATGAAGTAGGGAAAGTTCTTTCGTTGTTCTGAACCGATACCCATACATATATTACTTTATCTTCATTATGATAGTTTTCTTAATGGGTACACACAGATACCGTATTGATATTGTTGCTTACTCCATAAGAGGAGTAGTGACTAGGAAAAGATAAAGATAACAGTAATTTGGAGTTAAACTGTCAATCCATACTTCTAGGTTCTATCTTAGTATATTGGTTCATAGATCTAATAACTAGAGACTCAAAAAGGTAATACATAATCAAGAAAAGGGTTAGCAAGGCAACATCCCGAGACTCAAAAGGTAAAGGTTGAAATTCTTTTACTCATCCAAAAGACTGTAGAAGGTACATAAATTATCGATTCTGCATGTAAATTATTGGGTTAGTTCAACAAAGCATGATAAACCTACAGAGTTGAGAAGCCAGGGGGAACACAATCCTAGTCTTAACCTACAATGATTACAACCGAAGTTAGTATAGTTACTCGCTCGAGATTACTACACCCCTCCCCCCCATTTACTTTTCTATTTCTGCCCGTGGACTACAACTGTTGAGATCAGCAAATCCACATGTTCCTTTGGGATTTGACCCCAACCTTTTTTGGGTGACTATATTTTGACAGCCACCATATCATCATCTGATAAGAGGTGTTTTCTAGACATCATCAAAGTTTTGGCGTCGTTAGTAGGGAACACGATGTTGATTATGATTTAAAGTTATTGCAATTTTTGGGTTTTTCTTTTTATTCTTAGTTTGGCATACGCCGATGTATGACTAGAAGATGGAGTAGAGGCAATCATTTACTCCCACTAAATTCGAATCCAGTGAGGATCCTACAAAGACCTGGTAGGATGTCTAAGCATAAAAGAGATGAACCTCCTAAAGGGGTTCGTGATGTTGTACCTCCCTCTCCTTCCGAAGTGGTACAAGATATTGTTGATCATCAGACCAATGATCTATTAGCTCAAGAAAAAGCTAAGAGGATGGCAACAGAAGAAACTTAGTAAGTAGCTAGGGAAGCAGAGCTAGCTTAGTAGAGACAAGTAGGAAACTGCCGAGCATCACTCGGTGGAAACCAAAATAGAGCTAGAAGTGCCCGTGTTCAAGCAATCCTAGCATATCAGTATGTGCAACTATATATAGATGATGAAGAAAACTTGGGATATGTTGAGCCGGCAGAGATTGGATCCTTAAGTCCTTCTATTTTTCCCCCTAGCATCAAGTACAATATCACGAGCGCAATGATCCAACTTCTAAATCTGAAGGGTGTGTTTGTAAATCTACTTATAGATGATGGCAACTTGTACATTGCCAATTTCCTTGGGATTTGCAGTTCATACACAAATCCAGGGGTGAATCAGGAAGAAATTAGGCTGAGGCTTTTCCCCTTCTCACATATAGGAGAAGCATCTTTATGGTTAGGGGAACTTCCAACAGGCTCTATCACTACATGGAATGAGTTGTGCAAATAATTCTTAAACGCGTTCTTTCCTCCATCTAGGATGTTCCAACTCAAGGATGATATTTATAACTTTGGCTAGTTGCAGTCACAGTCTATGTTCTAGGCATTGTTTAGGTTCAAGAAGAAGCTGAGTATGGTGCCCAATCATTCATTGTCAGGAACGAGATTATTAGACATATTCTACAGAGCCCTGACCATCAGCTCTAGATCCATGCAAGACACCATATCGGGAGAAGCTTTTATGATACTGCACTGGGAGTCAGCTTCAAAAATGTTAGATCAAATCTTGCTCACTAACCGAGAGTGACAAACTCAAGAGGCTGAGAGTAGATCTGGAACTTATGCTATTGGTGCATCCTGCAACCAGAAAATAGCTGATGACATAGTAGCCCATGAGATTGTGTTTCTAAGAATTGATCTTGGAATACTTATAAAGCATCTTACAACAGTGACTTTAGAAAATGTAAATTTAGTAGCAGAATAGGTGTCAGCTTCCAAAGTGTATGAGTCTGAATTGGAAGAGGAAGGAAATTATTTGGTTCGTCAGATAGCGGGTTACCAAGCCCAAAGGAAAATGAACTAAGGTTGGAACTATTTTGATATATACAAAGACCATAGAAGAGAGTGAGATAATGATTGAAAGAAAAAAGAATGAGTACAGAGAAAAGGGATATAGATACGAATCTAGAATAGAAGAGATGCTGGATAAGATAGTGAAGGGTCTAGAAAATTAAGAGATCGGCCTTAAGGAGATTAAGGATGACATTTCAGGATTAACACAGAAGGTCGAGTCACATACCCCTTCTTTCAAGAAGTTGGAGCGCCATTTTGGGTAGATGTCAGCTACTCTGAATCAGAGGTAACCAGGTACCCTTCTGAGCAACACGATGCAAAATCCTAAAAATAATGGTCACATATTTTCTATTACCACGAGGAGGGGCATCATTACTATGGATCCCCCACAACCTGCTGCAGAAGCTACTAAAGATGAGACATCAGCTATTGATACTGAGAAGGTAAAAGGTCATAATGGTAAAGCTGTTGAAGATAAAGGTAAGGGTCCGATCACTGAGATAGAAATTAAACAGATTCCAAGACCATCTACACCTTATCCTTAGAGATTGAGGTAGAAGAAAGAAGAAGGTAAGTTCTAGCAATTCATTAATATGCTAAAATAATTGAGCTTGAACATACCTATTCTAGAGTCAATAAAACAAATGCCTGGATACACTAGGTTCATGAAACAGTTGGTCACTAGGAAGAAAGGAGTGATATTTAAGGTGTTGATGGCATGCACCACTGCAATGCAGTCACGACTAGGTCTTTGGCATACAAAAAGGGTGATCTTAGTTCATTCTGATTTGCTAGAGACTTGTGTGATATAGGGGCTAGCATTAATTTGACGTCGCTGGCCATATTCAAGCAATTATGCTTGAACCCTTTGGAACCAACTTTGATGCGGCTATTGATGGTTGACCATACAGTGTAGAAGCCTATAGGAATCTCTTTTATTGTTATTGTGAAGGTGGATAAATTTATATTTCTGGCTAACTTTTTCATCCTGGACTATGAGGTTGACACTGAGATGCCCGTTATATTGGGAAGACCGTTTATGGCCACAGGAAGAGTTACGATTGACATGGAGAAAGGTGAGCTAAAATTCAGAGTCAATGGTGAGGGGGATACATTCAACATCCAAAGGTCAATGAAGCAGCCAATCGACATGAGGGTAGTTTGGTGATTGATTGTATTGATGACCCTAGAGAATATTCCTATGCGTATCTTGATGAATTTTGAGTAGTCAAGATAATCGTGTCGTGCCGTGACATTAAATCAAGAACTGCATGGGATGAAACCCATAGGCTTGTTGGTGGATTCTGGGTAACCAACATATCCATGGCGTGTCGAGATGTTAAATCAAGCATTGAGTGGGAGACAAGCCACTAATTTTAGTGTTCACATTTTTGTTGTTATGTTTTTAGCTCATGTACTTACACAAAATATGGTAAAAACATTGATACATTCATCAATTTCCAGATAAGGGGGCTATGTGATCAACCATCATGCTTACAAGTCCCACACAATAAGCTGAGTAATAAGCCAAAAAGTTGAAATTTTGAGGACGAACAAAATATGTAAGGTTGTGGACTTTGACATCTATTTTTACTTTTGGGACCTCAAACTTAGGTTACAGGACCATAAGTAGCTGAATAAAATTGAAACACCAAGTTGGATTGTAGGAAAGCGGGCTAAAACTTTTAGCCCAGCATATACACCCGGCACCTGTTGGCCACAGGTGGAACCTGGGCCCACAGCCTGACCGCAGGTGCAGGCTGCAGGTAGCTTTCGTAGGTTGGCCAATTGTGGGCCTGATTTTTTATTTAAATTTTGGACCCATCAACACTTATATATAACCTAAAACAGCCACCCACTTATATTTAAACAACCTCAACCTCTTTCTAACTCATTGTACTCCTCAAAAATTCACTTTTTTCTTTGAATTCAAACTTTCCTCTTAAAACACCAACTAATCTCACACTTAAGTGAAGGATAAATTGTCACGTGTTTAAGATACCAACTTGTTCCAACACGCTAAAATCACGTTCCAACTTTGGTTTGCTTAACTTCTTCATTATTCTCTTCTGGTTCTTTATATAAAAGGTAACATTCTCGGCTCCTAATGGTTAGATATTGATATATCTATTGTTTAAACAAGTTAATATGTGTATTCCATTATAAAATATATAGAAACTATTATTTTTGTATGTGGGAGCCTTGAAGTAGCCTAAAAACTTAATGTTGGTTCTGGTTTCAAAGAAAGATCTAAAGTTAAGCCCCAAGCAGAAGTTGAATTTGAATGAATGAAAGTAGTACCAATAGTTTAGCATTTTTTCTTGGTTGAAAGTTGTAGTTTATGATAAGTGTGTGTACATAGGACTTGTTGGAATTTTAAATTGGTTATATGAGTGCAAAAATTAAGGAAAAATTCAATCTTTTCAAATTTTGAGTTTACTTCAAAATTTGTTATCCCTCACTTTAGTTGGAAATTAACAACTGGTTTTAAGGTACATATGGAACCAAAGGCTTTGAAAAAGACATATTTTAGTACTTCAAGGAGATGGGAAGAGTCTTCCGAGCCTAGAGGTTCAGTGGAGGCGTACACGAGGCAGCGATGTAGAGACACTGCAGTTGAGGTGACACAAAGAGTAACAAGAGGACAAAATCGCTAGACTACTTATCCGGATACAGCCTGGCGAGGATGACATCCACAAGGATGGGACCACCACACACTCTTCTACCTAATGCTGATGAGGAGACAGAGTTCGAGTCTACTCTACAGGATGCTACTCAGGACCTCTAGTTTGAGAAAGGGCCCCAGTATTTATCCAACGAGGTAGAGCAGGAGGAGCTATCAGTGGTGCCCTAGTCCTACTCCCATACAACAGACATATGCACCCCAGTTTGAGAAGGATATTGATCAAGCTAACTATGATGAGTTAGTATAGCAGGGGCAGAGTCTTACTCCCGCACATACTTAAGATGCACCTCCCAAAGAGGGACATCAGAGTTAGTATATGTTTGGGATTAGGAGATCTTTAATATTAACAATCGTATCTGGGAGGCATGTAAAGCTATGAGGTACATTTATAAGGAGTATTTAATTGACCTACTGGGGATAGATCGAGTACCATAGCAGCAGGCAACATTTGATAGATATCAGCTAGAGTGGATGACTAGGAAACTCAGTTCTTACAGCCCAGCTATGGTACAAGAATTTTATATATCCTACAGAGCTACCATGTTTCTACCTATGTAAAGACATCCAAGCCTGATCAGATTTGTTAGGCAGACATAGCTTAAGAACATACCGGTTAGAGGGGTCAAAGTTGACATATCGACAGGGACTATCCATAAATTTTTCTTCATACCAGATTACATTACTCATGCATCTATAGCAAAGTGTGACCACAGATTGAGGATCACACATGATCGATATATCATGAAGGAGGCTAAGCACCGGCATGAGAGAATCGAGATGGCTAGATGGATATCCAGTTATATTTTACCTCTGGGTAATCCAACCCTATGGATAGATTGACATTCTATAATCAAAAAGGTCTAATTAACATTTAAGGCCAAGTTCTAGTATTTGTAGATTAGATACAGACTGATACCCACTACTTCGGATAATATATTAACGTGGGAGAGAGCAGCACTGGTTGTTTTTCTGAAGGCTGGATAAGATTTTAATTTTGCTACCATCCTAAGGTATGAGTTACATGACAAATCCTTTGGGGAGTAGACAAATCTTCCATTTCCTTACATGATTCAGAGGCTAGCATGAGGCTGGTGTGCCTGCCATACCAGGTGTAAATGAATGAGTAGCTGCTATGGTGATTGCACAAACTAGGACTATAAGGGATCTAGCATGTCCAAGCTCTTCTAGGAGATCGAGATAGTAGGAACTAGTACTATAGGCCCAGACTGAGGGCCCAATAATTTTCATAGAGCTAGATATGGAACATCGAGGTGATGTGGGTGTTAATATTGAGATAGAATCAAGGGAATAGAGAGAGGCTCCAGAATATAGTATGAAGAGAGAGGAGACACCAACTACTTCTTCTTTAACTTTGACTATGACCTCAGAGCTGGTAGGTGTACCTTTAGAGCCTACTAGCCCATATAATACAACTCTGCTTCTGGTATGATCACTATATCTAGCAAGTTTTTACAAAGCTTAGTGGGCATCTAGAGGTCCATAGATGTTAGAGTGAGGGTTATCGAGACTGAGTTAACCACCCTCTACAAGCAGATAAGATCAAGGGTTAGGACGAGATTTGAGCAGGTACAGGTCCGATGGAATGCCGCACTGAGTGCTGCACTATTCAAGCTATGTGTTGTCTTTCAGACTCAATGAGTTTGAGAGATTAGTTATAGCCTGATATATAAAGATATTTGCACTATACCTAGACCAAATAAGGTAGGAGTTTGATATGTTATGAGTAGAGGTATGCTCTATCATAAAGATTCATGTTGTAGCTACTCATTTATTTATATCCCAGGTGGTCTAGATATCATATCTTCATGCACTGTGATAATTTGATATCTTTGTGGAGGGTAATAAAGAGGTCCCATCAGTTAGGGAGAAAAGAGGTCTCATAGACGACTTTTAGGACCCTGATTTACCATATAACAAGGTTGTTAAAGAGATAGGCATAATTTTATGGAGTTTGTATTCATCGATAGACAGAGATGTGCCTCTAAAGAAGTAGGTGCAACATCCAGTAGTACACCTCCACCACCACTACCTTCACCGCCTGATATGTCCCCATCCTAGGATGCTCCTAATTTTGTGTGCATAGTGCATCCTAGGTATGTTTTCACTTCCCTTTGTTTTGCTTTATTTTAGCATATTAAGGACAGTGCATATATATTTACTTTGGGTGGGAATATCATGCCTCTGTGGGTTTTTATTATCGTGCTCCTTTTCCCATCGGTCATAGTATGATTGTAAAACTATCATGTCTAGGATGATTTTGTGTTGTACTATTTTTTTCTTCATATTGTGTTTTTATTTTATGTAATTGGGAGATTTTAAGTATTTAGGACAGTATTCATGTTTTGACTGATTTATGATACCCCTCAAAAAATTATGTTTTAGAGCTGTGTGAATGTATATATGTGTGAACATTATGGATCTTATTATGGCATTAAGATTGGGTACACGATAATCACTTTCTAATAATTGCATGAACCAGATAGGTAGTAGTTGGTAATATGGACTTTGTGTTATATGTGTTTGGAATACTACCTAGTTCCCTTTGTGCATCTAATTTATAACTTGCATGGTTAGTCTTTCCTAGGTTGTTGGATAGCCGGTTAGGAAAGGATCATAAACCATTTTTTATTTTAGTCCACTTTAAGCCAAAATGACCTTCTATGTGTAAATTATATCCCTTGATCCCTATTTTGAGTCTTGTAGCCTATTTTTTCTTGTTTCACCATTCACCTTCCCATTTATAGTACAATGAATATGTTTTGGCCCTGGTCCTTTTTGGACATTGTGCACCTCAACTCATATAAAATGTCTAAGTTGAGGGAGGCTATTATAGGGGTACATAGTCTAAAATAGGTATGAAGAAGGGTAAAATAAAACAAATAGTAGGTATGGATGTAGTATAAAAAAAGAAAAGAAAAAGTTAAAGAAAAGAAAAATTATGAAAAAAAGAAAAAAAATAAAGAATAAAAGACCACACCCAATCTGAATTGCAGCAAAGAATAAAAAAGGATAAATAAGGGTGAAATAAAAAAGAAAATTGGCTAGTAAGTGATACCCCAAGATTAGTGTAGTTCCAAGGAGGCTTAGTCACTTGATATGTCCATTTGTACCATACCATCCCCAAAGACTATATTACAAGACGAAAAAAGTCCTATAGTGATCCTAGCTTGACTATCTTAATGCTAAGGTAAAGAAAATAAGGGCAAGCCTATGGTATTTTACAAACATTGATTGAAAATTATCTTCTGATTATGAGTGTCTCTTAACCATCCCTGCATTGACATGCATGAATTCATATGAGTGAGTGGGACATCCTTGATGTGAGGGAACTAATTCATATTACTAACTATTTGCTTGTTTCAAGTAGTGTAACTTGTACATATGAGAGGTTTTTTGTTTCTAATGTAATTTCCATACCTTGATCCCATTGTGTCACATTATTGTGCTTCATTTCATACACAGTTGATTTTGAAAAATGGGATTGGATGGGGGGTTGTGTTTTGAGTTGTAAGTGTTGATTGACTGCCTTGATTAGCTTAGTTTCTCGAAGTTAAGCATCATTTTTGTTTTTGTTTTGTTTTGTTTCCTAAGGACATACAAACTTTCTAAGTTTATGAAGTTGATATGTTATAGAAATATATCACTTTTGACACTTAAAATGAGAAAAAAATGCAAGTTTCTGAGGTTATATTGTTAGATATGATACCTTTTGGGTATGTTTACAGGAAACCATGTTTTGGATGTTAAGTTAATGAAAAAAACTGAAAAAGGTGTTTTTGGCAACTTTTTAGAGCAATTAGGGATATTCGAGATGTTTTGTAGCTTATTCTTGATCAAAGCATATTAGTATGATGGTTAGGTTTCATAGATCTAATTACTAGAGACTCAAAAGGTAATAGTTAGTTGGATCAAGATAAGGGTTAGTAAGCAACATCCCGAGACTCAAAAGGTAAAGTATAAAATCCTTCTACTCGTCCAAAAGACTGCAGAAGGTACATAACTTATCAATTTTGCATGCAAAATATCGGGTTGGTTCAATAAAGCATGATAAACCTAGGAAGTTGAGAAGCCAGGGGGAACACAATCCTAGTGTTCACCTACACTGATTACAACTGAAGTTATTATAGTTACTTGCTTGATATTATTTCACCAAAACCCCTCATTTACGTTACTTGTTCTGCCCGTGGACTACAACTGCTGAGATCTATAAATACACATGTTTCCTTGGGATTCGACCCCAACTTTTATTGGGTTACTATATTTTGATAATGGGCATATCATCAACTGGAAAGAGGTTTTGTTTGGACATTATCAATATTTCTTTCTAGTGGTGAGGAGTGTGAGTCAAGCTTTTGGAAGCTCAAGGAATTTATTACTTTGGCTCTTATATCGACTCTTCTTATTGAGGGTGAGGGATTCACCATATATTATGATGTTTTAGGTGTTTGTTTGGTTTATGTGTTGATGTTGTAGGGTTGAGTCACTGCTTATGCATTGAGGCAGCTGAAGGTACACGAGCGCGACTAGCCCACTCATGATTTTGAGTTGGTAACAGTAGTTTTTGTGCTTAAGGTCTTGAGGCATTATTTATGTAGCATTCATTATGAGATCTAAATGGATCATTGGGTATCTTATGACCCATAGAGAGATCAATTCTATGTACTATAGATGGATGGAGTTGCTTAAGGATTATGACATCTCTATTCTATACCAACTAGCCAAAGAGAATGTGGTAGTGAATGCCTTGTGCTGAAAGGTAGTGAGTATGGATGGTTTGGCTTCTATTTCAGATTCTCAAAGGCCAATAGTGTGGGAAATCCAGTCCTTATCCAACTTAATGGTGCAACATGATATTTTCAAACCTTAGGAGGATTCTTGCCAGTGTTGAAGCAAAGGATGCCTTATTTGAGCAGATTTGGAGTATCATCTGTGATAAGGTGTTAAGTGGTGAGTCCAAGAGGGATACCATAGATTTTGAGAGTATCTTGAGATTTGTTGGCTGCATTTGTGTTTTAAGGATTGGTGACTTGATTCAATTGATATTACATAAGGCTCACCACACAAGATATTTCATTCACCCTGGTACAGTTAAGATTTATAGAGATTTAAGGCAGCATTATTGGTGGAGTGGAATAAAGAGAGATATGTCAGACTTTGTAGCTTGTTGCCTATGTTGTCAGTAAGTGAAGGTTAAGCATTAAAGGCCTGGTGGCCAGATTTAGAGATTTCCCATTCTCGAGCAATAATAGGAGTGGATCTCCATGGAATTCTTTAGTGATTTTTCTTACAACTTTTGTTGTTCCGATGGTAATTGGGTCATTATACATCAGTTGACCAAGTTGGCATATTGCAATCCCATTCAAATATCCTTCAGTGCCTAGAGGTTGGCTCGTATTTATGTTTGTGAAATAGTTCATCTGTGTGGAGTGCCTATATCTATCATTTCAAGCCAGGGTTTGATATATCTTTTAGGTTTTGGAGAGCTTTTTAGGAATGGTTGGATATCCAGGTGGATCTTAGCACAGCCTTTCACCCTCAAACCGATGGACACTTGGAGCAGACTACTCTGATTCTTGAGAATATGCTTTGATCCTATGATATTGATTTTGGAGGCTATTCAGAGCAACACTTAGCTTAGGTGGAGTTCTCCAAACCTGCGATATGGATTTTAGAGGCCAGTGGGAGCAGCACTTAGCTTCAGTAGAGTTTACATATATAATATGTACCATTGAGGCAATAGATGGTAGATGTTATTGATCTTCAATTGGATGGTTTGAGATCTTTGAGATTAGAGCCCGTAGTACTGACTTGCTAATGTGTGAGCAACAGCTAACACATTTAATGCTTTTTAGCGCAAAAAATTATAAATTCTGAAGCAACTCTTGTTGTTTTGATGTGTTTGCTCATGATATTACAGTAAAAGGCTGAAGGAATAAAAAAATGACAATGGAGAAAAAAAGTTAAAAATCTGAGCAAAAGAGAAGAAATCATGGCTGACGACCTCCATGATACGTCGTCAGCCTTATGATAGCTTATCAGCATTGGCATCAACATTAACTAGAAACTTGAAGCCTAAGAAAAAGTTCTGACGACATTGGTAATAAGGCGTCAAGTTTATGATAAGGCGTCATGAAAGGCGTCAGCTTAAACTAGATAATTGATTTTGAAGAATAAATCTGACGACGTTGGTGATACACCGTCAGATCAGTGACACAGCATCAGCTACATCATCTGTCTAAGATAGATTTTGAAGGCAACTAAAGCATTATGACGCCATCCGTGATAGGGCGTTAGACTCTTGACGTGGCGTGATCTTGGGCGTCACCTATTCTGAAAATTTTATTAAGTTTTGTTATTTTATTTCCTAAATTAGGCTTTAGTATAACTAGCATCTTTTAGGGTTTCATTCACAACTTCAGAAGCAGCTTTTGACATCTTGTAACTTAGTAAAGGGGAGTTCACTTGTTTTTCACTCTCTTAACTTAAAATTTAATTTTCCATCCTTTGATTTAGTTGTGGGAAATTCTTATTGTACTTAAAGGAGAAAAAACTTTGAATTTAATCTTTTGTAAGTTCACTTGCTTTAAGTTATGAATTAAATCTTTGTTAAAAAAAATCTCTCATTGAGGGTTGCTATCATTCTTGTAAACATCTTCCATTTAAAGATTGATTGTGGGTATGATTTATTACTTATTCTTGATTATAAATTTAGTACATATTGTTGATCTTTGTATCAAGAATAGCTAATTTTATTTACTTGAGTCATGTGAACCTTGATGTGAATACTAATTTGGGTTGTGAATCTAATGTATGTCCATAAAAAATTGATGTTGTATAAACCTTTCTTTATTTTAATGATCTTTCTTGGATGAAACTTAATAGAGTCAGCACTACAAACATCACTTGTCTGAGAGGAAAGTGTTTGTTAGGTTACTTCAATGAAACAATCACTTGTCTGAAAGAAAAATGCTTGTCGAGCAATGTAATGATCTCTCTTAGTTGTAACTTGAAAGGTAAGCCCAAGAACATCACTTGTTCGAGAGGAAAGAGTATGTGGGAAAAGAAAGAGTTTACATGGACTCAAAAGATTTTAATCTTTAGTTTAATGGAAAATGCCTTAACCGGATTTGCCTACATGAGAACATAGTTGAATAGAAAACACATCCTTTAAGTTCGAGAGAATTAACGGATACACTACCTATTGAGGTCGAGAGATGAATGGGTAAATAATAGGATTCAACTCTTCTTGCAATTGAAGTGTCAATTGGAACTCTAAACTGATTTGCAACCCAACCTATGTAAGCATCTTGGTAACCATAACTCTAGTTTCCCATAACATTGTTAAATCGAAGTGTTTATAAACTTTTGTTTAACTATTTAAAACCCCCAAATTTTATCTTTTTCTATCATTTGGTTAAATTCAACTTGTAGCTGTAGTTTCCAATTAGTTTAATCACCAGTCACATTGTTCCTCGTGGATTCGACCCCGACTCTGAAGTTGGGTAAATATATTGACGACGACCGCCTTATACTAATTTTAGGTGTAAGTTGAGCGTTATCAAAAATGGCGCCATTGCCGGGGAACAATTTGGCGTATTGAGTTGGTTTGGAATTTTAGCCTACTTGCTTGAATTCAAACTTGTAAATATTTGTTTTTTTTTTTCTTTTATTTCTTGTGTTAGGTATATTTTTATTCTAATTTACTTTTTACTATGGAATCTTGGAATGAATATGAGTTTGGTGGTTGGAAACCGTATCTTGATGATCCATGTCCATATTGTGATGGACCTCACTTTTGGTAAGACTGTAAATATACTCCTCGGAGAGAGATGTGTGAGCTATCTCCAGCCTACTGGGAGTATAATTATTCTTTATGTGGTGGTTGGGATGAACATTGGAGTGATTGCCCAAATGCCCCTTCCCTCTATTGAGCTAACCCAGGTTTTAGTTCTTCTTATGAGTATGACAGGTCTTATGGTAAAGAAAAAAAAGAATGAAGCACTGAAAAGAGTGACATTGAAGCTATGCTTCAACTAATGTTGGATCGTACAAACACAACGAATGATACCATATGTGACATACGTTAAGACATTAGGGCATTTAACGATGGAAGAGAAAGGATAGAAGAGATAGATATCTAGGTCAATCATCCAAAACACTTTTCTACATTGTGGTTAGATGATATCTTGTCTGTGGAATCATTTAACATAATGGATGAGTGTGAAGATAAGGAGCAAGAACCCTATATCGATGTTGTGCTTAATATTTAGCAGACCTTGGATATTTCCCTACCAACCGAACCAACCATGAGGGATGATGCCAAGATTAAGAAAATGGTGCTAGAGGCAAAAGAAGAAAACAAGCCAATCTCTTATGAAGAATCTAGCCCTATTCATAGTGAAAATGTTGAGAAGATGAATAAAAGTGAGTGTGTAGAGGATTGTGTAAATTTTGACGTAGGATTTGTTGGGCCACACTCGAAGCATTTTTCCACATTATGTTTAGATGATATCTTGTCTATGGAATCATTTAACCTAGTAGAAGACTGTGAAGATGAGGAACAAGAATCCTATATTCTTTATTTTACACTTGATAAACAACATAAAAACATACCTCACTTTAAGGTCGAGTTTTTTACCATGCATAATTCATTACTCGGCTTCTTAATCTTTGTACCACCTCCCTATGAGTGAGGCAAGAAGATGGACTCTAAGTTGTGGGTGAAATTCATATCCTCAAGGTGGAGGAAAAAACTGAGTTGGGTCATGCCATGATGTTAAACTAGGTTCTTCTTGGGAGCAAACCCAAGGTATTTTGTTGTTTGTATTCGTATTATGTAATTGACATCAGATCTTTGTACCCATGGTGCCACAGGTATGTTTCTAACTCTCTTGTTTTGATTTGACGTGTTGGGAACAGTGCATGATGTTAAGTTGAGGGTGGGACTACTTATGGGTGTTGATGTCCTCCTACGGTTTTTGTTGTCGTGCCTCTTTTCCCCAGAGTCTTGTTCCTAGTAAAGCTGGCATGTTTAGGTGTATTGTGTTTTGTTTTGTTATGTGTTGTGGTAAATTAGGAAAAAAAAGTATCTAGGATACTTGACATTTTTTTTTATTTTTGAGACTGATAAACAACTCTCTGTTGGTCTGTTTTATAACTGTGTGATATACATTTATATGTGACCACTGTGCATCTTGTTATGGCATTAGTACTAGTGACATGATATCCACTGCTAAACAATTGCATGAACCAGATAGGTAGTAGCTTGTGATACACCTTTGTGCCATGTGTGTGTGAGATACTACTTAGTTCCCTTTGTATGTTAAATTCAGAACTTGTCTGGTTAGTCTTACTTTGGTTGAAAGATAGGAGTTAGGAAAGGATCATAGGCCGTTGTTATTGTTAGTCCACTTTTAGTCTAAATGACCTTCCCTGTTATGCATGATATCTCTTGATCCCTATTTAGAGCCTGAATTGACCATTTCTTTTAATGACACCTATCACCTTCCCATTTATATCATAATGAACCTATTTTGGCCTGGTCCTCCTTGGACACTGTGCATCTTGACTTAGGCAAACAGCCTAAGTTGAGGGTAGCTATCATAGGGGTACGTGATGTAAAATAAGTATGATGAATGGTAGAATAAAAGAAAAAGAATAAAAAGTAGGGTGCTGTGGAAAAAGAATAAGAAAAGAATAGTTGTGAAAAAAATGAATAAGAAGAACTGCACCTATCCTCAATGTGTATGATCAAGAGAAGAGAAGATTTGAGAAAATGGTTAATAAGTGAGGCCCCAAATGTTAAGGTAGTGCCAAGGAGGCTTAGTCACTCTAAATGCCACTGAATATCATACCAGCCCTTACCCTACATTATAAGCCAAAAAAAAGACCTATAGTGATCCTAACTTACCTGTCTGGACACCTTGGTAAAGAAAATAAGGGCAAGCATATGGTATTTGACATGCATTGATTGGAATTTCTTTCTGAGAGTGAGTGTCTCTTGACCGTCCCTACATTGAGATGCTTGAGTACATATATGAGTGAGGAGGGACTTCTTTATTGTAAGGGCACATCGGTTGCATTGCTAGCTATTTACTTGTTTAGGTAGTGTAACTTGTACATATGTTGTTGCTGAATTGATGACATATCTTGATTCCTTTGGGTCACATTGTTAATCTTCATGGATATGCACAATTAGATTGAACGTAAAGAGTGGCATGAGTTTTAAGATAAACTTGATAATCAATTGTGATAGGTATCTTATGTGTCTCTTGGTCATGTATCATAGTATGGTGTTATGTAGTTGCTTGAGGACAAGCAATTGTTTTAAGTTAAGGGTGTTGATGTGTGAGCAAAAGCTAACACATTTAATGCTTTTTAGCTCAAAATAATTGTGAATTTTGAAGCAACTTTTGTTGTTTTGATGTGTTTTCTCATGATATTACAGTAAAAGGCTGAACGAATAAAAACAAATGACAATGGAGCAAAAGAGTTGAAAATCTGAGCAAAAGAGAAGAAATCATAGATGAAGACCTCCGTGATACGTCGTCAGCCTTGTGATAGCTTATCAGTATTGGCGTCAACCTTAACCAGAAACTTGAAGCCTGAGAAGAAGTTCTGGCGACGTTGGTGATAAGGCATCACAAAGGGCATTAGCTTAAACTAGAGAATTAAGTTCGAAGAATAAATCTGACGACGTTGGTGATACACTATCAGATCGGTGATGCGGCGTCAGCTACATCATCAGTCTAAGACAGATTTTGTAGGCAACTAAAGCATTCTGACGCCATCCGTGATAGGGCGTCAGAATCTTGACGTGGCATCAGCTTGGGCGTTACCTATTCCGAGAATTTTATTAAGATTTGTTATTTTATTTCCTAAATTAGGATTTAGTATAACTAGCATCTTTTAGGGTTTCATTCACAACTTCGGAAGCAGCTTTTGACATCTTGTAACTTAGTAAAGGGGAGTTCACTTGTTTTTGACTCTCTTAACTTAAAATTCAATTTTCCATCCTTTGATTTAGTTGTGGGAAATTCTTATTGTACTTGAAGGAGAAACAACTTTCAATTTCATCTTTTGTAAGTTCACTTGCTTTAAGTTATGAATTTAATCTTTGTTAAAAAAAAAAATCTCTCATTGAGGGTTCCGAACATTCTTGTAAATATCTTCCATTTAAAATTAATTGTGGGTATGATTTATAACTTATTCTTGATTATGAATTCAATACATATTGTTGATCTTTATATCATGAATAGCTAATTTTATTTACTTGAGTTATGGGAACCTTGATGTGAATACTGATTTGGGTTGTGAATCTAATGTATGTCCATAAGAAATTGATGTTGTATAAACCTTTCTTTATTTTAATGATCTTTCTTGGATGAAACTTAATTGAGTCAGCACTACAAACATCACTTGTCTGAGAGGAAAGTGTTTGTTAGGTTACTTCAATGAAACAATCACTTGTCCGAGAGAAAAGTACTTGTCGAGCAATGTAACGATCTCTCTTAGTTGTAACTTGAAAGGTGAGCCCAATAACATCACTTGTCCTAGAGGAAAGTGTATGTGGGAAAAAAAAGAGTTTACATGGACTCAAAAGATTTTAATCTTTAGTTTAATAGAAAATTCCTTAACCGGATTTGCCTACATGAGAACATAGTTGAATAGAAAACATATCCTTTAAGTTTGAGAGAATTAACGGATACACTACCTAGTGAGGTCGAGAGACGAATGGGTAAATAATAGGATTCAACTCTTCTTGCAATTGAAGTGTCAATTGGAACTCTAAAGTAATTTGCAACCCAATCTATGTAAGCATCTTCGTAACCATAACTCTAGTGTCCCATAACATTGTTAAATCGAAGTGTTTATCAACTTTTGTTTAAACATTTAAAACCCCCAAATTTTACTTTTTCTATCATTTGTTTAAATTCAACTTGTAGTTGTAGTTTCAAATTAGTTTGATCGCCAGTCACATTATTCCTCGTAGATTTGACCCTGACTCTGAAGTTGGGTAAATATATTGACGACGACTGCCTTACACTTATTTGAGGTGTAAGTTGAGCGTTATCACTTGCTTTAGGGGTTGTTGGACAAAGTTAGAGTAATTTAGGATAGGATAAGAGTTGCTCAGAGTAGGAAGATGTCTTATTTAGATCATAGATTTCGTGCCTTGATATTTAGAGTTGGTGAAAGGGTATTCCTCCATATCCCTATAAAGGGTGTGATGTGGTTTGGGAGGAAAGGCAATCTCATCCCAAAATTTATTAGACCTTTTGAGATCCTTCAAATAGTTAGAGAGGTGGTTTATGAGTCAGCCTTATCACCAAGATTTTGTGCTATTCATTGGTTTTCCATGTTTTTATGTAGCGGCAGTACATTCTTAATGAGTCTCCTGTGCATCGGTGGGACTCAATATAGTTGGATAAGATATTGACCTTCTAGGAGAAGTCGGTGTTCATATAGCTAGAGATGTGTGGTGTTTGCGCTCTAGAGAAATTCCAACAGATAAGGTTTAGTAGAGATATTGCCCAGTAGAGGAGGCTACTTGGGAGATCGAGAGTGAAAAGCGAGCCCAGTATCTTCATCTGTTCAAGGATGCAATACATCGTAACCCTTTACTTATGTAGATGAAAGTTTTTACAAGTGGATATTATAATAACCCTCCTAGTCATTTTTTACATTTATGCTCATTTTTGTTGTTTAGAGCTTTTCCATCGCTGCCACAAGTAATTTGTTGGAGCTAACTGTTCAATTATATAACTGTTTGTTTGGTTTTTAGCGCCAAATACTTACTTGGGAGCATTAACTGGTAAGAATTGGATATATGGGAAACACTTTTGTCAAGTACCACATTTGCCAATTTCGACAATTCCAGCAGCTCCAAAACGTCAATTTTAGTCTAAGGGGACATTTTTCTTAGTCCCAAGGCCTCCGAACTCTTTCGAGCTATTGGTCAAAAATAAATAAAAATGGCCTATGCGTATGGGGCCCACTTTTCATTTAAACGGCCTTAGTTGGAAATTTTAACTACACAATTGAGTATGAAATGTCGAATTTAATAGGGTAGCATAGTTTTTTTTTTTGCATTCATGAGATTTTGGATGAATCCAAGTCTCCAGCTAGTGCAGGACTAAGCTGGTGCATCCGCTAAAGTGGCACTTAGGTCACTTTTATGAAGGCCGCTTAAGCAGCCAGACGGTCGCTTAAGAGACTAGGCTTGCTAGCCGTAATGACCCTTCAGGTCATTTTTCATATTTCCGATTATATTTGTTGTTAGATCTTTCCTATAGCTACCCCAGGTCATTTATGACCAATTAGCACTAACAGTTCGATTGTCGGGCAATTAGTTTGGTTTTTAAAGCCAATTCTTTATTTTGAAGTCTTCGCTGGTTCCAAATGGCCATAGGGTGGAAACTTCATACAAACAATCTTATATGCTAATTTTGATTATTCAAATAGCTTTGAAATGTCAATTTTAGGCTAGGAGGACTCTAAGTTTGTTTCCCAAGGCACCCGGGCTTATTTCGTCCTATTGGTTGGAAAGATAAGAAAATACAATATGGGTATGTGACCCGTTTTTTGTTGAAACAACCTCATATAAGAATTTCAACTGTATTATTGATTCTAAAATGTTGAATTTAGAAGGGTAGCAAATTCCAATTATGAATATGGGATTTTGGATGAATCTCGAGAGGTTGGTGGAGACTTGAAATTCCAAGTCTCAGCTATGCAGGTAAACTCACTAATAACGAGCCAGGGTTTGTAATTTTGATACCCTTGGGAGAGAACCAAGTATCATAATTGTGAGAGGCATATCGCAATAGCGACTAACGTTGACAGGCAGCAAATGTCGCGATCACGAGAGTCAGGTCGCGATAGTAACTCCCTAACACCTAGGAAGGGTATAAATATCCCTACTTAATCCTCTTTCTGCCCATTCTTCATCATTTTCCAAGAGATTTAAACCTTAAATATTGAGAAAACATAGGATTAAAGATAGTGGGTGATTTGGGGAGCTTAGATAATGATTATTTCATGATTCTGCTTCGAATTAGTGGTAAGATTCCTTTGAATTCATGGTGGATTTTCTCATTTCTTGCTCATAATCCCTAAAACTTGGTGACTTGACTTTAGCACAAATATAGCTCGAATTTCACCCATTTTGAGGATAATTATTCTTTCAGCATAGGATGTTGGGTTGGCTACGAAAATAAAATTTTCGTAAGTAGGACCTATATGGGATTTTGGGTGATTTTTGGACTCGAAGCATAATAGTGCAATATGGGTATCATTCTTCTCAGATTAATGAGTAGAATGTGATTTTGATAGTATGGCGTCTTGCAGAAGCTTCTTGAAAGGGAAAGTTGGTGATTTAGTGTAAGGTCCCACAAAGTTCCCTCGTAGTTTGAGCCTTAGGGCGTGTCAAGTGAGGCATGATTCTGTCCTTAAAAGATTGAGAAGTGTCTTCCTAAGTGAGTATCATGTTAACCATATAGAATTTCCCTAATTTTGACTTTCTATCATATGGGAAATTTGAAAAGCTTTCTATCGATATAAGATTTGCCCAAATCCGATACCCGGGTAAGAAGTTATGGCTAATTTAAGCCTTAGTCATATAACTGCATCATTTAAGTGATTGTCGCATCACATAGAGGGTTTATTTGGCAATTGTCGATTTCCAATGGGACTCTGCGATAGTGGCGCATTGCGGAGGAGCCCAATTTTTCAAGTCAATTTCCAGTAGAACCCTACGATAGTGGCGCATCGCAGAGGAGTTCCAGGTCCTAACCAGTGGGACAATATAATGGCTCCGCATCATAGGGACTCGAAAATTCCCAATTGACATTTCCAATGAGCCACCGTGATAAGTGGCGCGTTGCGGTGGCCTATGAAATCGGGTTCCCAATTTAATTTTTTTTCCAGATTTGTGCAAAAGCCAAAAAGGGCACTTTGGACTTTTTCAAAGCCTTTAAACCATGGAAACACCAAATCAAATCCAATTACATGCATCCTATAAGTTTTTTCTCAAGTTTTCTCTCATCAAAATCCTAAGTATCCAAAACCTCTTCCAAGAATCTCAAGAATCCACCATGGATTTTCTAAATTGAGTCAAGATTCAAGGTTCTTAAGTCAAGGGCCTCAAGAACCCTCATTCAAGAGCACTAATAGAGTTCCAAAAGTGAGAGTTCATTCAAATCTTCTAATTCAAGGTATGTGGGGTTTTGAACAAGGGTAACCCTTTCACCCTTGTGCCCAAAAAAACTTATTTACATCATGATTTTGCTGAAATCTATGGGGTTTTTACATGAATTTGAATTGGGGTTGTTCACCCATTATTATTGAATGCATTACCTTGATATTTCCCATAAATTGTGAGTTAAATGGCATAATTTCTACATGTTTTCTTGAGTGTTTACAGCTAGGTATAAACCCCATGATTTTACTCCTTGATAAGCTAATATTTGCAATGTTTGAGATGGTGAAGCATATGACTAAATTGAGATTTTAAGATATATTGCTGAAATTCCCAGATTTCTAAATCATTTATGAATCTATATGCTTTATGTATTATGTTTTTTATAAGCTTTAACTTGAGATTGAACTTCGGGTTAGTAAGCCCTATTTGAGACTTGTGAAATTATGAACTCTTGTGCTATAAGCACCTATGTTTTGAGTATTTTGAGATGATTGAGAAATGAATTGACCTAATGGTCCGGAAGCTTTGAAATCCACTTCATCATATGAGATTATCGATTTGATTATTGGGTTCGTGGTGTACCATGAGATTATTATAAAAGTGGATTTTTATGAGATGAGCCCAGATAATCTAAAGTGAGTAGTATTTAGCACCGAGCGGGTAAGTTACTATAGTTTCTACCCTAAAACTATATGCCATCGTAGGTTGGTCCTGAGGCCGAGTTTATGATATTATGATTGGGCCCGAGGTCTAGTTTTGTGTAGAGATCACTAGACCTAGGTTATACTCCCTGGAAAGAGTATGACTCTCCTCCCCAACATGGGGTCTCTTCCTTAGGAGGACAAAACATTAGACTCCATATAGCTCGCATGGTTTATGTCGGTTACAAGAATCATCCTTGCCCTTTAAAATTTTGAGATCAAATACTTATTTTCCTTTCCTATAGTCTACTTTCCTAAATGGTTGAAATACAAATATGTTCCCAAACCAAGTTATTTTCTTGATGAGAGTTATTTTCCTAAATGAAAGCATCTTCCCTTGTTATGATACTTTTCATAAAGCTTTGAGATAAGTTATTTCCTTAAGCTAGAATACTTTTCCATTAGAGATAGCATGATATTACCTAAAGCTTGAAATGAGATAATTTCCTAAAGTGAAAGAAATATCTTTAAGTATGTTTTATGAGTCATATGATTTCGATTTCCAAGTATACGAGTTCTAAATGTTTATGAAATATTGAGCCTTGAGAAGGTTTAACTCTCCATGAGACATATGCATGAGTTGACGTTATTGTTTAAAGTTCATTACTTGATGGGCATTGAGAATAAGAGAAGATTTCTTATTTTTAAGGATTAAACAACGATGACTCACGAGATTTGTGTTACATGCTCCATCCTACATGACTTATGAGCTTTATATTTTATACTTATTCAAGCCATGTGAGTCATCTCATACAGCATGCAAGATTTGATTGAAGAAGATCAACACTATTTTATACATGTGCATTCACCCTCGCATACTCAGTACATTCCAAGTACTTATTCACATATATGTCTATGTGCTATATTATGTCATAATGTAGGTTTAGATGCTCAGTCCTAGCCTCGCCCGTGATTCTCTTAGTACCTTGCCTACGTTTTCCACAGTGGTGAGTCCTCATGGTTTGAGGGCCGATCTTTAAATATTTATTGTACTTGAGAGACTATGTTTTATCTTCAGTTCATTGAGAGTTAGTGGGGGACCTGTCCCAATGGCTCTCTAGATTTTGATTTGTAGAGGCTTATCAGACTAGTATTAGACTTGTGATGTGACGAGGGTTCAATATTATGGTTTTTTTGAGATTTCTCTATATTGTGGTTATATGGACCGAGTACCTTTTTCAATATTTCCTTTCATTGAGATGACTATATGAGTGTTTAAGTCTATCCTTATCTTGAATTGAGTGTCATTGGTAGAAACCAGTTGTAAGGGTTAGCTTGGGGCAACTCGTAGCCTTAAGCACCGTGTGACATCCCGGGAGGCAATTTCGGGTTCTTAAAGACTTAGTATTAGAGCCTAAGGTTTCTAAGGAGTCCTAGGGAGTCTGACAATTTGAGTTGAGTAGAGTCTTGATCATCGGTATATAGCGCACCATATCTATAAGCAAGAGGCTACGAGACGTTCTAGGAAAAGTTATTTCTTTTATCAGATTCTATCATGCCTACATTTGTTCCTCTTATCTAATGATCCATGCTCTTTTATTTTTAGAAAATGCCTCCTCAAAGAGAGAATGTCCACGGAAAAAATGATGAGCAACCCCTACCTGTTAATTCTTTGAATGAGACGGTGCCCTATACTAAGTTTAGGGTGGCCTTTAAGGCATTAGCCCAAGCGTTCACCGCAAATGTTCGAGCCAATAACTAGGACCCAGTTGCTAATCACTAGGGTAGTGATGTAGCCGTGGCTAGGATCATGACTTTATGTGGATGAATCCGCCTGAGTTCTATGGGTCCAAGATGGACGAGGACCCCCAGTTGTACTTGGAGGAGGTGAGGAAGATCACTGATGTGATGCAAGTTTTGGATGAAGAAAGTTTTGTATTGGCATCGTACAGACTGAAGGACATTACTTATGATTGGGTTGTATCATAGAAGAAGGGTAGAGCTGAGAATGTCGCTCCTATGACTTGGCAAGTATTCCAAGATACCTTCTTAGACCAGTTTTTTCTGCTTGAGATGAGGGAGGCAAAGATTGAGGAGTTCATGAACTTGAGACAGGGCTCCATGAATGTTAAGGAGTACTGCTTGAAGTTCAATCAGTTGGCCAAGTACGCTCCTGATTTGATTTCTGACACCCAGGCTAGTATGAGTAAGTTCGTGACCGGTATTTCTAGGATGGAACTGAAGGAGTGTAGGTCTGCGAGATTGCATAAGGATATGGATCTGGCTAGGTTGATGATGCATACCCAATAGATAAAGGTAAATAATCTTAGAGAGAGAAAGAATGAGGGGTAGCAAAAGGGCTAGATCTGAGCAGCATGAGTATAGTCGGCCTAGGTTCCATGGAGGGAGCCGCCCTCAGTTTTAGAGATAACCTTTGGTTCCGGTTCCTTTATCAGCTAGTGCTTTCGCGCCCAGAGGCAGGCAGGAGCAAGGGAGTGGGCCTTTCATGTCTGGGTCACAAAATAATATTGGTAACAGGCCCTGTTATCCTTCTTGTGCTAAATGTGGTAGGGTTCATCTTGGAGAGTGTTTTGAAGATTTGGGGGGTTGCTTTAGTTATGGCAAGTAGGGCCACAGACTTAGAAATTACCCTCATTCTAGATAGCAGAATAGAGATGCCCGACCTCAGGCACAGGCTGCTAGTATACCAGCTCTGTTACTTCATCCCTCCCCTGCTCTGGGTGCTTCTTCTAGCACTGTTAGCGATCAGTGCTAGAACAGATTCTATGTTGTACCATCCCTTTGGGAGCAAGAGGATTCCCCTAATGTTGTTACTGGTATTCTTCGTGTCTTTTATCTCGATGTTTATGTGTTGTTGGACCTTGGGTCAAACCTCTCTTATGTGACCCCACTTATTACTGTGAATTTCAAAATGAGTCCCAAAAAGATTTCTAATCCTTTCCTAGTTTCTACACCAGTGGGGGAGTCTGTTGTTGCTAAACAAATGTATTTAAATAGCCCTGTTACTGTGTTTCATTGAGTCATACTTGCAGATTTGATAGAGTTAGACATGGTAGATTTTGACCTTATTTTGGGTATAGAATGGCTTCATTCTTGTTATGCATCTATAGTTTGTCGTACCCGTGTAGTCAAGTTTCAATTCCCTGGTGAGCCAGTGTTTGAGTGGTTTAGGATTTTGGTATCTCCCCAGATTTATTTTATCTCCTATATCAAAGCCAGAAAGCTTATATGCAAAGGTTGCATCTATCACCTAGTTAGATTCAAGGACACTAAGTTCGAGACTCTGACCATCCAGTTGGTAGATAGATGTCTTTCCAAAAGATCTCCCAGGTGTACCTCTCGATAGAGAGATAGAGTTTGGAATTGACCTTATCCTCAACACTCGGCCTATTTCTATTCCTCCATAACACATGGCACCTGCAGAGCTTAAGGAGTTGAAGGAGAAACTTAAAGATCTCTTAGACAAAGGTTTTATTAGGCACAGCATTTCTCCTTAAGGCGTACCCATTTTGTTTGTATGGAAGAAAGACGGATCTTTGCGTATGTACATTGACTACCATCAACTCGATAAGGTCACAGTCAAAAATAAACATCCTCTTCCGAGGATTGATGATCTCTTTGATTAGTTGCAAGGTGCAAGTTATTTCTACAAGATAGACCTTAGATCAGGTTGTCATCAACTTAAAGTGAGGGAATATGATATTCCAAAGACAGCTTTCCAAAACTGTTATGGTTATTTTGAGTTTCTAGTCATGTATTTCGGGCTAACCAATGCCTCAGTAGCCTTCATGGACCTCATTAATCTAGTGTTCAAGCAATACCTTGATACGTTTGTCATTGTCTTTAAAGATGGCATCCTTGTGTACTCCTGCGATGAGAATGACCATGCAACTCATCTTAGAATTGTCTTGCAACCTCTTAGAGATCACCAGTTTTTTGCCAAATTCAGTAAGAGTGAATTTTAGCTAAGGTCTGTAGCCTTTTTGGGTCATGTTGTTTCAGCTAAAGGTATAAGAGTTGATCCTCAAAGACAAAACCTATTAGAAATTGGCCTAGACCTATCTCTCCATCTGACATTAGAAGTTTCTTGGGTCTAGTGGGCTATTACTGTCATTTTGTTAAGGGTTTCTCTTCCATTGCATCTCCTATGACCTGGTTGACCCAAAAGAAGGTTAAATTCCAGTGTTTCTATTCCGGTGAGAAGAGTTTTTAGGAGTTGAAGACTCGACTCACTTCAGCCCCTGTGTTGACTTTTCCGGATGGTACTGATAGTTTTATGGTATATTGTGATGCCTCTAGAGGTGGTATGGGTTGTGTATTAATGTAAAGAGGTAAGTTTATAGCCTATGCCTCTAGACAGTTGAAGCCGCATGAAAGAAACTACCCAACCCATGATCTTGAGTTAACTGTTGTGATCTTTGCTTTAAAATTTTGGAGACACTATCTTTATGGTGTCCATGTTGATGTGTTTACCGATCATAAGATCTTACAGTATGTGTTTACCCAGAAGGAGTTGAATCTTAGGCAGAGGAGGTGGTTAGAGTTATTGAAAGATTACAATATGAGTGTGTTATATGACCCAGGCAACGCTAATGTAGTGGCGGATGCCCTTAGCAGATTGTCCATGGGTAGAGTTACCATATTAAGGAAGGTAAGAGAGAGTTAGCTCATGATGTGCATTGTCTGGCTAGGATGGGTGTTAGATTGCTTGATTCAACGAAAGGGAGAACATTGTTGCAAAGTAGTTCTGAATCTTCTTTAATTCTGAAGTGAAGGAGAAAAAAGGTAGGGATCCTAGTTTGGTCAAATTGAAGGAGTCAATTAAGGACCAAAAAGTAGAGGTTTTCACCCAAAAGGGAGATGGTGTATTGAGATTGCGTGGTAGGTTATGTGTCTCGTGTGTTGATGACTTATAGCAGAGAATTATGGGTAAAGTGCAAGGTGCGCGTTATTCTATTCATCCCGACACTACCAAGATGTATCGTGAATTACGGGAAATCTATTGGTGGAACAGTATGAAGAAGGACATATCCGAGTTTGTAGCAAAGTGTGGAACGTGTCAACAGGTTAAGGTAGAGCACCAAAGATCGGGTGGTGTGATGCAAGAGCTTAGTAGACCCACGTAGAAGTGGAAGATGGCGAATATAGACTTCGTGACCGGGTTGCCTCTTTTGCGCCGTTATCATAATTTTGGGTTGTTGTGGATAGGTTGACTAAGTCCGCACATTTCTTGCCAGTGCATACATCTTACAGGGTTGAGGATTATGCTAGATTGTATATCTGAGAGTTGATCAGGCTGCATGGAGTTCCCTTGTCTATCATTTCTGATAGGTTTACTCAATTCACTTCTCAGTTTTGGAGGGCGTTTCAGTAGGGTCTTGGCACCCAAGTTCTTTTGAGTTCCGTGTTTCACCCACAGACTGATGGTCAGGCTTAGAGGACCATTCAGACCCTAGAGGATATGTTTAGGGCATGCGCTCTTGATTTTAAAGTAGTTGGGATGAGCAATTGCCATTGATGGAGTTTTCCTATAACAGTAGTTTCCATACTGCATACATGATTCGATTGAAGAAGATCAACACTATTTCATACATGTGCATTCACCCTCGCATACTCAGTACATTCCAAGTACTGATTCACATATATGTCTATGTGCTACATTGTGTCATAATGTAGGTTCAGGTGCTTAGTCCCAGCCTTGCCCGTGATTCTCCGAGTACCTTGCCTATGTTTTCCACAGTGGTGAGTCCTCATGGTTCGAGGGTTGATCTTCAGATATTTACTGTACTTTAGAGACTATGTTTTATCTTGAGTTCATTTCGAGTTAGTTGGGGACCTGTCCCAACGGTTCCCTAGATTTTAATTTGTAGAGGCTTGTCAGACTAGTATCATACTTGTGACGTGTCGAGGGTTCAATATTGTGGTTTTGTTAAGATTTCTCTATATTGTGGTCATATGGACTAAGTACCTTTGTCAATATTTCCTTTCATGTGAGATGACTATGCGAGTGTTTGAGTCTATCCTTATCTTGAATTGAGTGTCATTGGTAGAAACCGGCACTAAGGGTTAGCTTGGGGCTACTCGTAGCCTTAAGCACCGTGTGACATCCCAGGAGGCGATTTCGGGTCGTTACATTTAGTAGGTTCTTTGAACTTTCTTCTGCATCCAGGTAGGCTAGGTTTCCTTTCTTCTTAGATTCAGCTATGTCATAGTATATTTATAATAGTATGTTAGATTTGGATAGGTTTTAGGTGTTGGTGATGTAATTGGAAATACCTGGGTTAGTTAGACCGTTTAAGCTATCCAAAAATCATAATTTAGGCATAATTAACTTAGTTATGCTTATTTTAGCTATGATCTCCACTTAGAGTTGGTTGTCATTTAGTTAACATCTAAAAGTGGATTTAGATACCTTAGCCTAGTCTAGAGTATAATTTGCCTTGTATAGATTTTGGGGATTTAGAAATAAGCCGTTTGATCCACCTTAGGCCAAGATTCATATTAGTTCTTGTAGACCCTTATACACTTGTAATATACCTTGAAATGCTTAATATGAGGCTTCATGAAGCTATAGACCTAATGGACGTGATGGTTTGATATTGGAAGTTGAGGATAAATATGGTAGAACCTGGTGGTGGAGATTTTGATTAATATATTAATGATATGTATACTGGTTCGAGACCAAATAAGGCTTATGATATTAATGATATATATACCAGTTCGAGTCCAGATATTACTTATGATATTGATTATACAAATCCAATTCAAGTCCAGTAATGAAATGTGATATTGAGACATGGATATCTATTCAAGTCCGAAAATAGGAAATTAACTAGAGTATGGCATGACATGGATGGATTCTAATTATGATCTGAGAGTTTATAAGTGATGGTGTTTTGGTTTATGCTTTACTTTATTGTACCCTACAGTCTAATGGGGGCCTATGTTGGATTATTTACTTTTTCGCACTTAATGGCTTATAGGGGAAATTTTGTAGTTATAATCACATTTGTTTGATTCTTTATGTTATGTTGTTATTTCATTAATTTAATTATTCATGTACAGCGATGTTGGATTTGACTCAGTTTTACCTCTACCTTGACTCAGTTATGTTATCTTGCATTTTATCCTGTTTATATCATGATTTAGCTTAGCCAGCCAATGAGGACTACTGAATACCCATGGTTTTGGTGCAAATCAGAGTACTCATTATCGTCGTTTATTCATTGATAGTGTTGCATTTCCTTCTATCTTATTTATATCTAGTATTTCACTTTGAGATAGATTGTATAGACTATTTTAGATCTTGATTTGTATTTATAGTATCTCTTGTACTTGCTCTAACAGGTCATGGGATGGTTATCTATGTTATTGTTACCTTTTTCACTATCTCTATTACATAGCTTATAAGTTGCAATTATCTATAATTTACCTTTTTTGGCATTTTCCACAAAGTTAACCCATTGCATTTAGCTCCGAGTTACGGTTCGACTTACCTACTGGCAGAATAACTGTATTGTTGTTACAAGATCAAGTGTCTAGTAGAGTCACAACTAGAAATGATGACATTTATTTCTTATCTTCGAAAGTCTATAGGATATTCTTAAGATTTCTTTGCTTCTTTTACTCATTTCATATTAAGTGTTTGAGTTGGTTTCTGAGCATTCCTTTGGTTTCACTCTTTCGCAGATGGATAGGACACGTGCCACCACTACATAAGACAAGGGCCCCAAGACCAAGACTAGGGATCCTATTGCTGTTCGTGGAAGACCTAGAGGTCTTGGAAAGCCTCGAGATATGTCCCCAGCTAGTGTCCAGGTAGGGGGCTTTCACCAGACCCTATTCTCTCCCCTGAACCTGAGGTTTTTCCAACCCAGCCAGTGATAGGGCAGAGACCAACCCAGGATCCACCGGTATTTATTTCTTCTTTTGTGCTTAAAGAGGCTTTGGTTCAGCTTTTGTGGTTTATTGGTGGTGCACCATCTGATGGTGCATAATCTATAGATCAGAGTGGTACTAAGGCGGGGGCACAGCCTGTAGCTGCGGCTCCCAGAATTAAGGTCCCTCCTGCGTCGGTAGTTGCTCGTCTAGTAGTTGCAAAACCAGTGGTTTCCCAACCTACTATGTCTGTCACGACCTAATTTCTCAGGTCATGATGGCGCCTACTATAACCCACCAATAGACAAGGCAAACCTATAATCCAGAACGGCTAGCACCAGACTATCCAAAGAGATAAAGTAAAGAATATGGAATAGATATAATAAAAGATTAAATACATAATATAATCCCAAAACCTAATGGTACCAATATAAGAGCTTCTAATATATTAAGATTGCAAAAATGAAATACCATGGGAATTACACTGTTACAACTTATCTCTGAATACAACATAGAGACTAGTCTAGTATACAAAAGAGAGGAAAGTAATACTCAAAATATTAGGAGCTCACTCTATGTCTATGAACCATGGTTGCTCCGCACAACACACACATCAATGGCTATAGCTCGTACTATGATATATAGGTTGTAGAAGTGTAGTATGAGTACCAAACACGTGGTACTCAGTAGACAAGTTCCAATTGAGCTCCAAAGATTTTATAGAGAGAGAGAGAGAATATACATATATATATATATAGCATATAAACATAATGGAAAACTACACCCAAGTGTCCAGCAACCACATAATCAAGTCAATGAGATAATAAGGATAAACTATCCTATTCATGTCTAAAAGACTAACATAATAAGGCTAAGAAAGTATCAAAGATAAGCTATCCTATTCAAGTCATACTCAGGAATCTCAACACTATAACGTATATCCCTGGTTAATACACGAATAAAGGGTTAAAGAAGGATATATAACAGTATTCAAATCCAAGGAATGAAAATACAATCTGAATAAATGAAGGAAAGGATATATGGTAATACCATAGCTATATTAGCTAAATATACATATATATATATATACATATTTATATATATATATATATATAAACAAGGTCAACTCAAAGTACAGCCTTCATCGTTAGCTTAGCAATTTAAGACCTCGTAATCTTAGTATGAACTACTGCTAGAATACTCATAGTTTCAACTCCATATATTTAATCATGAATTAATCATGCATAATAATGAAAATGAAAGATAGAAGAGCTAGAGTCAGACCTCGAATCTCTTTACCAAATCAATAACCAATTTTTCATAAACTAGCCATAACAATGATAATAACAATATCAATAACAATGTGAGTAATCGGCTAATCCGTACAATCAAATACCTAGCCGAGCCTATCACATAACCCCACCACCCCAGGCTCAAAATGTTCAATCAACATACAACACACCACAAGGAATAGTCATCACCCATACCTATGCATCTCCCCTCCCCCTCCCCCCAATATGGGATGATAGATATAGGCATATACTAGTGATAGGTAATGTGCATGCAAGAATGAATGTAACGTATATAGTCAATAACACAATCATTCCCTGGACTCAAACTGGTATTATGTATATAGTCAATAACCAAAATTGAACTGGTCATACATATCGTCAAGACTTGAAATTGAACTAGTCATAAATATCATCAAGAATTAGAATTCAACTGGTCATAAATATCATTAAGACTCAGAATTGAACCAGTCATAAATATCGTCAAGATTCAGAATTAAACCAGTCATAAATGTCATCACGACTCGAAATTAAACCGGTCTTAAATATAATTAGTACCCACAATATCGTTAAAATCATTAATATAATCAACAAACTTATATATAACATCATTATTGTAATCTGACATCGGGTTTTTACCCAAAATTTATATCATCAATACAGAATCTTCGTCTGTCCTATACCGGAGAGATGTATATATAGTATAATAGGTAAAGGACTTAAGTCATGGCTAAAAAAAGTGTAAATCTGTAGATTCATTGCGTGGAGTTAGCATTGGGACTAAATCATTATAAAAGTATAGAAAGAGTCGAAATCTCTCACAATTGGAGTAATTAGTAGTATCAAATCATACACCAAAATCTATCTCGGACAAATATTTAAAACATTAATATTAATCTCTTTTACGCAGATAATTTATCCATTAAAGAAGGTAGTTATTATTATGAAGAAATCCATTTTTAAGGTAAAAAGGCGGGGCTTTAACCCTTATTTAGGAAGAACGAATTAAGATCATATTTAATAAGATCATACTTTAGCCAGAATTACATCATTTACCAATATAATGTTCGTGAATGTACCAAATCTATGCATGCCATCACCAGTATTCAAACAATGGAGCCATAAGAATAAATAAAATCACAAACTACAACCGCATCCTTTATAAGGATAAACACTTCCCGAATGTCCAACCAGTATCACAACACGGCCTTGGGCCCAATAATATGTTCGAAATAATTTACAACATCATAATCACAACCTTAGGCCCACATACGTATCTAGAACTCATATCAGTAATCATAGTTGTAAGCCATCTCATATATATAAGCCATAGAATAACTGAGGCATATCAGATCCATAGGCTAAAAATGACAACTATGAGACATATCATATCTATGAGCATCTATCATAATTCGGGGAAAAATCAACACCATTCGTCAAGTCATAAAGTAACCGTATACTAAAGGTACAATAGTCTCAAGTATGCCTAACATATGCAAATACGTCCACATGGGCTAACCCAAGTATTGGGCTAAGGTGGGCCGGGGGAACCCACTTCTAATCCTCAAATTCCATATTTAGGCCATTTACACTTCGCACTATGCTAAGGTATCTAAATTGACTTCTAGGTGGTACATAAGTCATAGTTAATCCTAACATAGGAATTTCACCTAGAACATGAGCAATTAAGTCAACTACACCCATTTTACGATTTTAAGATCATTGAAAATAGTCCAAGTAAGGTAAATCATACTAATCAAGATTCCAACACTTGAACCACATCCCAAACCTAGCATCATATCAAAATCCCTTCTACGGATTAGCTCAAACTAGGAAGAAGGAAATAGAATTCTAAAGGTGTAATAAGAATTTCACCAGATAGGTCAAAACCCTCATCTAATCCACAAACTTCAATACTCAAGGCTAAGTTATTCTACCCATAATCAATCTTAACATACACATTCACATGAAATAGATAACACGTATCATCTTACGAAAAAAAGTAGAAAAAAGCCTACCTCAATGCCAAACTACAAATTCTTGAATCGTTTACCAAACATCTATCTCTACTTCATGATCCTGAATGTCATCACGCTATTGAAATAATAATATATGCATCAATATGAGACTAACGATACCCATATTTCACTATTATGCTTCGGGTCCAAAAATCAAACCCAAAACCCTATATGGGTCCCACTTATAGAATACACATTTCTGAGACCAACCAAACATCTATACGTGATCAAGGAATCATAACCCTCTAGAATGGGGAAAAACTAAGCTAATTTGGGGTTAAAATCAAGCCCTTAAGCTATTGAGGTTTTGGTCAAGAAATCATAACAGTTTCACCAAGAAAGGGTGGAATCTTACCTTAATTCGGATGATAAGCATGATAATAGATGTTAAACAAGTTTATCGATCACCAACAAACTCCAATTTTATATCTCACCCTTTAAGGCTTTTGATCTCAAGAGACGGGTGAATAATGATTAATTCTCGACCTAATGGGTCTATTTATACACCTTCCAGATAATTAGGTGTTATAATCAAACACCCTGGCATCAGAAGAAGGTATGGTGATAGACACTACCCTTGGTGTAACTGCACTACCCTCTATGTGTGATCTCCACTCAAGTGGTATGATTGCAGAGTCACCAGTTATCGGTATAAATTTCCAAGTTCCCACCAAGGCTTCAGGATTCATTCGGAATTTGATATACGCAAATGAATTATGTAAGCATACCAAATTCAACGTTTTGTATGCAATGGAAAAGTAGAATTTTCCATCCGAGGTCGTTTTGACCAAATATAGGTCCTACACCCATATTTTCAATTTTCCAACTTTTTGACTAATAGGATAAAATGAGCTCGAATGCATCGAGACCCGAACCAATGGTCTACCTATCCTAACATCGATATTCAAAAGCTTCTGATGCAGTCAAAATTCAAATTTGAGTTTGTTTTACTAAAGTGTTTGCCTGGTGTCCATTTGGAATCCGTGAAGACTTCTAAATTGGGAATTGGCTCTAAAAAACAACCGAACTTTCCGTTCACCAAACTGTCAATCCCAGCAAGTCATAAATGACTTAGTGTAGCTATGGGAAAGATCCAACGGCAAAAATAAGTAGAAATGACCTTGAGGAATATTACAATATCCACGACTAAAAGAACTTCTGTCCATGAAAGTTAATGCATAGAAAGACCTCAAAAGCTCAAAAAGATGAGGTACTAGGCCCAAATGCTCTGAGAATGACTTCCCAAATAACCTCCATGAAGAGAGAAAACTTTTAAATAAATTGGCCACAAGTATCCCTTTTTCAACTAACTCTCTCACTTTACTCCCAAACAGGCAAAACTCAACTTCAACCACTAACTGGCCTCTAACTGAACTGAAAAATATTAATGCACACAAATCTTAACCATGAAACACATATACTGACAGCGCCCAAGCACACATGCAAGTGTACATGGTCTTATCAAGTAGTAAAGAGGCCTAATTAAACTAATTATCGATCCCACATAGACTTGATTTAACAATAATTTAATTTTAGTTCACTGTCTAGATCAATTTAGCGCAAAAGTAATCAAAAAGAGTTTGGAAATTTGGAAATTAAAAATAAAGTAAAGAATGTGAAAATTAAATTCTTGGAGCAACCAATGGATAAAAGACTAGGGTTAAAGAACTTCAAAAAATCATACAATGTAATTGTAAGACCCCACAAGTCCGAGCCTTAGAGCATATCAAGTGAAGGGTAATTTCAGCCCAAAAAGATTGAGAATAGACTACTCAAGTGATTGGTGTTTAAACCATATAGAATTTTCTTATATTATCTTAAGACATGTAGAGAATTGAATTAGCATTCCAACGATACCAATTTCGTCCAAATCCAATTTCAAGATGAGAAGTTATGGCCGTTTTACTGAGAGTTGTTAGAACCGCCCAGGTGTGACAGATGATCCGATGGACTGTCGAGTCTATGACAGACCATCGCTCATCCCATCGTAACTAAGGCAGTAACTCCCTTTTCTAACCCAAGTGCAATGGCTAAAATTATGGACCGTCAAGGCTGCAATGGACCATCACTGTGATCGTCGCGCTGAGGCAGTGTGGCCTTATCCTGGCTATCGTGCGATAGACGATCCAACAAACTATCAGACTTGCAACAGACCGTCGATCCAACCATCACATCGAGGCAGTATGACCCTTTTTTGTTCCTCATGCGATGAATGATCTGACGGACCGTTGGACTTGCGATGGACCATCACTCCGACCGTCGCAGACCTCGTTCAGTATTTTTAGCTCATTTTTAAAAGTGTTTTTCAATATTTTCCACTCTTTTTATCAACCAGATATATTTCAAGCGAAGGAAATGGCTTCATTTATGATCCAAAATACAAGAGAGATAGGGTTTCTCCCTCAAGATTAAATCTAAAATCCTTCTCCAAGAAATCCAAGAACTCACCATAGATTCTACAAATTGAGTTGAAATTTAAGTTCCCCAAGTTCAAGGGTTGCAATAACCCTCTCACAAGAGCAAGAAGAAGAGTTGAAGCAAGCTTGTTCATCTAATTTCATAATCTAAGGTATCTAAAATCCTTCTCCAAGAAATCCAAGAACTCATCATAGATTCTACAAATTGAGTTGAAATTTGAGTTCCCCAAGTTCAAGGGTTGTAATAACCCTCTCACAAGAGTAAGAAGAAGAGTTGAAGCAAGCTTGTTCATGTAATTTCATAATCTAAGGTATGTAGGGTTTTGAACAAGGGTAATCCTTTCACCTTTGTGCCCAAAGTCTTATTTAAACTATAATTTTCTGGAATCTATGAGATTTTACATAATATTGAATTAGGGTTTTTCACCCATTGTTATTGATTGCAATATCTTGATGTTTTCCATGAATTGAAAGTCAAATAGCATAATTTTGCATGTTTTTCTTAAGAAATTGAAGCTGGGTTTATACCCTAAGTTATTACTCTTTGAGAATTTAAGAGTTTCAATGTTCTAGAAATTGAAGTATATGAGTATGTTGATATTTTGAGACAAATTGCTGTAACTTTCAGATTTCTACATGACTTATGAATCTATATGCTATTTATTATGCATTATGATGAGTTTTAACTTGAGATTGAATTATGGGTCACTAAGCCCTACTTGAGACTTGCAATTTTATGAACTATTTTACAATAAACACCCATAATTTGAGTATTTTTGAGATTATTAAGAAATGTTTTGACCTAATGGTCATAGAGTTTTGAAATCCACTCTACTACATGAGATTATAGATTTGATTGTTGGGTTCTTATAAACCATGAGATTATTTTTAAAGTGGATTTTCGTGAGATGAGCAAGATAAACTAAAGGGAGTAGTATTTAGCATCTAGTTGGGTAAGTTACTATGGTTTCTTAACCCCAGAACTACGTGACACCATAGGTGTGAGATTTTGGGCCTGAGGCTGCGATGATTGGGCCCAAGGCCGAGATAAGTGATCAGTAAGTTGAGGTTATACTCCTTGGCAAGAGTATAACACCTCTCCCCAACGTGAGGTTTCTTCCTTAGGAGGATAAGATGTTGGACTTCATTTAGCTCGCATGGTTTATGTCGGTTAAGAGAACCTCCCTAAACTAAAGTATTTTCCATTGAGATAGAATATTTTCCCCTAAAGCTTTGAGATAAGATGTTTTCTAAAGTGAAAGAATTGCTTTTTAGTATTTTCCAAGGAAGGAAGTAGTTTTCTCTACTAATAAGAGTTGATCATCAGATTTTAAACCAAATTCATATGATTTCGAATTCCAAGTGTTTGAGTTCAAAAGAGTTATAAGTTCTTGAGCATTAAAGAAGTTCTACTCTCCATGAGATATATGCATGAGTTTGAAAGTATTGTGTAAAGCTTTCTTTAGTCTTCGAGTAATAAGAATAGGACAAGAGTTCAGATTTTTAAAGCTAAAGTATAATGACTCACGAGATTTGTGTTACTTGCTTCATTCTACATGATTTATGAGCTTTATATTTTGACTTATTCAAGCCATGTGAGTCATTCCTATTTGCACGCATGATTTGATTAAAGAGTATTGATATTTTTTTATGTAAATTTATACACCCCCATATACTCAGTACATTCCCAAATATTGATCCACATATAAGTCTACGTGCTACATTATCTTAAAATGTAGGTTCAGGTGCTCATTCCCAGCCTTATCAGTGATTTTTGATTACCTTTGTCTACATCACCGCAGTGGTGAGTCCTCATGGTTCGAGGACTAATCTTTAGACATTTCAGTATTCGAGTGTTTATGTTATTACTTTCAGTTCAGTTTGAGTTAGTTGGGGACCTGTCCCAACGGCTCTCGAGTTCATAGAGTAGTAGAGGCTTTGTCAGACTAGTTATCAGACTGTGGCTGTGTCTAGATTTTCCAGTATTATGGTCGTTTGGACTGAGTATTACCTTCGTATTGCCTTTCATTTGATATGACAGTGCCAGTGTTTTGTATATTCCTTGTTGAATGATTTATTATGAGAAGTGATAGGTTCAAAGGGTTAGCTTGGTTCTACTTCTATCCCTAGGCACCGTATGATGTCTCAGGAGGTGATTTTGGGTCGTTACAGTAATTGAATTTCATTCACTAATTTGTTTATCTTGGTTGTTGATTCGTAAGGTTAATTACATGATCATGGTTTCTCAACCTCTAATCTTTTACCTAATATGAAGATTACAACTACAGCGTTGAGCGGAGATGTAATAATCCAAATAAGTTAATTAAATCTATCATCCTATGTCTGAATCAAATAAGATATCTAAGTACATTCCTATCCTAGACGCTAAGTTTAATTCTTTATTTTATAAAAGAATAGAAACCCAAACTTTGTTTATTCTCATGTTCTATCTCCCTATTCCTTCTCCCGAGATCAAAAGGTCAATAATATATGTATTTTAAGGGTCGTGAATTCTAAAAATAATTAAAATAAGAATAAACAAACAACCAAATATGATAAGCAAAATTAATAGAAATTAATCAAAAATAATAGTACTCATGTTCTCGGCTTTAACCCCTGAAAGATGGTTTTAACCGATAATATTTATAATCATGATCCAAATATTTGAATACATGATTTAAAAAATTAAAGAATAAAAAATACCTAAACTAAAGTGTAGCAGCCACCCCAACATTTTCCACCGTTCCAGGTTATTCATGTTCTCCAAAGTTTTGTCCAATTTAAATAATCCAAGAATTTGCCCTAGTTGTCCACGTGTCCAGTGAATTATCACAATTGTTTTTGGAGTTAAATTGTCCACCAAAGTTCAAAGTTGATCAGGATTTTTTAAATGTTGTCCATCAAATTCAAAATATAATAAAATAATCCCACTCTTTGGGGGATTAGAAAAGATTCCCACAACAACTCCTCAAACCGCATGCACAAATCGACTTTAAAGTGGACAAATCAAAAAGTTGTGCCGGCAGCATTTAATTTCCGTGCATGAATTATCAACGAGATACATTTCCCAATGTGTTGGTTACATCAACATGACACTTCGACTTCGCATCGGCTTACTGGAATTTGCATCAAAAAATCTAGTTAAGTGTTGAACGTTCCATCTTTTTTCCATGCTTTTTATAGTGTATTTTTAATGAATTTTCGGCCTTTAAAACATAAATATATTACTGTATTAAACTCATAAAGCCTCCTACAATATCACATAACATATATTAAAGATCAAAACAACACAATATTCGAAACAATGAATCAAAATAAAAGCTAAGATAAGGCAAATTCACAATGATCTTTCACTTATTATTCAGACTCTTGACTTAATCAAATTGAACTTTGTCCATTACAAATAAGTTATTCCACTCATAATTATACATTTAAAGTATTTGGAACAATTTATATATATTAGAATCCACCGAAGCCAACTAGACACATGCCTACATCAAGCTAGTAAAACTAGTTTTCTGGGTTGAACTCTAAATGACTCAATTAAGCACAAACTTGTTTGAAAAATACTTTGAACATTGTAATCATGCACTTGGACACTTAAATGCATATTTATATCAATATGAACACGTTTAGAACTCAAATTTCTCTCAAAATAAGGTGAAATAAGCAAGAATAATGATACCTAAGTGTATAAAACCACCTCAGATCATCACCCCATACTTCAATCCTTGTTCATCCTCGAACAACTCTAAACTCTAAGCATAAATATCTGATGTGACGCTAGACTTCTACTGAATGCAAGACGCTCAAGCTAGTACTACATTGATCACACACAAATTTTTAATTTGAGGTTTTATTGTGGGTGTTTTGTATGCATCAAATACCATCTCTTCATCATCTGCCCTTATTTTAAGTGTGCCTTATCTAACATCAATCAAAGCCCTTCTAGTTGCTAAGAATGGATGCCTCAAGATGATTGGAACCTGCTCGTCTAACTTAAAATCAAGAACAAAAAAGTCAGCAGGTATAATGAATTAACCAACCTTTATGAGGATGTCCTCTATTACTCCTTCTGGATATTTTATAGATTCATCTATGAGCTGCAAAGCAATTATGGTCAATCTTGGCTTTCCCAAGCCCAATATTTTAAATAATAATAGGGGCATCAAGTTTATGATTGCCACCAAGTCACTCAGTGCATGGACCGTTTTATTTCCAATTTGAATAGGGATAGCAAATTTCCCTTGATTTTTCAATTTCTTAGGGATTTTCTGTGTCATTACCGCACTACACTCTTCAGTGAGTGTTTTTGCCCCCACATCTTGTAATTTCTCCTTTTTTGCCACCACATCCCTCAAGTACTTTTCATACTTAGGCATACTCTGCAAAATATCTAGCAAAGGTAAGTTAATATGAAGATCTTTGAATGTATCAATGAAATTTTTTAACAGGGCATCCTCCTTCACTTTTATTTGCCTTTGAGGGAAGGGTAATGGGAGTGTCTTCTTCACTTCAAGTTCAACAACTTTTGTTGTCAAGTACTCAGACTTTCTTAAATTTTTAGCAACTTCTTCGAGAACCTATTTAGTCACCATATCTGCATCAACCTCCTTTGTTGCCTTTGGAGGTTCTCCTTGAATCTCTTTACCACATCTTAAGGTGATTGTCAAAACCAGTTTGAATTTTTTGTATATGCTGGCAACCCACCTTGTGGTCTTGTATTTAGTACATGTGATAATTGACCTACTTGCAACTCCAAGCTTCTCTAGGACACTTTCTAATTCTGTAATTCTGTGTGTTGACTTTTCATATCCACAAATAGTTATGCTTTCTCAGCTAAGATTTGTTTCAACATCTCTTCTATATTGCTCATTGACTGATTAGATTAGGTCTGCAGCTGTGGGATTTGTTGTTGTTGTACATTCCAAGGCTGAGTCTGCCACTTTATGTTGTAGGAATTACCATAATTTGGCCTTTGATCATTACCTACATACATCACAGATTCCAAATTTGACATACCCATGGCTATTGCATAACCACTATTTCTGCATACCTCATACCAACCTGTAGCTTGTTGGATGGCATTGACTGTGTCTATAGGTTGTGCAGCTTCCAACTTTATGCTGCTGAAAAGAGTGTTGATCAAATTCTGTAGTATAGAAACATGTGCTGATAAGGCTGTGAACTGATCCACCTTCAATACACCCTCAATTCTTTTTGTGTCACTTTTAGAATCTAAAAGCCAATCTGGATTTCTTTGTACTATGCGGTTCAACAATATGTACAGCTTATCATAAGTTGACTCCAATGCTTGACCACCTACGGCAGAATCTAGCAAAATCTCCGTATTGTGATAAGAGCTTACACAAAAGTGTCAGCAAGTACCTCATTCGACTGTAGGTGATGTGGATAATCCAAGCATAATAGAGGTTTTCATCAGGCTTTGAAGCTTATTATTTCACTGCAAAGTCACACAGTATTGCCTAATGAAAAGAATCTGATGAGGAACTTTCTAACTAAGTCATCCCATGATGTAATTGAATTGGCCGGCTCTGCATTCAACCACCATTTAGCTTCCCCCAAAAGTGAATGGGAAATAGAGTCAGCCTTACATAATCTGGAGTCACCCCAACAAGCTTCCCCCAAAAGTGAATGGGAAACAGAGTCAGCCTTACATAATCTGGAGTCACCACAGTTAGAGTGAATGTATCTGTAAGCTCAATAAAGGTCTACAGGTGGACTTGTGGATCCTTGTGTGAAATCCCTACAAACTGTCCACTGCTAATAAGAATTTTCTCCATATTATGTTTCAAATTGAAATTCCCCCCAATTGTCGGTCTTTGAATTAGGGAAGTCAAGTTTATTGGAAATGGACTGCCACTTCCCTAACCTTTCTACCAGTTGTTTGTTATTTAGCCATAGGAAAAGTATGCCCTTGGTCTTCTTAGATTTAAGGAAATCTAGGAAAAGGGATTGCTTCTTTCCTGCATTGATAATGAAGTTGCTTGAGTTTCGGGCTTGGTTCTACCAACTCCTGATCCCTTCCCAGCTTACCAACCTAAAAACCTATTTCTTTTAATAACAAAACCAAGACCAAGAGTAAAAACACCAAATAAACATAAAAGTAAAACTAAAATAAACAATTGCCAAATAACAAGTACCCGGCAACGGTGCCAAAAACTTGACAGCGTCCAAGCGCACACGTAAGTGTATAAAACAAGGCTATCAAAGAAATGCCTATATCATCTCCTAAAGCCACATTCTTTATTTTGCTTCACACATACATCGAGCAATTTCTAGACATCACATGCAACAAGGAATATAAAGAAACCTCACACCACTCATAGCACATGCTCAACTCAATAGGATCATCATAGACTCCTAACCAAACAATAGCATAAATTCAAAATTAAGCCAACATAAAAAAGAGTCATAAACTTGAGCCTCGGAGTTTTAAAAATATCAATTCACATCAATCAACATGATTTTACAAATAAATCCACTTGCATCATGTAATCAAAAATAGCACCAATCAAGAATATCTCACTTATTCCTAACCTAAAAAATTTTAAATTGAATCAACATTTGGAAATTTCCACACCCCACACTTAAAAATCTACTTTGTCCCCAAAGTGAATTAAAGGTAAGAGATAGAAATACTCCCTGAGGCCCCTAGGCTTAGCTAGTAGCATCTTCACATAACAATGGGATCCATGGGACCCCACACTCAATATTTGTAATGCTCTAAGCTCAAGTTTATGGTCCTCAGACTTCCCATTAACCTGTGACTCAACTAAAGACAAAAACTATGTGAAATAAAAAACTAAAAACTGAAGATAAAACATACCTAATTAACTTGGGTTGCCTCCCAAGTAGCGCCTGATTTAGTGTTATAGCACGTCCCATATCAACTTAACCATATTCCTTAAACCTTTTACTCTCTTTTAGGAGCCATATTTTCATTCGTTTCAGACCTCTTGAGTTTGCACTCTTAAAGTCATCATATCTTTTCACATCAACCTTTATCATGTTGGGACACAGTACTTTCATCTTAGACCACTCAATCAGTTAATCCAAAGAGGTCTTTGGTGGACTAACCACCCCATACTTTTCCCCTTCAATAATATTTATCACACATAAATTTTTAATTCGGGGTTATATTATGGGTGTTTTATACGCATCAAATACCATCTCTTTATCATCTACCCTCATATTGAGTGTGCCTTCTGTAACATCAATTAAAGCCCCTCCAGTTTCTAAAAATTAATACCTCAAGATGATTAGAACCTGTTCGTCTGCCTTAAAATCAAAAACAAAAATGTCAGCCGGTATAATAAATTTACCAACCTTTATAAGAATGTCCTCTATTACTCTTTCTGGATATTTTATGGATCCATCTGCGAGCTGCAAAACAACTGTGGTCAATCTTGGCTTTCCCAAGCCCGATGTTTTAAACAATGATAGGGGCATTAAGCTAATGCTTGCCCCCAAGTCACTCAGTGCATGAACTGCTTTATTCCAAATTTGAATAGGGCTAGCAAATTTCCCTTGATCTTTCAATTTCTTAGAGATTTTCTGTGTCATCACCGCACTACACTCTTGAGTGAGTGTTATTGCCCCTATATCTTACAATTTCTCCTTTTTAACACCATATCCCTCAAGTGTATTGTATACTTAGGCATACTCTGCAAAATATCTAGTAAAGGTAAGTTAATATGAAGCTCTTTGAATGTATCAATGAAATTATTGAACAGGGCATCCTCCTTTTCTTTTATTTGCCTTTGAGGAAAGGGCAATGGTTATGTCTTCTTCACTTCTGGTTCAGCAACTTTTGGTCTCAAGTACTCAGACTTCCTTGAATTTTTAGCAATTTCTTCAGGAATTTATTTGGTCACCATATCAGCATCAACCTACTTTGTTGCCTTTGGAGGTTCTCCTTAAATCTCTTTATCATATTTTAAGGTGATTGTCATAAGCTGCTTTGGAATTTTTGTATCTGCTGGCAGCCAGCCTTGTGGTCTTGTATTTAGTACCTATGATAATTAGCCCACTTGCAACTCGTAGCTTTTCTGGGACAATTTCTGATTCTGTAATTTTGTATGTTGACTTTTCATAGCCGTAAATAGTTGTGCTTGCCCAGCTAAGAGTTGTTTCAATATCTCTACCATGTTTCTTGTTGACTGATTTAATTGGGTCTGCGGTTGTGGGATTTGTTATTGCTGTACATTCCAAGGCTGACTCTGCCACTTTATGTTGTAGGCATTACCATAATTTGGCCTTTGAGCATTACCAACATATATCATAGATTTCGGATAAGACACACACATGGCCACTGCATGACCATTATTTCTACATACCTCACACCAACCTACAGCTTGTTTAATGGCATTGACTATGGCTACAGTTTATGTTACTCCCAACTTCATGCTTCTGAAATGAGAGTTGATCAAATTTTGTAGTGCAGAAACCTATGCTGATAAGGCTGTGAATTAATCCACCTCTAATACACCCACAATTCTTTTTATGGAACTTTTAGAATCTGAATCCCAATCTGGATTTCCTTGTGCTATGCAATTCAGCAATGCGTACAGATCATCATAAGTTGACTCCAACGCTTGACTACATACGGATGAATCTAGCAAAATCTTAGCATTGTGATCAAGATCTTCTACAAAAGTGTGAGCAAGTACCTCATTCGACTGTTGGTGATGTGGATAATCCATAGAAGAGCCATGATGCATTCCCAAGCATGATAGAGGCTTTCATTAGGCTTTGAAGCTCATTATTTCACTGCGAAGTCTTGCAGTCTTGCCTGATGGAAAGAATCTGATGAGGAAATTTTTGGCTAAGTCATCCCATGATGTGATTGAATTGGCTGGCTCCGCATTCAACTACCATTTATAAACCCAAAAAGTGAATGGGGAAACAGTATCAGTCTCATATAATCTGGATTCACCCATATTGGAGTGAATGTATTCGTAAGCTCAATGAAAGTCTACAAGTAGACTTGTGGATCCTTATGTGAAAGCCCTCCAAATTGTCCATTTCTAATAAGAATTTGCACCATATTATGTTTCAACTCAAAATTCCCCCCAACTGCCGATCTTTGAATTGGGGAAGTCAAGTTTGTTAGAAGTGGGACTGCCACTTCCCTCCCCTTCCTACCAGTTATTTGTTGTTCGTCCATAGGAATAGTATGCCCTTGGTCTTCTTAGATTTAAGGAATTCTAGGGTGAAGGATTGTTTCTCTCCTGCGTTGATGATAAAGTTTCACGTTTTCTAGTCTTGGGTCTACTATCTCCTAATCTTTTTCCATCTTATCAACTCAAAAACCTGTTTCTTGCAATAACAAAACCAAGACCAAGCATAAAAACACCAAATAAACCTTAAAGTAAATCTAAAATAAACAATTGCCAAATAAAAAGTTAGCGGCAATGGCGCCAAAAATTTGACAGTGTACGTGGTCTTATCAAGTAGTAAAGTGGCCTAATTAAAGTCAAGTATCGATCTCACAAAGACTTGATTTAACAATGATTTAATTTTAGTTCACAGTCTAGATCAATTTAGTGCAAAAGTAACCAAAATGACTTTAGAAATTTGTAAATTAAAAATAAAGTAAGCAATGCGAAAATTAAATTCATGGAACAATCAATGAAGAAAAGCCCAGGGTTAAATCACTTCGAACAATCATACTATATTATTGAATATCATTCGTTAATTTTCTTATCTGGGTTGTTGATTCGTAGGGTTAATTGCATGATCATGGTTTCACATTCTCTAATATTTTACCTAATATGGATATTACAACTACATCATTGAGCGGGGATGTAATAATCCAATTAGGTTAATTAAAGCTATCATCCTACCTCTGAATCAAGTAAGGCATCAAAGTGCATCCCTGTCCTAGACGCTAAGTTTAATTCTTTATTTTATAAAAGAAAAGAAACCCAAAAATTGTGCTTATTCCCATTTCCTATCTCCTTATTTCCTCTTCAGAGATCAAAAGGTCGACAATATATGTATTCTAAGGGTCGCAAATCCTTAAAAAAAATTAAAATAAGAATAAACAAACAACCAAATATAATAAGCAAAATTAATAGAAATCAATCCAAATTTGATTATCTTGGTTGTTGATTCGTAGGGTTAATTGCATGATCATGATTTCTCAACCTCTAATCTTTTACCTAATATGGACATTACAACTACATCATTGAGAGGGGAAGTAATAATCCAATTAGGTTAATTAAAGCTATCATCCTATGTCTGAATCAAGTAAGGCATCAAAGTACATTCCTGTCCAAGACGCTAAGTTTAATTCTTTACTTATAGAAAAATAGAAACCCAAACTTTGTTTAATCCCATGTTCTATCTCCCTATTTCCTCGCCGAATATCAAAAGGTCGACAATATATGTATTCTAAGGGTCCCGAATCCTTAAAAAAATTAAAACAAGAATAAACAAACAAAAAATACAATAAGCAAAATTAATAGAAATTAATCCAAAACAACAGTACTCATATTCTTGGATTTAACCCGGAAAGATGGTTTTAGCCGATAATATTCATAATCATGATCCAAATATTCGAATACATGATTTGAAAAATTAAAGACTGATTAAAGAATAAAAAATGCCTAAACTAAAATGTAGCAGCCACCACAATAATATCCACCGTTCCAGGTTATTCCCATTCTCCAAAGTTTTGTCCAATTTAAATAATCCAAGAATTGCCCCTAATTGTCCATGTGTCCGGTGAATTGTCACAATTGTTTTTGGTGTTAAATTGTCCACCAAAATTCAAAGTTGACCAGAATTTTTTAAATGTTGTCCATCAAATTCCAAATATAATAAAATAATCCCACTCTTTGGGGGATCAGAAAAGATTCCCACAGCAACTCCTTAAACTGCGTGCACAAATTGATTTTAAAGTGGAAAAAGTTCAAATTCTGTGTTGGCAGCATTTAATTTCTGTCCATAAATTATCAAAGCAATACGTTTCTCAACGCGTTGACTTCACGTCGGCATACTGGAATCTGCATCCAAAAATCTGGTTAAGTGTTGAACGTCCCTCATTTTTTCCATGCTTTTTGAAGTGTATTTTTAATGAATTTTCGGCCTTTAAATCATCAATATATTACTGTATATAACTCACAAAGCCTCCTACTATATCACAAACCACGTATTAAAGATCAAAACAACACAATATTCTCAACAATGAATCAAAATAAAAGCTAAGATAAGGCAAATTCACAATGATCTTCCTCTTATTATTCACTCTTAACTTAATCAAATTGAACTTTGTCCATAACAAACAAGTTATTCCACTCATAATTAAATATTTAAAGTTTTTGGAACAATTTATACACATTAGAATCCACCGAAGCCAACTAGACACACACCTAGCTCACGCTAGTAAAACTAGTTTTCTGGGTTGAACTCTAAATGACTCAATTAAGCACAAACTTGTTTGAAAAATACTTTGAACATTGTAATCACGCACTTGGACACTTAAATGCTTATTCATATCAATATGAACGCGTTAAGCACTCAAATTGCTCACAAAACAATGCGAAATAAGTTAGAATAATGATACCAAAGTGTATAAAACTACCTCAGATCATCACCCCATGTTTAAATCCATTGTTAGAATACCAAAGTGTATAAAACTACCTCAGATCATCACCCCATGTTTAAATCCATTGTTAGAATAATGATACCAAAGTGTATAAAACTACCTCAGATCATCACCCCATATTTAAATCCTTGTTCGTCCTCGAACAACTCTTTACTCTAAGCATTAAAATCTGAGGTGACGCTACACTTCTACTGAATGCAAAATGCTCAAGCTAGTACTACAATGACTACATGGAATGTAAGTTTCTACACAAAGCATGTTATTTACACAATTGAAAGTTTATGAATACTTCTCCAAAACATCCTAGCCTCAAGAATTGACTAAACAGGTGGCCAACTCACACATTTTGCTCAATCAAGGACATTCTACAAATCACCCACATTCATTAAACGTTTATCCCTGACAACAAGAGAGATATTCATAATTACTCATAATAATGCAGTTTATAACGTAATGGGTACAAGAATTAAATTACAGTCACTCTCACAAAGAATTCACAAGTTACACATAATAAACCATAGGCTTACCCTTATTGTAGTGCTCCTCTAATATCAGAATGAAGAACTTAAGATCAGTTAGGACTTTTCTGGATAGTAATGTTGGCTAAGGGACGGGTAGGAACTATTTAGGAATAGTGATTAACCTCTCTAAGCGCTTTAATACACTATATTATACATTTAAAACCAATCTCCAACAACTAAATTACACCATTTTTGTGTATCCCATTCTTTTATTTTTACCCCATCGCTTTTAAGCATTTTCACAAACACTTGGTGGATGTATAGTTTACTACCACATAAATTAATTTTTCTCCTTTTCACAACCTTGAAAATATTTAGCATAAATTATATCACAACCATCCCGCACACATCAATTATACACCAATAACTATTACCTTTGGGCATCAATTTCACCTTTTTCTTCTTCAGTTTCTCAAAATCCTTACTACTTTAATTTTTTATTAAAGCACTTAGGAGCTTTTTGGATCAAATTATGGTCTATCAATGAAAGTAATTAGGCTACATATGAGGCTACCAAAGAAAATAAGCTAAAGGCTCAATGGGGTTAACTAGGATTATGCACGAAGGGTAGGACAAATAGAAGATATGAAACAAGGCTATCAAAGAAATGCCTATATCATCTCCTAAACCGACATTCTTTATTTTGTTTCATACACACACCGGTCAGTTCTAGACATCACATGCAACAAGGAATATACAAAAACCTCACACCACCTATAGCACATGCTCAACTCAATAGGATCATCATAGACTCCCAACCAAACAATAGCACAACTTTAAAATTAAGCCAACGTGAAAAAGAGTCATAAACTTGAGCCTCAGAGTATCAAAAATAGCAATTCACATCAATCAACATGATTTTACAAACAAATACACTTGCACCATGCAATCAAAAATAGCACCAAACAAGAATATCTCACTTATTCCTAACCTATAAATTTTTAAATTAAATCAAAATTTAGGAATTTATCCACCCCACACTTAAAAATCTACTTGGTTCCTAAAGTAAATTAAAGGTAAGAGATAAAAATACTCTCTAAGGACTCTAGGCCTAGCTAGTAACATATTGACACAAAAATGGGATCCATGGGACACCACTCTCAATATCTATAATGCTCCAAGCTCAAGTTTATGGTCCTCAAACTACCCATTAACCTGTGGCTCAACCAAAAATAAAAACTATATGAAATAAAGACTAAAAACTTAAGAGAAAACATACCTAATTAACTTGGGTTGCCTCTCAAGCAGCGCTTGATTTAGTGTCACAGCACGACCCATATCAACTTAACCTATTTCTTCACCCTTTTACTCCCTTTTGGGAGCCATTTTTTATTCGTTTCAGACTTCTTGAGTTTGCACTCTTAAAGTCATTATCTCTCTTCACATGAAACTTTATCGTGTTGGGACACAATGATTTCATCTTAGGTCGCTCAATCAGGTAATCGAAGAGGTATTTGGTGGACTAACCACCCCACACTTTTCCTCTTTAATTATATTTAACACACATAAATCTTTAATTTGGGGTTATATTGTGGCTATTTTATATGCATCAAATACCATCTCTTAATCATCTACCCTAATTTGAGTATGCCTTCTCTAACATCAAACAAAGCCTCTTTAATTGCTAAAAATGGATGCCTTAAGATGATTGGAACCTATTCTCTACCTTAAAATCAAGAACAAAAAAGTCAGTAGGTATAATAAATTTATCAACCTTTATGAGGATGTCCTCTATTACTCCTTGTGGATATTTTATGGATCCGTCTATGAGTTGCAAAACAACTGTGGTCAATCTTGGCTTTCCCAAGCCCGATGTTGTAAACAATGATCGGGGAATCAAATTTATGCTTGCCCCTAAGTCACTCAGTGCATGGACCACTTTATTCCAAATTTTAATAGGGATAGCAAATTTTCCTTGATCCTTTAATTTCTAAGGGATTTTTTGTGTCATTACCGCACTATACTCTTCATTGAGTGTTATTGCCCCCACATCTTACAATTTCTCCTTTTTTACCACCACATCTCTCAAATGTTTTGTATACTTAGGCATACTCTGCATAACATCTAGCAAAGGTAACTTAATATAAAGCTCTTTGAATGTATCAATAAATGTTTTGAACAGAGCATCCTTCTTTTCTTTTATTTGCCTATGAGGGAAGGGCAATGGTTATGTCTTCTTCACTTCAGGTTTAGCCTCTTTTGTTCTCAAGTACTCAGACTTTATTGAATTTTTAGCAACTTCTTTGGGAACCTATTTGGTCACCATATCAGCATCAACCTCCTTTGTTGCCTTTGGAGGTTCTCCTTGAAGCTCTTTACCACTTTATAAGGTGATTTCCATAACCTACTTTGGATTTTCTGTATCTGCTGGCAACCCACCTTGTGGTCTTGTATTTAGTACCTGTGATAATTAGTCCACTTGCAACTTGTAGCTTCTCTGGGACACTTTTTGATTCTGTAATTTATTTGTTGACTTTTCATATCTGCAAAAAGTTGTGCTTGCCCAGCTATGAGTTATTTCAATATCTCTTTTATGTGCTTATTAACTGATTTAATTAGGTCTACGGTTATGGGATTTGTTGTTGCTATACATTCCAAGGCTGAGTCTGTCACTTCATGTTGTAGACATTACCATAATTTAGCCTTTGAGAATTACCTACATATATCACTGATTCTGGATATGACACACACATGGCCACTGCATGACCACTATTTTTGCATACCTTACACCAACCTGCAGCTTATTGGATAGCATTGACTTGGCTATAGGTTACGCTGCTCCCAACTTAATGCTGCTGAAATAAGTGCTGATCAAATTCTGTAGTGCAAAAACCTATACTGATAAGGCTGTGAATTGATCCACCTACAATACACCCGCAATTGTTTTTGTGACACTTCTAGAATTTGAATTCCAATCTAGATTTCTTTGTGCTATGCGGTTCAATAATGTGTATAGCTCATCATAAGTTTACTCCAACGCTTGACCACCTGCGGCTTAATCTAGCAAAATCTTCGTATTGTGATCAAGAGCTTCTACAAAAGTGTGAGAAAGTACCTTATTCAACGTTTGGTGATGTGGCTAATCGCGTAAAAGAGCCTTGATGCATTCCCAAGCATGATAGAGGTTTTCATCAGGCTTTGAATCTCAATATTTCACTGCGAAGTCTCGCAGTCTTGCTTGATGGAAAGAATTTAATGAGGAACTTTTTGGCTAAGTCATCCCATGATATGATTGAATTAGCTGGCTCAGCATTGAACCACCATTTATTTTCCCCTAAAAGTGAATGGGGAAATAGTGTCAGCCTCATATAATATGGAGTAACCCCGATTGGAGTGAATGTATCTGTAAGCACAATGAAGGTCTGCAAGTAGATTTGTGGATCCTCGTATAAAATCCCTACACCCTTTCCACTGCTAATAAGAAGTTGCACCATATTATGTTTTAACTCAAAATTCCTCCTAGTTGTCGGTCTTTGAATTGGGGAAGTCAAGTTCATTGGAAGTGGGGCTGCCACTTCCCTAACCTTCCTTCCAGCTACTTCTTGTTCAGCCATAGGAATAGTATACCCTTGGTCTTCTTGGATTTGAGAAATTCTATGGAGAAGGATTGTTTCTCTCCTGCGTTGATGATAAAGTTTCTCGAGTTCTAGGCTTGGTTCTACCAACTCCTAATCTCTTGCCAGCTTATCAACCTAAAAACCTATTTCTTGCAATAACAAAACCAAGACCAAGTGTAAAAATACCAAATAAACCTAAAAGTAAAACTAAAATAAACAATTGCCAAATAACAAGTCACGGGCAACAGCGACAAAAATTTGACAATGTACGTGGTCTTATCAAGTAGTTAAGTGGACTTAAGTATCGATCCCACAGAGACTTGATTTAACAATGATTTAGTTTTAGTTCATAGTCTAGATCAATTTAGTGCAAAAGTAACCAAAAAGAGTTTGGAAATTTGTAAATTAAAAATAAAGTAAACAATGCGAAAATTAAATTCATGGAATAATCAATTAAGAAAAGCTAAGGTTTAAAGTTCTTCGAACAATCATACTATGTTATTAAATTTTATTTGTTAATTTGCTTATCTTGGTTGTTGATTCGTAGGGTTAACTGCATGATCATGGTTTCTCAACCTCTAATATTTTACCTAATATAGACATTACAACTACATCGTTGAGCGGGGATGTAATAATCCAATGAGGTTAATTAAAGTTGTCATCCTACCTCTGAATCAAGTAAGGTATCTAAGTACATCCCTGTCCTAGACACTAAGTTTAATTCTTTATTTTATAAAAGAATAGAAACCCAAACTTTGATTATTCCCATGTTCTATCTCCCTATTCTCTCTCCCGAGATCAGAAGGTCGACAATATATGTATTCCAAGGGTCGCAAATCCTTAAAAAAATTAAAACAAGAATAAACAAACAATCAAATATAATAAGCAAAATTAATAGAAATTAATCCAAAACAATAGTACTCATGTTCTTAGCTTTAACCCCGGAAAGAGGGCTTTAGCCGATAATATTCATAATCATGATCCAAATATTTGAATACATGATTTGAAAAATTAAAGACTGGTTAAAGGATAAAATATACCTAAACTAAAGTGTAGCAGCCTCTACAATATTTTCCACCATTCCAGGATATTCCCGTTCTCCAAAGTTTTGTCCAATTTAAATAATCCACAAATTGCCCCTAGCTGTCCACGTGTCCAGTGAATTGTCACAATTTTTTTTGGTGTTAAATTATCCACCAAAGTTCAAAGTTCACCATCCTTTTTAAAATATTGTCTAGCTAATTTCAAATATAATAAAATAATCCCACTCTTTGGGGGATTAGAAAAGATTCCCTCAGCAACTCCTAAAACCGCGTGCACAAATTGACTTAAAAGTGGACAAAGTCCAAAAGCTGGGTCGACAGCATTTAATTTTGTGCATGAATTATCAATGTGAAGCATTGCTAAAAGTGTTGGGCATATTTATGTGACGTGTCGATTTCACTTCGGCTTACTGGAATTTGCATCCAAAAATCTAGCTAAGTGTTGAACGTCCCTCCTTTTTTCCATGCTTTTTGTAGTGTATTTCCAACGAATTTTCAGCATTTAAATCATCAATATATTACAATATTCAAATCATAAAGCCTCCTACAATATCACACATCACATATTAAAGATCAAAACAACACAATATTCTCAACAATGAATCAAAACAAAGGCTAAGATATGGTAAATTCACAGGATCTTCCATTTATTATTCCGACTCTTGACTTAATGAAATTGAACTTTGTCCATTACAAACAAGTTATTCCACTCATAATTATACATTTAAAGTATTTGGAGCAATTTATACACATTTGAATCCACCGAAGCCAACTAGACATACGCCTAGCTCAAGCTAGTAAAACTAGTTTTCCGATTTGAACTCTAAATGACTCAATTAAGCACAAACTTGTTTGAAAAATACTTTGAACATTGTAATCACGCACTTGGAAACTTAAATGATTATTTATATCAATATGAACACGTTAAACACTCAAATTTCTCTCAAAACAAGGTGAAATAAGCTAGAATAATGATACCAAAGTGTATAAAACCACCTCAGATCATATACCATCTCTATACCTGCCCAAAAAGACAAAGGCTCAACCAAAACCAACCAAAGACATGAGTCATACCACCAAATCCAAATCCAAATATAATGTTTATTTACCATTCCACAGCTTCTATCCATATCACACCATGAGGAAAAATCACCTGAGTCCTGTCTGCATAATTTTATCATAGACAACTCAAAGAACTAAGGCTGATCCTCTGAAAGTCAATATGGCAAACGTGAGAATAAGTCCATAAGGTATTATCTGGGCACACAAATAGAGATAATCAAGGAATACGATCTATGACAATGCTACAACTTTTCTAGATGATAATCAAATTAAAATTCAGAAGATCAAGGCATAACTACTCATCATTGAACAATCTGCTCCAGGACTTCACATCAATCGAGAATGAAACCATACTAAATCCAAATCAAGCATACTACTCATGCTAAGTAAATCATCTAAAAATGTCAACATCAATGCCACAAACTAGAAAATGAACCAAACAACTCAAGATATAGGATTTCCAATTTGCCAACTCAAGAAGTACTCACATAAAAGACCATCTGCCTCTAATTTTCCAACTCTACTTTTAACAAAAACCATATCATGGAAAGAAAGGAGCACCTAATATCCCTACTTGTATGAAAAGCAAACAATCACTGGGAGATAAACCCAACCAATCTAAGAGACAAATTCAAGACATCTCGACATCAATATCAAAACTACTATCGGGTGATGAAATAGCCACAGTAAAAAATGGATCTTTAACTGGTTAAGCTCACAAATAGGATATATATAAAGGGATAGCCAATGCAAAAAATTTCACCACCCAGGAGGCAAGTCTAATGGTCTCAAACTCAAGAACGGTCAATATAACTAAATTGACAACTCTAGAACCACAGAAGATCAACTTACCTTCGATACTTGAACTGACTCCACAATCAAACACACACAACCAACAAAAAATGAAAATAATCAACCTCGCCTCATTATAGGGAAGAAATTATCAAATCAAAATATAGCTGCTCAAGCCACCAAATAAGAACCACAAAGAATGAAATTCTAACTAGATAACACTAGCTTAAATAGCTAACCAATGAGGATCAATAACATCAAACAATGACAGCAATAGCAATAGCCATATCAACATCACTATAATGAATAGGCGGTACCAAAATAAATATCAATAGCAAGTACCACTCAAGGGCCACTATAAGGCCAATATGTAAAGATAAATGGGACTTGAACCCAAATGCTACACCCATAGGGAGAAAATATCAATACAAATCTACACCATTCACTTCTAAAAGAAATAAACCACTGGGTAGTCATATAATCATAAAGTCAATAACAGGGCACACAATAACCATTATATACTTATCAAGGCATATAATCATCAAAGGGAATAAAAACCCCAATACACATAATGAAAATGGTAAATGTGGGAAATAAAGATACACCTATCATGGTGAAATCTACAATCACATGCTTGATGGGTCTAAGAGAGAATAAATCTAAAAAGGTTCAAACTTTCCAAGAACACTATATTTTATCAAAGGTTCCACATCATCACGATGATCTGAATAAGTTGAACGACCAATAATCCCTTACCGAGGACACTCTTTGGACCAATATCCCATCTCATCACAACTAAATAAACTTTTGGAATACATTGAGGTGCAACACACTCTGATCCAGAATGATCACCACAACTAACCTGAGAATTACCCATAATCTCAAATGCTACTTGCATAGAACCGATGGGCTACAAGTAAAGTTGATCTCTACCAGAAAGATACTCACTCCCAAATGAAATACCAATAGCGCTATACTGATAGCATGGCTTTTGTCATCACCTCCATAAGTATCAATACATGTACTCTCTATGTCCCTCTCATAATCAAGAACCTGAGAGAAGAAAGACCCAACTACTATCATGTGCTCTGATGCTAAGTAGAGTGGCAATCCTAAACCTTTAATAAACCCATACACCATGTTTGGGTTAGAAGAATATAGCATAAGAATATGTTAGGCCCAATCTCATACTCCAAAACTAGTCAAAGAACCTTGATGAACACCAATGACACCAACTTTATCTTGAGAACTACTCGATGACTCGAATGTCATCCATGACTGTGAGGGATCTACTATACAACTCGAATCCCAAATACTGAACTTCAAAGAGCTTAAGTAGTTATGAGCTCTACTAGAGTCTGAGCTGACCCTAAATCCTTTGGCTAACACTTAAGATCTTTGACATCCATCTCATGCATTCTGGTTCAATGGTGCATTGAACCTCTAAAAAGATGCGTTGAATTTTTGCCTGCATCTATGGACCATCTCACATTATCCGTTTGGGATAGAATAAAGTCAAAGAATATGCTTAAGGATCGTAGCAATGTAAACACATGACAAATAGTCAACAAATGAATCTTCTAAGAATGTTCTTGTAGTCTCTCAAAGATAGGTTATAGATGTCTCCCCACTGATCTGCAGGACTCTACTAAAGACATAGCTCTGGTAATAATATACCGATGAACCTAGGCTCTAATATCAATTTATCACGACCTAATTTCTTAGATCATGATGGCGCCTACTATAACCCATCGGTAGGCAAGCCAAACCTGTAATCTAGAATGGCTAGTTATGGACTACAAAAAGAGATAAAGGAAAAAATGTGGAATTGATGTAATAAAAGATCAAATACATAATATAGTTCTAAAACTTGGTGGTATCAGTACAAGAGCTTCAAATATATTAAGAGTACAAAAATAAAATACCAAGGGAATTATACTATTACAACTTACCTTCGAATACAAAATAAAGACTAGTCTAGTACATATAAGGAAGGAAAGTAATACTCCGAACATCAGGATATCACTCTATGTCTCCTAACCATGGCTACCCCGTACAATACACACATCAATTATGATAACCCATACTATGATCTACAGGCTACAGAAGTGTAGTATGAGTACCAAACATATGGTACTCAGTAGACAACTACCAATTGAGCTCCAAAGATAATGTAGATATATATATATAACATGTACACATAAAGGAAAACTACACCAAAATATCCAATAACCATATAAGAGAGCCAATGAGATAATAAGGATAAACTATCATATTTATGTACAAGAGACTAACATAACAAGGCTAAGAAAGTATCAAGGATGAGCTCTCCTATTCTAGTCATACTCAGGAATCTTAACACTATAATGTATATCCCTATTAAATATATGACTAAAGGGCAAAAAAAGATATATATATATATATAATAGCATGAAAGGCTAAGGAATAAATACACAATCTAAATAAATGAAGGAAGGAATATATGGTAATACCATAGCTACATTAACTAGATATATATATATATATATATATATATATATAAACAAAGGTCAACTAGAAGTATAGACTACATCATCAAACTAGCTATTTAGGACCTCATAATCTTAGGAGGAACTAGTGCTATAATACTCGGGGTTTCTAATCCATATGTCTAATCATGAATTAATCATGCATAATAATGAAATCAAAAGATAAAAGAGTCAGAATCATGCCTCAAATTTTGATACCTAATCAATAACCAATCTATCATAAACTAGCCATAACAATGATCATAAAAATATCAATAACAATACGAGTAACAGGCTAGTCTAGACCTAGACGAGCCTATCATGTACCCCCACTACCTTAGGCTTAGAAGGTTCAATCATCATACAACACAACACAAGGAAAAGTCATAACTCATACTTATGCAACCTCTCATATGGGATGATATATATAGATGCATTCTAGTGATAGGCAATGTGCATGCAAGAATGAATGCAATGTATATAGTCAATATCAGAATCATTCACATGACTCAAACTTGTATTATGTATATAGTCAATACCCGAGATAAAATCGATCATAAATATCATCAATACTAGGAATTAAACATCATAAATATCATTAAGACTCAAAATTAAGCTGGTCATAAATGTCATCACGACTCAGAATTAAACAGGTCATAAATATCCTCAAGACTAGAAATTGAACTGATCATAAATATCAACAAGACTCAAAATTAAACTGATCATAAATGTCAGTAGGACTCAAAATTAAACGGGTTGTAAATATAATCAATGGCCTCAATATTATCAACACACGCATATAAATATCATCAACACAGGCATATATATAACATCAATATAATAATCCGTCATTGGGTTTTTACCCATAATTTATATCATTAATACAATATCTTTCTTTATCCCATATTGTAGAGAAATGTATATAGATATAATAGGTGCAAAGACTCAAGTCTTGGCTAAAAAGAGTATAAATTCATAAATCCATTGCCTAAAGTGAACTTTGAGACTAAATCATTCTAAAAGTGTTGAAAGGGTCGAAATATCTCACTACCGAAGTAAATAGTAGTATCAAATCATAGATCAAAATATATCTCAATCAAATACATAAAACATCATTATTAATCTCTTTTATGCATATAAGTTATCCATTAAAACAGACAATTATTGTTATGAAAAAAATCCATTTTTAAGGAAAAAGGGGGACTTTAATCCGTATTTAGGAAAAATGGTAATAAGATCATACTTTAGCTATAATTACATCATTTACAAACATAATTTTTGTGAATGTACTGAATCTATGTATGCCATCACTAGTATTTGAACAATGAAACCATAAGCATCAAAATAATCACAAACTACAACCACATCCTTTATAAGGATAAACACTTCCCGAATGTCCAAATAGTATCACAATACGGCCTTGGTCCCAATAATATATTTGAAATAATTACAATATCATAATCACGGCCTTAGTCCAGCATACATATCCAGATCTTATATTAATAACTATAGTTGTAAGTCATCTATATTTATAAACCATAGCATAACTATGAGGCATATCATATCTGTACGCTACAAATCACAACTATGAGATATATCACATCTATGAGCATATATCATAATTTGGGAAAAATCATCACTATTCAGCAAGTCACAAAGTAACCTTATACTAAAGGTACAATAGTCTCAACTATGCCTAACATCCGTAAATAAGTCCATATGCACTAACCCAAGTCTTGGCCTAAAGTGGGCTAGAAGAACGAACTTCTAATTCTCAAATTCCATATTTAGGCAAATTACACCCTTGACTAGGCTAAGGTATCTAAATTGACTTCTAGGTGGTTCATTAGCTATAATTAATCCTGAGATAGGAATTTTACCTAGAACATGAGCAATTAAGTCAACTCCACCCATTTTATGGTTTCAAGATCACTAAAATAGTCCAAGAAAGGTAAATCATACTAATCATGTTTCCAACACTTGAATCACCTTCCAAACCTAGCATCATATAAAAATCCCTTCTACGAATTAGCTTAAACTCGGAAGAAAGCAATAGAATTCTAAAGGTGTAATAAGTATTTCACCTTACAGGTCAAACCTTAATCTAATCCCCAAACTTTAATACTCTAGGCCTAGTCATTCTACCAATAATCAATCTTAACATTTATAGTCACATGCAATATATAACATGCATCATCTTATGAAAAGAAGTAGACAGAAGTCTACCTCAATGTTGAATCACAAGTCCTTGAATTATTCACCAAACGTTCATTTCCACTTCATGATCCCAAAATTCCATCAATCTATATAAATCATAATCTATGCATCAATACGAGACTAATGATACCTATGTGGTACAACAGTGTTTTGGGTCCAAAAATCACACCCAAACCCCCATATAGGTCCACTTATGAAAAACATATTTTTGACACAAATCCAACTCCAAAAATGATCAAGAAATCATAATCCTTAAGAATTGGTAAAACTAAAGCTAATTTGGGGTTAAAATAAAGCCCTCAAGCTTTTGGGGTTTTGGTTGAGAAATTAGTAAAATTTTACCAAGAAAGGGTGGAATCTTACCTTAATTCGGATGATAATTATGAAAATAGATGTTAAATAAGCTTACCAATCATTAACAAGCTCTAATTTTAAGATATCTCACCCTTTAGGTTGTTTCTCTTAAGAGATGGGTGAATAATAAGCTTATTTGTAACCTAAGGGGTCTATTTATACCTATTCCAGGTAATCAAGTATTAGAATCGCACATCCAGGTGTACAATTGCATATCTAGGTGTGTAACCTCACACCCTGGCATTAGTAGCAGGTCTAGAGATGGCCACAATCCTTAGTGCAGTTGCACTTCCCTCTCTTCACACACTGGTACGATCCTAGAGGCACCAGTTATCAGCTGAAACTTGGAAAAAATTTCAAGGTTTTGGCAAGGCTTTGGGATTCATTCAGATTATGATATAAGCAAATGAACTATGAAACCATACCAAATTTGATGTTCTAGATGCAATGGAGAAATATAATTTTCCATATGAGTTCATTTTGACCAAATATAGGTCCCACACTTATATTTCTAATTTTTCAACTTTTTAACCAATAGGTCGAAATAAGATCGAGTGTATCAAAACCCAAACAAAAGGTATACCAAGCCTAACATTGATATTCTAGAGTTGCTGGAAAGTTGTACCCGAGATTATTTTTCTAAAGTTTTTGCCCTGTGTCTATTTGAAGCCAACGAAGACTTCTAAATAGAAAATTGTCTCTAAAAAGCAAATGAACTACCCGGTAACAAAACTGTCAGTCCCAGCAAGTCATATATGACTTGGAGAAGCTATAGGAATGATCTAACATCAAAAATAAGCAAAAAGGTGAAAAATAACCTAGAGGGTCATTACAATGTCTGTTGTGAGGATAGAAAATATTAGGTAGATACTTGAGATTGGCCCTACCTAGGTTTTGGTGCTCCGATTGAGGATGCATATATGTTTCTTATTGCTTATAAGGATAGGCTATATAATTTTAGCCTAGTTGAGACTTGTGGTGTGCACTACAAGATTTTTCAGTTGGACTTAGTGGCTCGACATTGGTGGATGGGTCATCTTGATTCCAAATCAATTGGATCTTCTCCTTTGACATAGTATTAGTTTTCTAAGATCTTCTTGGATAAGTCCATGCCTCATAGCATTAGGGATCATCTGAGAGGTCAGTTCTCAAGATTAGAGCAGGGCTTCATGACGGGTGTAGAGTATGAGGCTCATTTCCATGAGTTGGCTAGGCATGCTACTTTTATTCTTGATACTGAGTATGGGAGGGTTCATTACTTTGTTCGTGGATTGATACTTCCTCTTTGCATGTCTATTGAGAGTTTGTTTATTATGGGTAGGTCTTTGTCTAAGGTTTTTTATCATGCTTAGGTAATGTAAGAGATACATTAGGAGGCCCAAGGGGGCAGTGATAAGAGGTCTAGCTATTAGGTTGTTTTAGTGGGAGTTGTAGTAGCTCCCAGTTCAAAATTAGTGGTTTTTAGGGTAGGTACCCTCCTCTTCAATCACATCAGCCTCAGAGTTAGCCTTGTAGACCCGCCCAGGTAGTGCTCTAGATTACTAATGGAGGTTGATCTTCTGCTAGTGATGGCCCTGGTCAGGGTAGTGGTCATTCTTTGAGAAGTTTGTCTTTTGGGTTATTCTAGTAAAGATAGCTATTGCGGGTTTGCCTAATCTTTTAGTTCTAGTTCAGCTCATGTGACTTGCTATGGTTGTGGAGCTTTTGGTTATTACCCACGTGAATACCCTAGTCTTGGGTTGATTGTTACCACTATTCAGAAAATTCCCTCTATTAGAGAAGTTCATCTCTCAACAAGAGATGGTATGCATGGTCATAAGAGTGGTCCCCAAAGTGCTCATAGAGGTTCTCAGTAGGTATGATAAGAGATCGGTCAGGAGCCCAGCTAAGTGGAAGGTGTGATCGATTGTATATAGTACCTGCTAGGCCCAAGGTTGAGTCTTTGAATGTTGTTATCTAGGTACAATTTTGGTGTGTCATCAGTCAGCCTTTGCTTTATTTGATCCAAGATCCACTTATTCTTATGTGTCTTCTTATTATGCTCCATGGTTAGAATTATCTTGGGATTTGTTATTCATGCTATTATGTGTATCTACTCCTGTGGGTAATTATTTAGTAGTGGATTAGATTTTCAAATCTTGTGTTATAACTGTTGGAGATATTGATGCTTACGCTAATCTTATTATTCAGGACATGGTGGATTTTGATTGATTTTGGGCATAAACTAGTTATCTCACTATCATACGATCATGGATTATTTTGCCAAGATCGTTACCTTAGCCATTCCTAACATACCCCTAATCGTATAGAGTTGGAAGTGGTTGTTCTTACACTTAAGATGTGGAGACATTATCTATATGGTGTATATTAAGAGATTTTTATTGATTATCCCAGTCTTCCACATCTTATGACCTGGAGAGAGCTTAATGCTAGGTAGCATAGATAGATGGAGTTGCTTAAGGACTATGATATATCCATCTTGTATCATTCGGGCAAAGCGAATGTGGTATAAGACTCCTTGAGTTGAAAGTCTGTGAGTATTGGTAGCTTGGCTTGTATTTTAGTTTCTCAGAGGTTGTTGGCATGAGACATTCAATCCTTAGCTAACTTGATAATTTGACTTGATCTTTCGGATCCTAGAAGGATTCTTGCTAGCATTGAGGCTAGTCCTCACTATTTGAGCAGATTCGGGAGTGTCAGTTTAGGTATAATAGACTTTGCATTCTCCATGATCAGGTGTTGAGTAGTGAATCCAAGAAGGCTATTATAGATTTTAAGAGTGTACTAAGATTTGATAGTCATATTTGTGTTTCGAGGATTGATGATTTAATTCAGTTGATTTTGCATGAGGCTCATAGCCCTAGATATTCCATTCATTTGGATACGGCTAAGATATATAGAGATTTGAGGAAGCATTATTGGTGTAGTGGAATAAAGAGAGATATGACAAACTTCTTGGTTCATTGCCTGTGTTGCCCGCAGGTAAAGGCTGAGCATCAATGACTGGATGGTTTGATTCAGAGATTGCCCGTTCCCGAGTATAAATAGGAGAAGATCACCATAGACTTTGTTAGAGGTTTGCCTCACACTTTCTATGGTTCCGATGGTATTTGGTTCATTGTGAACCGGTTGACCAAGTCAGCACATTTTATTCCTATTCAGATATCTTTCAACGTCGAGAGGTTATCCCGTATCTATGTTCAGAAGATAGTTCATCGACATGGTGTACCTATATCTATTATTTTAGATCGGGGTTTTGTGTTTACTTCTAAATTTTGGAGAGCTTTCCAAGAGGATTTGGGTATCAGGTGGATCTTAGTATAGCCTTCTATCCATACACGGATGGCCAATCAGAGTGGATTATTCAGGTCCTCGAGAATATACTCTAAGACTATGTTGTGGATTTTAGAGGTCAGTGGGAGAAGTACTTAGCTTGGTATAGTTTGCATATAATTTACCCTTCGAGTATTGAGATGGCACTTTTTGAGGCTTTATATGATAAGTGATGTCATTCACCAATTGGATGGTTTGAGATTTTAAAAGTTGGACCCTGTGGTACTGACTTGCTTTAGGAGGCATTAGATAAAGTCAGGGTGACTTAGGGTAGGTTGAAAGCGACTCAGAGTAGGCAGAAGGCTTATACAGACCGTAGGTTTAGTTCCTTGAGATTTCGAGTTGGTGATCGAGTGTCGATCTGTGTGTCACCCATTAATGGTGTAATAAGATTTGGGAGGAAGGGCAACCTTAACCACAGATATATTAGACATTTCGAGATTCTTCACATGGTTGGTGAGGTGGCTTATGAGTTGGCCTTACCTATAGATTTTTCTTTTTTTCATTTGGTTTTCCATGTTGTGGTAATACATTCCTAATATATCTCATGTAGTTAGGTAGGACTCAGTCCAGATGGATGTGCAGTTGACCTTCGTAGAGGAGCCTATGCTTATTTTGTCTAGTGATGTCAGGCGGTAGCACACTAGGGAGATTCCTATAGTTAAGGCTCAGCTGAGGTACTACCCAGTGGATGAGGCTACTTTAGAGATTGAGAGAGAGATACAGACTCTATATCGTCACCTGTTTGAGGCTTCAGGTACATTCTACTCCTTAACTTTTGCGAATAAAAGTCCTTTTAGTTGTTGATATTATAATGACCCTTCAGGTCATTTTCCACATTTCTACTTATTTTGAATGTTAAACCTTTCCTATAGTTGTCCCAGTCATTTATGACCTGTTAGGACTGACAGTTTGATTGTCGGGTAGTTCATTTGGTTTTTAGAGCCAATTTTCTATTTTGAAGACTTCATAGGTTCCAAATGACCACGGGACAAAAACATTAGTCAAACGATATCATATGCCAATTTTGACTATTCCAAAAGCTCTAGAATATTGATTTAAGGCTAGGAAGACTCTTGGTTTGGGTCCCAAGCCACCCAATCTCATTTTGACCTATTGGTCGGAAAGTTAAGAAAATAGAATATGGGTGTGGAACCCACTTTTCATGGAAATGACCTCAAATAGAAATTTTAATTGCACCATTAAGTATAAGATATTAAATTTGATAAGGTAGAATAGTCTGATTTCATATACAGGATTCCAGATAAATCCCGAGGGGTTGGCACAGACTTAGAATTCCAAGTTTGATCTGTGCTGGTGCACTCGCAAACAGCGAGCCAAGGGTTGCGATCGTGACCTTGGTAGGTCACCAAGTACCATGATCACGAGGGGCATATTTTGATAGTGACTTACCTTGGCAGGCGGTAATGCCGCGATCATGAGGGTCAGGTCGCGATAGCGACTTTTGAACACCTGGGAAGGGTATAAATACCCTATTTAAGCCAGTTTTTGCCTATTTTTCACCCATTTTCAAGAGAGTTAAACCCTAAATATTGAGAAAGCTTAGGATTATAGCTTTTGGGTTATTTGGGGAGCTTGGATAATGATTATTTCATGATTTTCCTTCAAATTTTTGGTAAAATTCCTTTGAATTCATGGTGGGTTTTCTCATTTCTTGTTCAAAATCCCTAAAACTTACTTACTTGATTTTAGCACCAATGTAGCTTAGATTTCACCCATTTTTAAGGATAATTACTCCTTGAGCATAAGAAAATGTTGGGTTGGCTTTGAAAATGTGATTTTCATAAGTGGGACCCACATGGGATTTTGGGTGATTTCGAACCCGAAACACAATAGTGCAAATGGGTGTCATTGTTCTTTTATTGATGAGTAATATGCAATTTTGACAATGTGGCATCTTATGGAGCTTCTCATAAGGTAAAGTCGGTGATTAAGCGGGTTCTTCGAACTTTCTTCGGCATCTAGGTAGGTTAGGTTTTCTTTCTTATTAGATTGAGTTATTTCATAGTATATTTAAGATAGTATTTTAGATTTGGGATGGGTTTTTGTAACGCCCCGAATCTGGTACTTGGACGCTACACGAGGCTCATAACCCCGAAGGACCACAAGCTAACCCATGACTGATATATGTACCTGTATACTGCATAAAATACTGAATAATGCGGAAACATAGACTGAAAGGCCATAAGGTTCACATAACTGAAGTAAAATATAACATCTAAATGGGGTATGAAATACCCAAAAGAAAACTGAAAAAGAAAGCCTCTAACTGATTGAGCTGTCTGAGTAAGGAGGTGAAGGAACATGTCCCAAAATAACTCCAAATAATAAACTAATTCATGAGATAATAGTTAAATAATCATGTCCTTGAATGATGAGGGCTCACTTCTAACTCTAACTATTGAAACTGGAATCTACTGCTGATCTGGAGCTCGTGTCTCTAAACCTATGGTATAAGACACCACAGCGCAAATGCATCAGTACTTTGAATATACTGGTATACATGTGGGGTAGGCTGAATGCATGGGGTGCATATGCATGAACAATACTGGCTAACTGACTAATATGAATGTGAGAATACATGCATGCATACATAGTAACTATATCTGAAATCGCAATAACATGAGTACTGAATCTGAATACTGATTACATGACATACTGATAACTAATATGACTGATAACATGAGTGACTGTATCTAACAGTTCTGAATCTAGTGGAACTATCTGAGTTCCGTTCTGTATCTGAGTTGACTGTATCTGACAGTCCTTGATTCTGAAGAACTATCTGAGTTCTTTTACTGAGACTGATACTAAGACTATGGGAGGTAGTCATCTAACCGACATGCCCCAAATAATGCATTATAGCTGAATTGGGGTCCAATCTATCTCCTGATTGGAAAGGTGTCAATACCACACCACTGGTAAGGACAACATATGAGTGACCCTAATATAACAGGTAACTCTAATGAGAACGGTGGGAACCCTCATATAGAAGGTTAATCACACCTCATATAACAGGTGAGTTCCCACCCTGAACATGATTTATTGAACTGAACATGGACTGAGTTACTGGATTCCGTTCACTGACGAAATACTACTGACATCTGACAACTGACTAAGTTCATGAGATCATGGAGATCTCCTGAGTCATAAGACTGTCTGAAGTCTAAGGATCATGGATTGACTGAGAGTATCATGAAAACATGACATGGCTTTAAGCACACAGCTAATGTTTCAGGTAAAAGTACGAAGTAAATTGACCAAGCATAACTTACTTGAACATATAAATAACACCATAATCCATAATACATTTATAGAAGCATTTCATCAAAACATGTGACTGGCATGACTTGTACATACAAGGGGATTTCATGATATCATACTAGTTGGGCATTGTTCCTTCATCTAGGCATTTAATCAAACACATGGTAGGCATAGCACATATAGACAACATTATACAATAATTAATCATCATGATTCATCTCTAATTTCATCATCCTAGGGTTTATTCGCAGGTTCACATGAATATACATCTATACAAATCAATTCCACATAAAATTTATCACCCAACATGGATTTGAATTCTATTGATCATTCTCAACATAAACAAAATGAACCCAACATGAAATTCATAAAGAAATCCATAAACTTAAACTTAGAAAAGAGATTCTTGGGTTTTATGGACGAAAGGAGTCCGTGAATAAACACTACGCATACCTTGGTTTGTGATTTTGTGAAGATTGACGGAGGAAATTCTTGATTCTAAATCTTCTATGAAAAGCCCTAGGTTGTTCTTGAGAAGTTTTTAAGAGAAGAGAGTGTATTTTGGGTGAAAAGTAGATGAATCACGTGTTAAAGGGCTTAAATATGGGTGGGAAGTTGACCCTTTTAACCCTGGACGCGTTATTTAATTTTAGTAAATTTTTCTCGAACTGGGTCCCTAGAGCGATGCGATTCTATTGTGCCATATCACTAGAATTTGAAAATTGGGAAACTGAGGGTTGACGTGATGCAGATCCATCACGTTGCCCTTTTTTTTACGACCTGGAACTTTGGCGCGACGCGGAGGAAATTGCGCTAAGACACTGGAAAAGGACAAATTCTGAATTAGGGCCCTAGCGTGACGAGTCATAATTGCGGACTCATACTAGAATTTTCCAAATGTCGTTTCCTCTTGTGGCGCGGTGTGCCACTGACTTATATGGCACTGTTTTACGATGGAAACTTAAAATAGTCGTAACTTCTGACTTGGTTATCAAATTTGGGTGAATCTTATATCGATGGAAAGCTTATTGAATTTCCCACATGACAAGAGTGAAAATCTTGAAAATTCCTCATGGAATAACCATCAATCAATTTATAAGTTAATAATAGACATTCTTGAGATGAAATTATCTAGGAAAAAGTATGGGGTATTATAATATCTCAACCTTGAGAACATTCGTCCTCGAATACGACTGACTGTGAGGGAAGAAAAGACAACTGACGTACATACTGAACATGAATAATTGGAACATAATCTCACGACTGACATGACTGACAAGCTAAACATATAATACTAAACATGCATATCTAATGCATGTGTAACTGATTTATGAATGCATGACTGAGTAAGCAATGGTACTTGATACCAAGTTTATAATGGGAACATGAGCATGAAACTGCATAGCAGGTTTGTGATAAACACTGAACATGAAACTGAGTAAGCTTAAGGAGAACTGTTACCTTGAGCTTGATCTGAGTTGGCGAAGAAGAGGTGAGGATACTTGGTACGAATGTCTACCTTTGCTTCCCAAGTAGCTCCTTCGACAGACTAATTTTGCCAAAGAACCTTAACTAGAGGGACTTCTTTGTTCCTTAATTTACAAGTCTGATTGTCTAAGATTTTGACTGGAATCTCTTCATGAGAGAGAGTATTCTGAACATTAATGCTCTGAATAGGGACTACAACTAATGGGTCACCTATGAACTTCTTGAGTAAAGAGACATAAAAGACTGGATGAACTGAGGCTAGATCTGAAGGCAATTCAAGCTCATAGGTTACCTTGCCAAAGCAACTGTGAATCTTGAAGGGACCAATATATTGGGGACTGAGCTTTCCCTTCTTGCCAAATCTTTTCACTCCCTTCATGGGAGAGATCGTTGGATAGACATAGTCACCAATCTCAAACTCAAGATCTTTTCTATGAACATCTGCATAAGACTTCTGTCGGCTCTAAGAATCCCGAAGTCTTTCTCTAATCAACTGGACTTTTTCTAAGTGTCGAATACTAAGTCAGGCCCTATGACTAGTCCTTACTAACTTCGAACCAACAAATTGGAGATCTACATCTCCTACCATAGAGAGCTTCGAATGGAGCCATCCGAATACTGGAATGATAGTTGTTGTTGTATGCAAACTCAATCAAAGGTAAGTGGTCATCCCAAATTCCCTTGAAATCGATTGCACACGCCCTTAATATATCTTCTAACATCTGAATAGTCCTTTCTGATTGACCATCTGTCTGAGGATGAAAGGCTGTACTGAGATGAACTTAGGTACCAAGACCCTTTTGGAATGCTTTCCAAAAATGAGAGGTGAACTGGGTACCTCTGTCTGAGATAATAGATAGCAGAACACCTTGCAATCTGACCAACTACTTGATATAGAGTTTGGCATAACCCTCCACTGAATAAGAGGTATGAACTGGAAGGAAATGAGATGATTTGGTCATCCTGTCTACAATGACTCTGACTGAATCATAATGATGACGAGTTCAAGGCAAACCCATCATGAAGTCCATGTTCAACACTTCCCACTTCCAAGTAGGAATACTGAACTCCTAAATGGACCCACTAGGATTCTGATGGTTTATCTTAACCTGCTGACCTATAGAGCACTTAGCCACAAACTCTACAATATCTCTCTTCATCCCACTCCACCAATAGATTTCCCGCAAGTCTTAGTACATCTTTGGGGGCCCTAGATGAATAGAGTAGCGCGCACTATGCACTTCTGTAAGAATTCGCTGCCTTAATTCATCTACACCTGGAACACAGAGACAACCCTAAAAATGCAAAACACCATCTCCCCTTTGGGAGAAAACCTCTACTTTCTGATCCTGAAATTACTCTTTCAACTTGACTAAACTAGGATCTCTATCTTGCTTTTATTTTACCTCGGAAACTAGAGATGATTCTGAACTAGTTTGAACCCATATATCACCCTCATCTGCATCAACTAAGCGAACGCCTAGTCTGGCAAGCTGATGGACTTCCTGAGCTAACTTCTTCTTACTATCCTTAACATGAGAAACACTACCCATAGATAGTCTACTGAGAGTGTCGTCCACTATGTTAGCCTTGCTCGGATGATAGAGGACACTCATGTCGTAATCTTTCAAGAGCTCTAACCACCTTCTCTAACAAAGATTAAGATTTTTCTAAGAAAAGACATACTGAAGACTCTTATGATCTATGAACACATATATATGAACACCGTATAGATAATGTCTCCAAATCTTTAAGGTAAATACTACGGCTTCTAACTCAAGATCATGAGTAGGGCAATTCTTCTCATGGGGTTTAAGTTGTCTGGAGGCGCAGGCTATGGCCTTACCATGCTGCATGAGGACACAACCTAAACCTACTCTAGATGCATCACAATACACTACGAACCTATCTGGACCATCTGGAAGAGCTAAAACTAGAGCTGAGGTAAGTCGAGTCTTCAACTCTTGAAAACTCTTCTCGCAAGGATCTGACCACTAAAACTTGACTTTCTTCTAAGTCAATCTGGATATAGGGGATGCAATAGAAGAAGATACCTTAACAAACCATCTGTAATAGCCAACCAAACCCAAGAAACTTCTAATATTTGATGAAGAGATAGGTCTGGGTCAGTTTTTTACTGCTTTGATCTTTTGAGTATTAACTCTAATGCCTTCATCGGAAATGATGTGACCAAGGAATGCTACTGACCTTAGCCAAAATTTTCACTTACTGAATTTGGTGAATAGTTAATGATCGCTAAGAGTCTGAAGTACTGTCCTGAGATGGTCTGCATAATCACGCTCACCGCAGGAATAGACCAGAATATCATCTGTGAAGACTATGACGAACATGTCCAAGTACTGCTTGAACACACGGTTCATCAAGTCCATAAAAGTGGTTAGGCCGTTAGTAAGACCAAATGAGATGACTAGAAATTCAAAGTGACCATACCGAGTTCAGAAAGCAGTTTTTGGAATGTCACATTCCCTAACTCTGAGCTGATGACAGCCGAATCTGAGATCTATCTTAGAGAAATAACTGGCACCCTAAAGTTGGTTAAACAATTCATCGATTCTGGGAAGAGGATATTTTTTCTTGACCGTGACCTTATTGAGTTGTCGGTAGTCTATACACATTCTGAGAGAACCGTCTTTTTTGCGCATAAATAATACTGGAGCACCCTACGGGGAAATGCTGGACCTGATGAATCCCTTATCTAAGAGATCCTTCAATTTTTATTTCATTTCTCTGAGTTCTACTAGTGTCATTCTGTATGGCAAAATAGAGATAGGCTGAGTACTTGGAAGAAGATCAATGCCGAAGTCTATTTCCCTTTTGAGATGAATTCCTGAAAGATTTTTAGAAAGACATCTAAATATTCATTCACTACTGGGACTGATTCAAGGATGGGAGTTTCGGAACTAGTGTCCTTAACTCGAACAAGATGATAAACACATCCTTTAGATATCATTTTCCTTGCCCGAAGGTAGGAAACAAGTGGACCCCTAAAAGCGGATACACTACCCTTCCACTCAAGGAGGGGTTCATTTGGGAACTGAAACTGGACTATTCTGTTTTTGCAGTTGACTGTGGCATAGTAGGAATGAAGGTAATCCACGCCAAGAATGACGTCAAAATTAGTCATCTCTAATTTGACTAAGTCTTCTAAAGTGACTTTCCAAATTATCATAACCGGTAGTTCCTATATACCCGTTGGGCTATGATGGTTTTACCCACTAGGGTAGAGACTAAAAATAGCTCTGCTAGGATTAAAGGACTGATTCCGAAATCGCCTGCTATATAAGGAATAACAAAATACAAAGAAGCTCCAGGATCTAGCAAAGCATAAACATGCACATGAAAGATCTGTAACGTACCAGTAACTACATTAGGAGAATTTTTCTGATCTTATCGTGATTGAAGAGCATAGAGATGATTTGGGCTTTGCCCACTAGTAGCACTGGAGGTGGAACCTTGCTGATTTGGGCGACCGAACTGAGCTGGGGAGCGATTCTGTTAACCCTGAGGACCTGGCTGAGGACAGTCTCTAACTCTGTGGCCTGGCTTGCCACATCCAAAAAAAATACCACTGTCAGCTCTGCAAATACCCTGATGGTGCTTACCACAAGTCTAGCAAAGAGGATAGGTGCAGGCACTGCTAACACTGCCCTAAGACTTAGAGCCTGGCGCTCTATCTTTGTTACCCTCTCTTAACTTAGGAACTGGAGCACTGGATGAATAAGGAGCTGGAACTGATAACTTAGGACAAAACTGAGAACGGTTTCCTCGTTCTGACTTAGGCTGAGCAAAGTTGAAACTACCAGTCTTCGCTCTCTTATTATGCTTCTTTCTCATCTCAATATTTTGATCCTCAATCTACTAAGCTTGAGTCTAAGCTTGGCTAAAGTTATGTCACTATTCTACATGGCAGATTTTCACTCATTAACCATGCTATCATTCACCCCTGAAAAGAACTTACTCATCCTTGCCCTACTATCTGCAACCATATGAGGGGCATATCTAGCTAATTGAGTAAACTTAAGAGAATACTCTTTCACTATCATATTGCCCTACCTGAGGTTGATGAATTCAAACACCTTAGCTTCCTTAAGATCTAGGGGAAAGAATCTATCAAGGAAAGCAGACGAAAACTCCTCCCACTCAACTAGCCTTGCATTATCTGCCCTCTCTTACTTCCACTGCTTGAACTAAGTATGAGAAATATCCTGCAACTGATATGCAGCTAGCTCAATTATACCAAGAACCCATCCTAAGATTCACATGGTGCTCAAGGCCACACGTGTCCTCAAGCTAACCCTCTAAGCCTGTCATCAGTTCTAAAACTCTCTACGACATGAACCATCATAAAGTAGGGAAGAATAATCATGACATGAACATACTAAGATACGAAGTAATACGGTTATGTACAAATAAAATACTGAAATCTCTGTACATACTGCCACACTAGTCTGACAAAGCCTCTACTACATAGGACTGAGGAGCCATTGGGACAGATCCCCAACTGACTCGTACTGAACTGAAAGTAAACAACCATCTATTAATAAGACAAAATCAGAGACACAGATCCTTGAACCATGAGGACTCACCAACCACAGAAATATAGATGAAGGTACTCGAAGATCACTGTCGCTACTGAGACTGAGCACCTGAACCTATATCACGAGGAAATATAAAATACAAAAGAGTATGGGAGTTAGTACTTGGGAATGTACTGAGTATGTGGGGGTGGATGAAACATTTTAAATAATATCATAAATGTATAAGAAAATCATGCATACTAACAATAACAACTCTCTTCACTTGAAATATCTAAAACATCATTTCCGTAAGTCATCAGTAATAACATATGCTTCATAAATCTCACAAATCATTTAACTCAACTCAAACTCTTTGGCTCATGACTTAGAGTGACTCGGTATCTCATGGTACTTAGATCATTATGGACGTGGGAGTTACTAATAACTGACATAACTACACTATGTGAGCCGCATGGAGCCCAACGGTTTGCCCTCTTAAGGAGAGAACCCCACATTGGTGGGGGTGTCATACTCTTGCCAGGGAGTATGACCTCAATCTCGTTATCACAATCCCATACTCGACCTCTGGACCATAATTATCAACATCAATCCTACGGTGGCAAGTAGTTTCAGAGAAATACCATATTTTCTGCTCGGTGCTAAATACTCCTCCCAGACTTAGCTCAGAACGCGTTAGGAAATCCACCTTAATCAATAACAACTCATGGGTCTATTTTAAATACCGAAACATAAATATATATCTCATTTGTAAATCATAAACATCTTGTGGATTCCTAACCCGACTCAACTCAACACAATCCTTCTCAACATCTAGTACATTTGCTTTCCGATTCATTTTCAAATATCAAAAGCTTAAAGGAAACATTATAGGACTCATTCTTGACTTTCAATCTCAAATACCGATATATATTCAATAGTCAAATTTCTCATGGAAAGGCATAACACATGACACTTGTCTTAAATCGCTTAGAAATCATCAATACGTAATGACAATATACAACTCATGGAATAAATTCTCAATTTAAGAAACATGATGGTGAAATAATCATAAATATCAAACTTATTCAACTCAAATCTCATAAATCATAAATAAAGAAATTTGGGTGTAAACCCACTTGCAAAATCATGTAAATCAATAATAGAAAGTAAATTTTAGCCACAAGAACGAAAGGAGTGTTCTTGTTCAAGCCCCACATACCTTGGATTATAATTTTGGAGATGTAGAAACTTGTTTGGAACTTCTTTCTCACACTTTTAGACCAAGATTCTTGATGCCCTTGAATTGGGGAACTTAATTCTCGAATAATTTGGAGAAATATATGGAATATCCTTGAATTTCTTGGAAGAAGATTGAATTTTTTTTAGGGGTTTTGGAAGAAACCCTAATTTCTAGATGTTTCTTGGAAGAGGAAAGGAGAAAAATGAATGGCTATTCTCTACTAGGATATATATAAGACCATATGGGGCAGAAATGACCAAAATGCCCTTTTGAAAAAGCTGTTGTTGATCGAAGCCTGTGACGGTCGATCTGACGGTCCGTCAAGTCTCCTTACGGTCCACCAGATCGTCTGTCACTCAAGTGCCAAAACTGGAACGTTCTGCCTCGACATGACAGTCAAAGTGATGGTCCATCAGGAAACTGATAAACCACCAAGTCATCCGTTACCCGAGATCCAAAAATGAGACATTCTGTCTGGACCTGACGGACCCCTTAACGGTTCATCAACTTTTTGATAGTCCACCAACTTGGCCATCGCATGATGGACTGAAAAATGAGTCACTGCTTTGGCTTGACAGGGCACTTGACGGTCCACCACGGACCCAACGGTCCGCCAGGTCGACCGTCAACCTGGGCGATCCGATATCGTTTAGTAAAATGGCCATAACTCCCTCGTCGATGTCGGATTCCAATGAAATTGGTATCGAGGGAAAGCTTATTCAATGTTCTACATGATAAAAAGTAGAAATTAGAGAAATACAATATAGTTTAAACATCAATCACTTTTGAAGTCATACATATCCACTTAAAAGACGGATTAGTCTTAAGAAACGATCGGGTTATTACAATATCTCCCCCCTGGACACATTCGTCCTTGAATGTTGCCAAATAGGCCAAGAACAAGAGAAAATGAGGACCCCCAGCTGGAACGACTCACATTAAAGGGCTCACTATACTCTCAACTTTTAAGTACTTCACTAAATGCACGAATCATAGAAGGAATAACCATATAGCTGAATACATTAGATTAGGAGGAAACTAAATTAGAGGAATAGTACCTTTAGCTTGATTCTAACTCATAGAGAAAAGATGAGGGTAATTGGCTCGCATATCTGTTTCTACTTCCCAAGTGTCACTCTCGACTGAATGATTTCGCCACAGAATTCTAACCAAGGGAACTTCCTTGTTCCTCAGTCTACAGACTTGAAAATCTAGGATTTCAACCGGGATTTCATCATACGAAAGGCTATCCTGAACATCACAACCTTCCGACGGATCAACAACAACAGAGTCTCCAATGTGCTTCTTGAGCATAGAAACACGATACACAGGATGGACAGCTGACAACTCTGCAGGCAACTCAATATCATAAGTTACTTTCCCAACACGATTCAAAACTCTATAAGTGCCAACATATCTGGACTCAGTTTCCCTTTCTTTCCAAATCTTTTCACCCCTTTCATGGGTGAAATTTTCAAATACACCAAATCATCAACTTCAAACTCAAGAGCTCTTCTTCTCACATCTACATATGACTTCTGACTACTCTGGGTTGTCTTCAACCTCTCCTGAATTAATTTAACTTTCTCCATAGCCTCAAATACAGCATCAGGTCCAATTACAGCAGCTTCACTCACTTCAAACCAACCTATAGGCAATCTACATCTTCTCTCATACAAAGCTTTAAATGGATCCATTCCAATACTAGCATAAAAACTATTGTTGTAAATTCAATTAATGGCAAATGTTCATCCCAACTTCTTTTGAAATCAAGAACACAAGCCCTCTACATATCCTCCAAATTTGGATAGTCCTCTCAGCCAGACCATCTATCTGTGGATAAAAAGTAGAGCTAAAATAAACTTGGGTGCCAAGACCCTTCTGAAAGGCTCTCCAAAACTGAGAAGTAAACTAAGTACCTCTATCAGAGATGATAGACAACAGAACTCCATGCAACCTGACTAACTCTCGAATGTACAGCTTAGCATAGTCCTCCACGGTAAAAGATGTATGTACTGGTAGAAAATGTGCTGACTTAGTCAATATGTCTACAACGACCCAAATAGAATCATGATGACGATGAGAGAAAGGTAAACCTATCATGAAATCCATGTTCACCACTTCCCACTTCCAAGATGGAATGCTAAATTCTTGCATCACACCACCGGGTCTCTGGTGCTCTATCTTTACCTGCTGGCAAGTTGCACACTTTTCTACGAACTTTGCTATGTCCTTTTTCATACCATTCCACCAATAAATTTCCCATAAATCGCATACATCTTTGTAGCACCGGGATGAATAGAATACCGCGCGCCATGTGCCTCAGCCATAATTCTCTGCCTCAGATCATCAACATCAGGCACACATAGTCTATTCTAAAATCTCAATACGCCATATCCCCCTTAAGAGAAAACCTCCACTTTTTGGTCTTTGACAGACGCTTTCAACTCAGCCAAACGAGAATCCATATCCTGCTTCTCCTTCACTTCTGAAACTAGGGAAGATTCAGAACTTCTCTAAATCCAAACATTACCCTCAGCTGAGTCAAGCAATCTAACACCTAACCTAGCCAAACGATGCACTTCACGGTCTAGGTCCCTGTTATCTTCCTCAACATATGCTACACTACCCATGGACGACCTACTAAGGGCATCTGCCACTATATTAGCCTTACCCGGGTGATACAACACACTCATATCATAATTCTTTAGTAATTCTAACCATCGCCTCTACCGAAGATTCAACTTTCTTTGAGTGAACACATACTATAAACTCTTGTGATCTGTAAAGACATCAATAAGAACACCGTACAAATAGTGTCTCCAGATTTTCCAAGTAAAAACCACTGCAGCTAACTCAAGGTCATGGGTCGGATAATTCTTTTCATGAGGTTTCAACTACTTGGAAGTATAGGCTATAACCTTACCCTTCTGCATCAACACGCAACCCAAACCAACTCTGGAAGCATCACAATATACCATAAAATTATCTACACCATTAGGCAGGGTCATCACAGGGGCTGAAGTGAGTCGAGTCTTCAACTCCTGAAAACTCTTCTTGCAAGAATCTGACCACTAAAATTCAACCTTCTTTTGGGTCAACCAAATCAAAGGAATAGCAATGGAAGAGAAACCTTCGACAAAACAATGGTAGTAGCCAGCTAGACCCAAGAAAATCCTAATATCAAACAGGGAAATAGGTCTAGGCCAATTATTCACAGCTTCTAACTTTCGAAAATCAACTCGAATACCATCAGAAGAAATAATATGACCCAGAAAGACAACAGACCGAAGCCAAAATTCATACTTTCTAAATTTGGCAAACAACTGTTGATCCCTAAGGGTCTGTAAGACAATTCGAAGATGATCTGCATGGTCGTTTTCACTCTGGGAATATACAAGGATATCATCTATAAACACAATAACGAACATATCTAGGTACGGTCTGAACACCCGATTCATGAGGTCCATAAAAGCTGTCGGGGCATTCGTTAGCTCAAAGGACATGACCAAGAATTCAAAATGACCATAACAAGTACAGAAAGCTATCTTTGGAATATCACACTCTCTGACTTTAAGTTGGTGATAACTGAATCTCAAATCTATTTTCGAGAAGTAGCTGACGCCTTGCAGCTGATCAAATAGGTCATCAATTCTAAAAAGAAGGTACTTATTCTTGACTGCGACCTTTTTTAAGCTGACGATAGTCAATGCACATGTGCAATGAACCATCTTTATTTTGCACGAATAGAATGGGTGCACCCTAGGAAGACACACTGGGCCTTATAAAACCCTTATCAAGAAGATCTTTGAGTTTCTTTTTCAACTCCTTAAGTTCTACGGGGGCTATATGATATCGAGGAATAGAAATAGGTTGTGTATCAAGGAGAAGATTAATTCTGAATTCTATCTCTCTATCGGGAGCCACCCCTAGGAGATCTTCTAGTAAAACACAGGAAACTCATTGACAACACTAAAAGACTAAATAGTTGAAGTCTCAAACTTAGTGTCCTTAACTCAAATTAAATGATAGATACAACCCTTGGATATCAATTTCCTAGCTTTAAGATAGGATATGAAATGACTTTTAGGAGATACGGAATTTCTGGACCACTCAAAGACTGGCTCATTAGGAAACTAAAACTTGACTACCGGGTACAATAGTCTATAGACGCATAACAAGAGTGAAGCCAATCCATACCCAGAATAATATCAAAATCAACCATGTCTAGCTCAATCAAATATGCCAACATGACTTTGTTAAGAACAGTGATAGGACAGTTCTTATATACTTGCTTAGCAACAACAAATTCACCTACTGGTGTAGAGACTTGAAAAGGCTTAAAAAAATTTTCAGCACTGATTTCAAAATTCACAGCCACCAACAGAGTCATATAAGAAAGACTTGACCTAGGGTCCATCAAAACATACACATCGAAATGAAATACACGAAGCATACCAGTAATAATATTTGGTGAATCCTCCTGCTCTTGGCGGGGTGGTATATCATAAAAGAGATTCTGCCGCTGACTACCTGCAGTACTAAACGAGGCACCCTGAAGAGGAGTAGGACGAACTACAGGGGCTGGAGTACTAATAGTTTAACTCTGAGGATGAATATCGCAACTCCTCTATCTAGCATATGGGCAATCTCTGAACTTGTAGCCCAACTTACCGCAACCAAAACAACCCCTCTGACCAACTAAGAACTCACTGAGATGGTCCCTACCGCACTTCATACATGAGGAAGGACGAGGTCTGTTACTCACACTATACTAGGACTTGGACATAGTAGGCCTACTACCCTGCTCCGGCCTAATTCTGAATGTAGGAGTACTGGATGATAAAGGCACTGGCATAAGAGAACCGCTCTGGAATTGAGGGCAAATCCCTCCAGAAAATCTAGTCTGACTATACCCCTAGTGCTCTGATCAAATTCTCTTATTCCCTCTCACTCTCTCTATCTCTCTTTCTCTTTTACTTTGTCCGCTTAATCTGCTGAGCATGAATCATTGATCTTAAAAGGTCCATGTACCTATTAAGCATAGAGGATCTACACTCTTTCACAACATAACCAGATACACCGGCTAAGAACTTACTCATACTAGTTCTAGAATCAGCTATCATACCGGGAGCATACATAGATAACTGGTTAAACTTATGGAAATACTCCTTAACTATCATGGGGCCCGGTCTCAAGTTCATAAATTCTTCTAATTTTGCTTCCCTCAGCTCCGGGAGAAAAAATCTGTCTAAGAAGGCATCTTAGAATAATTGCCAAGTCACAGGAGCATCATTCTACCCTCTACTTTTCCTCCACATCTCCGCCTAATCATAAGAAACATCTTTCATTTGATAGGCAGACAATTCCACACTCTCCTCCTAAGTTACGTGCATAACCTGAGTGATCTTTCTCACTTTATCTAAATACATTTACGGGTCTTCACCTACTTTTGACCTAAAGAACTCAGGTGGATTCATTCGTATAAATTCATGAACCTAGGCTATAGCAGAATTATTCCCTTGCGAAGGTGGAACAGCAGCTTGGGTGTTGGCTTGGTCGTTGGCGGTGATCGCTTAGGCTGGCGCAAAATTCAGCGTGGGACATCATCTCACCTAACGAATCAATGGGTTGAGGTCGTTCATTATTTCTGTGAGCTCTATGAGGAGGCATTTTCTATCATAAGAGAGCACGAATTAATAACAAAGAGAAACAGTCATAGGAACGATACACTCTTGAAAGAAAGAAATAACTTTTCCTAATACATCCCGTAGACTCTTGCTTATAGATATGGTGTGCTAAACACTAATGATCAAGACTCTACATAACACGTCTTGTCAGACTACCTAGGGCTCCTTGAACCTTAGGCTCTGATACCAAGCTTGTAATGCCCCAAGAACCCATCCCGAGACATCACTGGTACTTAAGGCCACACGTGGCCTCAAGCTAACCCTCTAATCCTATCATCACTTTCAGAACTCTCTACGACATGAATCATCATAAAGTAGGAATGAATAATCATGACATGAACATACTGAGATACGAAGTAATATGATTCTATACAAAAAAAAATACTAAAATCTCTGTACATCCTGGCACACTAGTCTGACAAAGCCTCTACTACATAGGACTGAGGAGCTATTGGGACAGAACCCAACTGACTCGTACTGAACTGAAAGTAAACAACCATTTATTAATAAGACAAAATCGAAGACAAGGGTCCTCGAACCATGAGGACTCACCAACCACAAAAATGTAGATGAAGGTACTCAAAGATCACTATCGCTGCTGAGACTAAGCACCTGAACCTATATCATGAGAAAATATAGAATACAAAAAAGTATGGGAGTTAGTACTTGGGAATGTACTGAGTATGTGGGGTGGATGAAACATTTTAAATAATATCATAAATGTATAAGGAAATCATGCATACTGACAATAATAACTCACTTCGCTTGAATTATCTAAAACATCATTTTCGTAAGTCATCAGTAATAACATATGCTTCATAAATCTCATAAATCATTTAACTCAACTCAAACTCTTTGACTCATGACTTAAAGTGACTCGGTATCTCATGGTACTTAGATCATTATAGATGTGGGATTTTCTTATAATCGACATAATTACACCATGTGAGCCGCATGGAGTCCAATGTTTTGCCCTCCTAAGGAGAGAATCCTACATTGGCGAGTGTGTCATACTCTTGACAGGGAGTACGGCCTCTATCTCGTTATCATAATCCCATACTCGGCCTCTATTTCACAATTATCAACATCAATCCTACGGTGGCACATAGTTTTTGGGAAATACCATATTTCCCTCTCGGTGCTAAATACTCCTCCCAGACTCAGCTCAGAACGCATTAGAAAATCTACCTTAATCAATATCAACTCATGGGTCTATTTTAAAGACCAAAACATAAATATATATCTCATCTGTAAATCATAAACATCTTGTGGATTCCTAACCCGACTCAACTCAACGCAATCCTTCTCAACATAAGGTCAATTTGCTTTTCGAATTATTTTCAAATATCAAAAACTTCAAGGAAACATCATAGGACTCATTCTTGAATTTCAATCTCAAATATCGATATATATATTCAATAGTCAAATTTCTCATAGAAAAGCATAACTCATGACACTTATGTTAAATCGCTTAGAAATCATCAATACGTAATGACAATATACAACTCATGGAATAAATTCTCAATTTAAGAAACATGATGGTGAAATAATCATAAATATCAAACTTATTCAACTCAAATCTCATAAATCATAAATAAAGAAATTTGGGTGTAAACCCACTTTCAAAATCATGTAAATCAATAAAAGAAAGTAAATCTTTAGCCACAAGAACGAAAGGAGTGTTCTTGTTCAAGCCCCGCATACCTTGGATTATAATTTTGGAGATGTAGAAACTTGTTTGGAACTTCTTTCTCACAGTTTTAGACCAAGATTCTTGATGCCCTTGACTTGGGGAACTTAATTCTCGAATAACTTGGAGAAATCTATGGAAGATCCTTGAATTTCTTGGAAGAAGATTGAATTTTATTTTGGGTTTTGGAAGGAACCCTAATTTCTAGATGTTTCTTGGATGAGGAAAGGAGAAAAATGAATGGCTATTCTCTACTAGGATATATATATAATACCATATGGGGAAGAAATGACCAAAATGCCCTTTTGAAAAAGCTAAAATTCACTGATCGGGTCCTGTAACAGTCGATCTGATAGACCGTCAAGTCTCCTGACGGTCCAACAGATCATCCGTCACTCAAGTGCCAAAACTGGAATGTTCTGCCTCGACTTGACGGTCAAAGTGACGGTCCATCAGGAAATTGATGGACCACGAAGTCATCCGTCACTCGAGGGCCAGAAACGAGACATTTTATCTGGACCTGACGGACCCCTTGACGGTCCGTAAACTTTTTTACGGTCCACCAACTTGGCCGTTGCATAATGGCCTAAAAAGGAGTCACTGCTTTGGCTTTATGGGTCACTTGATGGTCCACCAGGGACCTGACGGTCCGCCAGGTCGACCGTCAACCTGGGCGATCCGATACCATTTAGTAAAACGGCCATAACTCCCTCGTCCGATGTCGGATTTCAATAAAATTGATATCGATGGAAAGCTTATTCAATGTTCTACATGAAAAAAAGTAGAAATTATAGAAATACAACATGTTTTAAACATCAATCACTTTAGAAGTCATACATATCCACTCAAAAGATGGATTTAGGCTTAAAAAATGATCGGGGTATTACATCAGCACTCTCAACAGTAGTTACCCCCATGATGTCTGTCACCTTCTGCACCTAATCTAGGAATTCTTGAGGGTCCTTATCTATCTTATACCCGAGAAAAGATGGAGGATTCATTCAGGTGAAATCCCAAATTCTGGCTATAGTGGAATTGGCCACTGGATTGGCCAGAACGACAGCTGGTCATTCATTTTGAGCCACAACTGAGTTAGAAAGAGTAGTGAATACAGCTCAAAACTCTATATGAGAAACATGTTCACCCAAAGGTTATTTAGGCTGAGGGGCTGGCTGATTCCCATTTCTTCTTTTAGAAGGCATGTTCTGTAGAAGAAAGTGAGAAACGGATTAGACTGAGAGATTGACTTGAGATTATGATCACTGGCACAATATGACTACTGAAAGAGGGGAAACTATTCCTAAAATATCTTATAGCCTTTTGTACATAAATATGGCGTGCAACATATCCATGTGCAAGACTCTCCTAGATGCGGCTTTCAGACTTTCTACGACTCTATTGAACCTTACACTCTGATACCAAGTTTGTAATGCCCCGAATCTGGTACCCGGATGCTACGCGGTGTTCATAACCCCAAAGGACCACAAGATAACTCACGAAAGATATTTATACCTATATACTGCATAAAATACTGAATAATGCAGAAACATGAATTAAAAGGACATAAGGTTTACATAACTGACGTAAAATATAACATCTAAATAGAACTATCTGAGTTTTATTTTGTATCTGAGTTGACTGTATCTGACAGTCCTGGATTCTGAAAAACTATCTGAGTTCTTTTACTGAGACTGATACTGAAACTGTGGGAGGTAGTCATCTAACTGACATAACCCAAATAATGCATTATAGCTGAATTGGGGTCCAATCTATGCCCTGATTAGAAAGGTATCAATACCGCGCCACTGGTAAGAATAACATATGAGTGACCCTAATATAACAGGTAACTTTAATGAAAACAGTGGGACCCTCATATAGCAGGTTAAGCCATCTCATCTACCCTCATATAGCAGGCTATAGTATCTCAACCTATGCTGGCTATATAGTTCTGGAATGCAAGGATTGCTTCTAAGAATCACACCCTCATATAATAGGTGAGTTCCCACCCTTGGGTTCGCTCGGTGCTAATTTATACTCCCATCTAATAGACATTGAACATGATTTACTGAACTGAACATGTACTAAGTTACTAGCTTCCGTTCACTGATGAAATACTACTGACATCTGACAACTAACTGTGTTTATTAGATCATGGAGATTTTCTTAGTCATAAGACTGTCTGAAGTCTAAGGATCATGGATTGACTGAGAGTATTGTGAAAACATAACATAGCTCTAAGTACACAGCTAATGTTTTGGGTACAAGTACCCCCAGGACTTGATGGAAGTAGACTGACCAAGCATAACTTACGTGAACATATAACTAACATCATAATTCATAATACATTTATAGAAGCATTCCATCAAAACATGTGATAGGCATAACTTGTACATACACGGGGATTTCATGATATCATACTAGTTGGGAATTGTTCCTTCATCTAGGCATTTAATCAAACACATGGAAGGAATAGCACATGTAGACAACATTATACAATAATTAATCATCATGATTCATATCTAATTTCATCATCCTAGGGTTTATTCATAGGTTCACATGAATATACATCTATACAAATCAATTCCACATAAAAGTGATCACCCAACATGGATTTGAATTCAATTGATCATTCTCAACATAAACAAAACGAACCCAACATGAAATTCATGAAGAAATCCATAAACTTAAACTTAGAAAAGAGATTCTTGGGCTTCATGAACGAAAGGAGTCCATGAATGAATACTACGCATACCTTGGTTTGTGATTTCGTGAAGATTGACGGAGGAAACTCTTGATTCTGAATATTCTATGAAAAGCCCTAGGTTGTTCTTGAGAAGTTTTTGAGAGAAGAGTTTAGGTGAAAAATGGTTGAATCACGTGTTAAAGTGCTTAAATAGGGGTGGAAAGTTGATCTTTTTAACCCTGGACACGTCATTTAATTTTAGTAAATTTTTCTCAAACTGGGCCCCTGGCGCGACACAGAGCTATTGTGTCGTGTCACTGGAATTTGACAATTGGGAAACTGAGGGATGGAGCGACGAGGAGCCATTGCGTTGCCCTTTCTTTTACGACCTAGAACTTTGGCGCGATATGGAGGAAATCACGCTAAGACACTGGAAAAGGACAAATTCTGGCGCGATGCGCCATAATCACAGACCCATGCTGGAATTTGCCAAATGCCATTTCCTCTTGTGGCACGGTGCGCCATTGACTAATATGGCACTATTTTACGACAGGAACTTAAAATAGTTGTAACTTCTGACTCGGTTATTGGATTTGGGCGAATCTTATATTGATGGAAAGCTTATTGAATTTCCCACATGTAAAAGGTAAAAATCTAGAAAATTCCTCATGGAATAACTATCATTCAATTTAAAATCTAATACTAGACATTCTTGAGATGAAATTAGCTAGAAAAAAGTATGGGGTATTACAGTTTTAGGTGTTAGTGATGTGATTGGTAATACTAGGGTTAGTTGGACCATTTAGGCTATTCAAAAATCATAATTTCGGCGTAATTAGCTTAGTTGTGCTTGGTTTAGCTACAATATCCATCTTAGAGTTAGTTGTGGCTTAGTTAACATCTAAAAGTGGATTTAGATACCTTAGCCTAGTTCAGTGTAGAATTTTCCTTATATGAATTTCGAGGATTTAGAAGCTGGCCCTTTGACCCACCTTAGGCCAAGATTTATGTTAATTTTTATAGACCCTTATATACTTATAATATACCTTGAAATGCTTAATAGGAGGTTTGATGAAGCTAGAGACCTAATGGGTGTGATGGTTTGATATTGGAAGTTAAGGCTAAATACGATAAAACTTGGCAGTGGTGATTTTGATTACTATATTGATTATATGTATATCAGTTCGAGTCTGGATAATAATTATAACATTTATGATATATATATATATATATATATATATATATATATATATATATCGATTTGAGTCCAGCTATTACTTATGATATTGATTATATGATTCCGATTCAAGTTCGGCAATGGAATGTGATGTTGAGACATGGGTATCGGCTCAAGTCTTGAAATGGAAAATTGACTATAGTGTGGCATGATATGGATGGATTCTAATTATAACATAAAAGTTGGTTAGTGTTGGTGGTTTGGTTTATGTTTTACTTGATTGTACCCTCAAGGCTTATAGGGGCCTGCATTGGGTTATTTACTTTTCAGCACTTATTGACTTATGAGGGATAATTTTATAGTTATAATCGCATATGTTTGATTCTGTATGTTACGCTATTATTCTGGTTATTACTTATTCATGTACAACGATATTGGAGTTGACTTAAGTTTGCCTCTACCTTGACTTAGTTATGTTATCTTGCATTTTATTATATTTATATCATGATTTAGCTCAGTCGGCCGATGATGCCTACTAAATACCCATGGTTTTGGTACTCATACTACACTTCTACACTTTTTATTACAGATTTAAGTACTAGTTACCATCATTGATTCATCAATTGTGTTGTGTTGGATTTCAGAGATAGGGTGAGCTCTTAGAGTTAGAGTTTCTCATTTTCTTCTATCTTATTTATATCTAGTCTTTTGCTTCGAGACAGATTGTATAGACCATTTTAGAACTTGAGTTATGTTTATAGTAGCTCTTGTACTGGCTCTACCAGATCATGGAATGGTTATCCATGTTATGGTTACCTTTTTTACTATCTCCATTGCTTTGCTTATTTATAAGTTGCAATTATCTATTGTTTACCTCTTTTGGCGCATTTTCCACTAAGTTTACCCATTATATTTATCTCTGAGTTATGCTTCAGATTACCTACTGGTGGGATAGAGTACGTGCCATCATGACTCATAAATTTGGTCATGACACCAGCTGAGGGCCACTAAAGTGGATCCTTGTTTGCTTAAGCGGTTGTTGGTCTGCTTAAGCGGAAGGTGCAGGATTAATGGGTACCCCTTAAGCGGTCGAGTGTCCACTTAAGAGGCACCTAAAGTCCATTAAATTCTCTAATATCTCGATTTTTCTCCCATCTTCCTATAAGTCTCAACAGTAAAAACCATAGAGAGTGTGAAAAACTAGAAAGAAAATTATTAGGTGATTTTGGTGTGTTTGTGAGTTTCAATTTCTCAACTCTTCATCAAAATCTTGATTAGTGTTCATTAAATTCATGGTTAATTTATCAATTATTTTTCAAGATCCTTAGCTTAGTGTTGGGTTGATTTTAGAATCATTTGAGCTCGAAAGTAACCCATTCTTGGGGGTAAATGTTCCTTGATCATTGAGGGATGTGTTGCCGATTCTAAAAGTGTGATTTCGCAAGTGGATCCTACATGAGATTTTTATGTAATTTTAGACCCGAAGCATAAAAATGCAATATAGGTACCATTGTTCTTGTATTGATGAGCATATTATCATTCTAATAGCATGGAATTAAGTGAAAGCTTCTCGAAAGGGAAAATCATTGATTTAGCAAATTTCACTGGGATTTCTTCGGTATCCAGGTAGGTTAGGTTTACCTTTCTCATAGATTGAGTTAAACTATAGTATATTTATGATAATGTGCTAGATGTGAATTGGAAATTAGGTCTTGGATGTAAATTTAGTATAATTTGAATCTTTTAGCCGGTTAAGGAATCGTAAATTAGGCATAATTGACTTAGTTGCTCATTATTTAGGTAGAATTGCTATCTTAGGACTAAAACATGACTTATTTAATATCTAGTAGTGAATTTAAATATCTTAGACTAATTCGAGGTAGAATTTACCTTAGCATGAATTTCAAAAATTAGAAGTGGGCCTCTACGACCTACCTTAGTCCAAGACTAATAGTTTCTTGTAGACTTAATGGATAAGGTACTTTATATAAATTATATTCTATACTTGAGGAGGTTTGGATTCATGATGCTTTATTAGAGATTTATACCTGGAAGATGATACTAGTTCCAATTCGATTTTGGCATTATTGATGATATGAGTTCTAATTCAAGTCCAACAAATGATGATATAAGTCTCGATTTAAGTCCAGCAATGAGAGGTTATTTATAATGGTTATAAAACTGGTTTGATTTTATTATTTATGATATGGAAGGATCCATGGTATGATTTTGAGATATGGCTAATTAGTATAACTTCAGCTATTATTCTCTTTGATTGCACCCTTTGGGCTTGTGAGGGCCCGTGTTGGATTATTTACTGTATTGCCCTTACTGGATTATGGGGGATAGTTTTTTAGTGATAGTTATGTTTTTTATTTATTATTATTGTTTCGATTATTTATTTACAATATTTGGAGCATTATTCCAGATTTTTCTTCTTACCTTAACTTATTTATCTCGCATTTTTATAATACTTATATTATCGCTTAGCTCAGTCGACCGATGATGCTTACTAAGTACTCATGGCTTTGGTACTCATACTACACTTCTGTACCTTTTTGGTGCAGATCCAAGTATTAGTTGTCGTTGTTGATGCTGTGATTGTGCTGATTAGAGTTCGAAGACAGGGTGAGCTCTCGGATCTAGAGTTTACCTTTTCTCATTCTTCTATTTTTGTTGTATCTTTCCATTTTTGAATTGATGAATATTTACCTTGATCATACTTATATTCTTTTGGATTAGAGGCTCTTGTACTGATACTACTAGGACATGGGATATGGTTACTAGGTCATGGGATATGGTTATTTGTCTTATTTCTCTTCTGTCTCATTACTACTTTATGATTTATTGTTTGTAAGCCTTTAGTTACATATTTTCGGTATTTACATTATTTTTTCATCAAATTAGCCGATTGCATACAGCTCCGGGTAATGATTTGACTTACCTACTGGTGGGATAAAGTAGGTGTCATCATGACTCGAAAATTGAATTGTGACAAAAATAAATATTGAATACAAGAATATAAACTATTCAAAGGAAGGGAAAATACAAAAGAAGAAAAGGATGATTCCCTTTTCATCAGAACCCTAAAATGGAACTTCTCATCTTGTTAGGTAGGGCCCTCTATTCCTTTCTCTCTTCTAAGAAGGCTCTTTTATGTGTCATAAAATTAGACCTATGTCATATTCTGAAAAGACTAAACACTAATTCTAAGAATGCTACTTTAGTACCACATGACTGAGACATGACTGAGCTCTAGCATTGGGCTCGAGGATGGCTATTGATTTTCCCAAGGTCCATTGTGAGGTCGCTACAGCTAGAAACTGATTTGTTTCCAAAGAGATACTGGGAGTTATCAAGTTATAAAGCGACTTCAATTGTATTAAGGCAATACTTTCTCCAAGTCATGTTGGATACTATGATCGCAAGATTCTTTCAAGCCGAGGCAAAAAGGAGCAGCGTCTCTCTGGTTTGGCTTCGACCATGTGTCATAGTCTGGTTCATCCACTTGCCAACCGTGAATTTCACTTGTACAATTAATATTATCTACATTATCTGCTCGTGTGAGTATTGTTTTGAAACTTAAACTCTATTGGCAATCCATTAAGTATTGTAGTAATGTCCATCCATCCCAACTTTTAAAAGAGAATAGGTGTTGTAGTACTCTCAAAATTACCATTGAGTTACCACAAGGTCCAACAACAACCCAAAAAAAAAAAAAAAAAAAAAAAGAGTTACAAGCCACAAGGTAACAATAAGGTGACGTGCAAAAAGCAACCAGTTAGCGTTGTTTGAGGGTACACAACAATGATGATATGCAATGTGTGGGTGTCAGCATGTATATAAGCAAAGGCCATCCAAGCCTGTAGTCTTTGTTTCTCTTGAAAGACACCTCATCATCTTCCCTTGGGTTCCACCCTTTATATGTATTTTTTATCTAAATAAATAATACTTCTATAATAATTCTATCTATATTTCTCCCCTTGAATATTGAAATTCACTTCGCATCAAATCACCTATTTTCTTGCTTATATCGTTATCCAGAAAGTAAAATAAAATAATATAATCATAGCAGATTATCCCTTGATCATCACTCTTTTGATCTGATACCCACTTGGTTACACATCTTGTTTGATCACAATTGTATAGATTGCAAAAATTCACATGGGTTTTGAGGAATCTTTGATCCTCTTTGTCATGTAATAATTTTTGTGTTTTGTTAATTTGATGTTTCTTGGATCTTGATGATTAAAATGTACAAGACTTTGAGAGTTACCCATATATAGTTGTTACATAATTCTCACTTGTGTATTGATTTGGATGATGAATTGAACTTGTAGTAGGATCTTCTGATGATCTTTAGACCTTTGGCACAATAAAGATCGAAACTTTATTGTGTCAGATTGACCCCTTAAGTGATTGATCATCTATTTTTATTGATGGGTTTTCTTTTAGGGGTGGAATATCCTATGTTGAAGGATTGGTATTTTGGCATCCTTCAGGTTGTAGTAATCTTTGGCTTTCTGTATCTGTAACCTTTTGAGTTGGGTTTCTTACAGAATTTGTCTATGTTGCTTGTTGCTGTAAATTACTGTACCGCTTGAGTTTTATGGTTTCTTGAATTTGAACATTATTTGATAGGATCATAGGCTTGAGTTATTGAGTTATTAATTTTCTTTTTCTGGATATAATCTGTAGGACCAATCTCTAATGTTGACTGTTGAGTGATGATGGTTTCTATTGCTTTGTAGGTCTGAAGCTTGAAATTTGTGATCAGCTTCCAATTTAAGGTAAAAATTCTTAACAATAAGATTCTTGCATTGGTACTTGCTAAAATGGAAACTTTTAGTTTTGAGTGTAATTTGGTTTCATATGTATTTTCATTTTGGGTTTTATAGTGATTTAGAAACCTCGCATTGCCTAATTTGGGCACTGCATAATCTAGCAGTGCCCATGGACGCCTCGACGAGTGGAACTTCCAGTGTTCAATACCATAACATTGCTGAACAACCGATTGCTACTATTGTAACCTCCCCTGTCTCGACATTTCAAAGACAAGTGCGGCACTGCTTTGGGAATGAGACTCCTGGCGAATTCCCATTGTCAGCCAACCCATCTATCGTTCTTCATGTGCTTACTGGATGTAATTTGGATCCACAGGACCTTTCAACTCTAGAGGCAAGTGTTTATTTACTCGGTCTTGTACATATTAACTCATTAATTTGGCTTAGAATTGATGGTGCTGCTGATTTCCTTTATAATGTGTCTTGCAGGCTACATGCTCTTTCTTTCGGCAGCCTGCAAACTTTGCACCTGATAATGAGCTCTCTTTAGCAGAGCTGGCAGCTCTTGATATGTGCCGAAAAAGAGCTATATTTAAGCCAATGACTCTGGAGCAACGTCAAGATCTGAAGGAAAGATGTGGGGGCTCCTGGAAGCTTGTTCTAAGATTCCTGCTAGCTGGAGAAGCATGTTCCAGGCGGGAAAAATCACAAGCAGTAGCTGGCCCTGGTCATAGTGTCGCTGTGAGTTCAAAAGGAGTTGTGTACTCATTTGGGTCTAACAGCTCAGGGCAGCTTGGAAATGGAACCATAGAGGAGGAATGGCGACCTCACCCAATTAGGTTCCTAATTTTCTCTATGTACCTCAAGTTGTATGGCAAGTGAATTGAAAAACTCAGGGAGTTTAATAGAGCTTTCTGTTTTCCAGATCCCTTCAAGGCATTCGCATTATTCAGGCAGCTGTAGGGGCTGGCAGGACTATGTTGATCAGTGACACAGGGAAGGTGTATGCATTTGGCAAAGATTCATTTGGCGAAGCTGAGTATGGTGTCCAAGGAAATAAAGTAGTGACAACTCCTCAGCTGGTAGAATCTTTAAAAGACATCTTTGTTGTACAAGCTGCAATTGGGAATTTCTTCACTGCAGTATTATCAAGAGAAGGAAGGGTTTATACATTCTCTTGGGGAAATGAAACTAAACTTGGTCATCAAACTGAGCAAGCTGATCTGGAACCCCGTCCATTATTAGGTGCATTAGAGAATATTCCGGTGGTGCAAATTGCAGCAGGATATTGCTACCTTCTTGCTCTGGCTTGTCAACCTGGTGGCATGTAAGCTTCCTCTTCACCTTTTAGAACCTGTGTTTCATTAACTTGAGAATAAGTCACTTTCTGTACCAAATTACCTCTGATATATGCATGTTGATCACTCACTGTGCTAACCTAGCAAGCGAATTTTTTGAATGCTCTTACAAGAATATGAATGTTTTCTCATTTAGCATCATATCATGAGTAGCATATCAATAAATGAGTCTCCTAAGAGATTTCTTTGACATCTTCTTTTGGTAAACATTAGGTCTGTATATTCTGTTGGCTGTGGATTGGGTGGAAAGCTTGGTCATGGAACACGTACAGATGAAAAAGTCCCGAGGTTAATTGAACGATTTCAGACTTTGAGTATTCAACCTGCAGTTGTTGCAGCTGGGGCTTGGCATGCTGCTGTTGTTGGGAAAGATGGAAGGGTCTGCACATGGGGTTGGGGCCGTTATGGGTGCTTGGGTCATGGTAATGAAGATTGTGAATCAGCTCCTAAGGTAGTGGAAGCACTAAGCAACGTAAAGGCTGTTTATGTTGCTACAGGGGACTATACAACATTTGTGGTTTCTGATGATGGGAACGTTTATTCATTTGGTTGTGGAGAATCATCTAGTCTAGGACATAATACTGATGCAGTTGAAGCACAGGTTTGGCCTTATCATAATTTTGGTTTCTCATAGTATTGTTTTCTCATCCAGAATGATATGCTGGATATAGTTTTAGAACTCTATTTGCCTGCATACTTTATCCAGCTTACGTATTGCTTTCATCTGTTTTGTCGGATGCATAGGATTTGGATTGACTAGTATAGGAGAACATTTGAATATCATGTATAAACACAGAGTGGTCACCTGAACAATGATCCTGTCAGATATCAAGTGAAAATGCCAAAAAGTTGCCCTTTCTTTTTCCTATCCCACTTGAGTTGAGTTCTTCTAACTTTTTCTTTTCAAAATGACCCTTCCTAACTTCAGGGCAACAGGCACTCAAATGTTTTATTCCCCGAGGTTGTAACATCATTGAAGCAGCTGAATGAAAGAGTGGTGCAGATAAGTCTCACTAATTCAATATACTGGAATGCCCACACATTTGCATTGACAGAATCTGGTAAGCTTTATGCATTTGGTGCGGGCGATAAAGGGCAGCTGGGTGTGGAGCTCAGTGCTAACCAAACCGAAAGGGCAATTCCGGAGCGGGTTGACATTGATCTCAGTTGAATATAGATTATTCATGCTCATTCACATATTTATGCATTACTAGTTTATCATTCTGATTAACCTCATCATGCATTTATGTGTCGTTTACATTTCTATCTGTAAATAGAAACAAATGATTGTGAAGAAGCATAGGTTCTTAGGATGATCTGCACAAGTTTTAACCTCTTTATGAATTTGTTGGCTCTCTTGGCCACAAGCAGTAAATAGTTGATACAATTTGTTGAGGTTGATTTTTTTTTTACAGCTTACAAGTACTCATTTCATTTTAATCTTTCAATTCTACGTTCTTCTGCTGGAGTGATAAACATAATTACTGAGTGGACCTTGGGCAGGTTTTGTGGGTTCAATTGAAATTGCTTTCGGCTCTATCTGTGCATACGCATGCAGAAAAAACTTAGAATGTATACATTCTAATATTTTAGAGCACACTCATTCTGAACTCACGGACTTTAGATCCCATGTTCGCCTCCAATACATACTATAAGAACTATGAATATGCTATAAAAGTGTAAACTTTTACTTCGAGACTTGAGGGGGTTGGATGCTAGAGGAAATTTGTGAATTTTATTTATTGGTTTAGTAAGAAGTTGATATAACCATTTGAAGTTACTATGCTCCTATTTCATTGAGGTTTTTGAAGTATATTTGTGTTTTCTTTTTGGATGTTTACTTGCTTTCTAATTGTTCCCCTGTTTGATTTTTTTTTCCTTGTGTGTGGGGTTCTCTATCGTTAGTGTAACTTGGACAATATTCAGTAGTATCAAAGAATAATTTATTGCATGCTTGCCACTTTAGACCAAGTTGTTTGCGAACTCTAAGCAAAAAAAAAAAACAAAAAAAAGTTGTTGTTTGCATACTTAATGTTGATTCATTTATTCCACGGAAAGGGCTCAAATATGCGGTCTAATTATTAGAAATGGTTCATCTATGTTATTCGTTATAAATTTGGCTCATTTATGTCATTGTCATCACAGAAAGATTCATTCATGTCATTGTTATTCGTTATAAATTTGGCTCATTTATGTCATTGTCATCACAGAAAGATTCATTCATGTCATTAGTTTGCAACGGTTGTTTTGTAAAATTATTTTTGCCACCTGACCTCTTATTATAAGTTCGAAGTTCAAGTCACCAAATCTAAAACAACCAATACTACTTAAAATCAAAATTTAAAATCAGATCCATTATTATTAAACTTGACACAATTGACAGTTTTGATTTTTATTTTAATGAGTTTTGACTTTTATTTTAATGAGTTCAATTTTTATTTTAACGGTGTGAATCAAATTGGTCTATGGGTCCAATTTTTATTTTATTTTTGAGTAATATTGATTAATTTGGATTTGGTGACGTGGATATCTATGAAGAGGTCATATGACAAACATGGTTTTACTAATTTACCGTTATAAAATAATGTCACGAATGAATCTTTCTATAACGGTAATGGTATAAATGAGTCAAACTTTTAAGTGTAGTGGCATAAATGAGTCAACTTATAACGAATGACATAGATAAGTCATTTCTTATAGTTTAATTACATATTTGAGTTTTCTCCCTTTATTCTATGATGTGGTTGTTTCTATAACATGAGGATCAATATCTTTCAATAGAGTGAGATATTAGTCGGCTAGATCTCTAAATGTAGCATTACGCTTGTGGAGTAAATGCATGATTTTAACTTGATGGGTTAGACTTTTAGTTCACAACACTAAATCTGTTCGCTTTTATAATTATGAGTTCATATTCAATGTTAGTTTTCATATAAAAAATTATGTTCTGCATTGGAAAGCACTGCTGAAAATCATTGGATCCATCCTTGTATGCTTGAGGACCTTTAAGGGTGTGATTTAGTGATAATGAAATAAAATTTATCAAGAAAGAGTGGAAATCATAGTGTGAATCTCAACCGAGATAAAAGATGTAAGGCGATCTCTTTTGGTCTAAATTTTGTGGATAAAGTATCAGATATTTGTGTTGGTAGAAGATAGCAGGTATTTAGTGAAATAATCAACAGTTCATGCAAGCTAATCTAGACATCATTGTAATATATAATATAAAAAAGTGTAGTGTACGAGTAAGGTGAAAGATTCACTCTAAACTAAGCTTATTGTATTTTACCACAAAGCTTCAGTCATAGCTGAGACTATTGGATATTTCTTAAATTTCGTTTCAATATCTTTTAATGATTTATCTTTTTCGTAAGATGTATTCATTAATTTATTTGGTTTATTATTTTATCCTGTAGTAATTGCAGAGTTACAAATTTCTGTATAATAGTTTATCCTAACTGTACTGTAATGTATATCTAATTCTAGATTTTCAATGTTATTTATTATCTTGTGTTGTTCTTCTCGTAGTGAGTTTTTTAAATTATATAAACTATCACATGAATTAAAATTAGAAGATAAATTGACAGAAATAGTAAGAATAGAAAGAGAAAATGAAGAAATAGATAGGAAAAAGGAAATAGAAAAAATAAAATAACAAACTACAGAAGAAATACGAAAAATAGAAGAAACTAAAAATAGTAGGATTGCTGAATTAGAAAAAGAACTACAAATGTTAAAAGATCTGTATGAACAAAGACAAAAGGAAAAAGAAGAGAAAGATAGAGAACAAAAATTACTGAACGAGATAAATCAATTTAAGGAAAAATTGGAAATAAAAAATAAAGAATTAGAAATAAATAATATAGATGTTGAAGAGACAGATAATTATGATTCAGAAGATAGTGAAACATATACAGAAATATTAACAAATACAAAAAATTTAAAAATCAATGAAAAACAAAAAGAAATTAATGAGGAAAACTTAGAAAGTACCCACACAGAAATAAATACTCTTGATAAAAAAGAAGATGAAAATATAATAATCTATATGTATTAACAACAAAACATAAAATAACAGAAAAAAATAAGATTAACAAAATACGAATAGAAAGCCCATTCGAACAAACTGTAAAAACAATAGATTATAATGATTATAGCTATAGAGACATAGATATAGAAGAAAATTTAGAAATAGTAAATGATAGAATAAGTACAGCGAAAAGAATAGCTGATGAAAAAACAGAATCATCAAGCTCATCAAAAAGAACAAGTTATGAAACAAATTCAATAAGTAATTTAAATCAATAATACATAACAGGAAAAATAAATGAAAAAGAATATCTAATACTTTTGAATACAGGACAAGAAGAAAATTATATAGCAAAATATCTAGTAAAAAATGAAGAAATAAAGACTGATAATGATATGTGCCCAGATCTACCGAGAAGTTTAATAAATAGTAAAAATATAGCAGAAAAAGAAATAATAATAGGAGTTAGAAAAATAAAAATAGAATTCGAAGTAAAGGAAGAAATGCAAAAAGCAGATATAATATTGGGAATAAAATGGCTAGAACAAGTAAAACCATATAATATAGAACATACACAATTAACCTTAACATATAACAAAGAGAAATTATTCTTAAGAAGAGCCTTAACATAAAATGAAAATATATGTATTAATGAAAATAGTAGTAGAAGGATATTACAGTAGATATTATACGCCTATGATAGATACAGGAGCAGAAGCTAATTTATTTAGATATAATTGCTTACCAGAAAGTAAATGGGATAAATTAAAAACACCAATAATAGTTAAAGGATTTAATAATGAAGGAAGCTTAATTACTTATAAAGCTAGGAATGTAAAAATACAAGTATGGGATAAGATATTAACAATAGAAGAAATTTATAATTATCAACTAACATCAAAAGATATACTTTTAGGAATGTTGTTCTTAGATAAATTATACCCACATATAATAACTAGAACAGACTGGTGGTTTACAACACCATGTAAACAGAAAGTAAGAGCAAAAAGAGTTAATAATAAAATAAGAAAGCAAACTAATTGGATAAAAGGAAGTGAAAAAATTACACAAAAGTTAGAAAATATAAAAAATACTGAAGATACAATAGAACTAATAGTATTTTCGATAAATAAAACAGAAATAACTATATTTTTAATAAATAAAATAGAAATAATTAAGAAAAAATTAGAACAATTATACAGTGAAGATCCATTAAAAGGATGGAAAAAACATAAAACTACTATAAAAATTGAATTAATAGATAAAAATAGCATAATAACCCAAAAACCATTAACATATAATTTTGACGATTTAAAAGAATTTAAAATGCATATAAATGAATTATTAGAAAAACAATATATACAAAAAAGTAATAGTAAACATAATAGTCCAGCATTTATAGTAAATAAACATAGTGAACAAAAAAGAGGAAAAAGTATGATGGTTATTGACTACAGAAATTTAAATGCAAAAACTATAACATATAATTATCCAATACCAAATAAGATATTAAAAATAAGGCAAATACAATGATATAATTATTTTAGCAAATTCGATTGTAAATCAGGATTTTATCATCTAAAGTTAGAAGAAGAATCTAAAGAATTAACCGCATTTACGGTACCACAAGAATTTTATGAATGGAACGTATTACCATTTGGATATAAAAATGCACCAGGTAGATATCAACATTTTATGGATAGTTATTTTAAACAATTATCTAATTGTATAGTATACATAGATGATATATTATTATATGCAAAAACCAAAGAAGAACATTTAAAATTATTAGAACAGTTTACAGATATAATAGAAAAATCAGGAATAAGTCTAAGCGAAAAGAAAGCTGAAATTATGAAAAACCAGATAGAATTTTTAGGAATACAAATAGATAAAAGTGGAGTAAAAATGCAACAACATATAGTACAAAAAATAATAAATTCGAAAGAAGAATTGGATACAAAAAAGAAATTACAATCATTTTTAGGATTAGTGAACCAAGTAAGAGAATATATTCCAAAATTAGCAGAAACTTTAAAACCACTACAGAAAAAATTAAAAAAGGATGTAGAATATAACTATAATGAAGAAGATAAAAAACAAGTTCAAAAAATAAAATTACTTTGTAAAGAATTACCAAAATTACAATTTTCAGATGAAAATAGAAAACTTATATATATAGTAGAAGCAGATGCTAGTGAATATAGTTATGGAGGAATACTTAAATATCGATATGAAGCAGAAAAAATAGAACACCATTGTAGATACTACTCAGGTACATTCAATGAGACAGAAATAAAATGGGAAATAAATAGGAAAGAATTATGTTCATTATATAAATGTTTGTTAGCATTTGAGCCATATATTGTGTATAACAAATTTATTGTACGAACAGATAATACACAGGTACGCTGGTGGTTAACAAAGAAAATACAAAATTCAGTTACAACAAAAGAGATTCGGAGACTAGTCTTGAATATATTAAATTTCACATTTACAATTGAAGTGATCAGTACTAACAAAAATGTTATTGCAGATTACATATCAAGACAAAGCTACACAGACTGAAATACTAGAAGAAGATACTCTAGAAAAAATACTTAACACCCTAACTACATTTTCAATGAAAGTGGACAGCATGGGTAATGAGATAGAAAAGCTAAAGACTAATGAAGATAAACTGAAGTCTATAGCTACAAATCAGCTAACTCAGCAGTGTGCAGAGCTATGTCGATCGGAAGACATTAAAGTTTCAGAGCTAGAAGGAGACGTTGGGACACTCCATAAAACCCATAACATTTATCAATCTACTTCTGCAGGTACAAGCAAAGGAGTTAATCGACCAAGATACCAGAATATGAATATGAATAAAATATTTGAAAAACCATTTACACCAAAAACACAAAAAGACCACTTATTCATACCCCCACAAGTTAACACATACTGAGATAGCCTAAACCAAGATAAAAAAGTTTACAACTACACAGCCCAGAAATACATAAAAAATATCTACAAAGTACAAACTTTTCTAAACCATAACCCCAGAGCTACAAACATCAAAGAACCAAACACCAACTATATAACCCAAAAACTACAAGGATATAACAAACTAATTGCACTACCCAAAACTAACTCAAGCCTAGTAAAAACTTGTTTTGACTATGGACTATTAAACACCATATCCACCCAAGACGGAGAAGAATTAACAGCTATGGAAGAATTACACAAGATATTCACCACCTACAAAAGGATAACGAAAGGAAATTTATTTTACATAAAATGTTATACTGCACCAGCAGAGATACTATATGATGAAATAAAACCAGTTATACAAGTTGTAAAAATAGGACTAACTAGAGATATGATCATACCAGAAGATATTACACAGCAACCGGAGATACCCAGAATTGAGATACCCGACTTCTACGCAAATAAACGACTTATTGGACTAGCTACGATTATCCAAGAACTAGCAAATAATTATACTAATGGAAACCTAATATGGAGCTATTATTCGAGAGATCATCAAATGATTTACTCTAATTCAAAAGAGCTACGACAAGCAGATATGGAAGATGTCAGACAATGGATAATGACATTACTCAACCCAGAAAAACAATCTACCGCAAGATCAATTAAAAAAGAATTTATTTCAGATGGACTACTGACAAGATATTATAAAATAATCGGACACAAATATCCAGATCACCAATGTTCAAGATGTAATGGAGAAGATAACATTATTCCAGAAGTACATCTAGAATAAAAGAAGACAAAATGCCAGCTGGAAAGATAAGATAAGAAGCAATAATAGAGATATAACAGATACGACAACATCAACAGAAGACAAGATATTGGTTAGAATCATTGTATAGATTTTTTAGTCTTTACGTAAATTTAAATTTGTAAATTAGCTTTTATATAGACTTGGACTTTTCTTTTAGCCTTTAAAGGCTATGTATAGGCTTTTTAGGTTAGGTAGCCCTTTAGACCTTTCTTAATAGCCTTTTTGAATTTACAAAATTAGAATTTTTAAAACGATATTGTAAAGATTTCTCTATAAATGAAGGAAACTGAAGGCATTGCAAAGCAAGCCTTCATGCGTTGAAGCAAATACTCTTTCCATTCCACAACAAATATTTTACTCAATTAATTAAAAAACAGATATATTTCAAATGGAAAAAACTATGGAGGAACAAACTTCAGAAATATCAAAACTACCCGAACAGGTATATTTATTTATGATTATGAATAGCTAAATTCATAATTCTCAACAATCATGATATGATAAAATAAATTCATATTAGTTACTTTATAGTAGAATTATTCGAAGAATAATATGTTAAGAAGTTTATTAACAAAGTGGAAACGGAGAAAAATCCCTAAGAACTATGTCATCCTAAAGGTGAAACCAATGAGGCAAGAAGCCGTGGCGGGGAGTAACCAGAGTAGAGGCGCTGTTTAAGGGAAAAAGTATCTGGATTACCATGTTAATAGTGACCGAAGAACATATTATTTAAGAATAATCTAGTATATAGTAATCTAAGATGACCATATTTTGTTATGTACATGGTTGAAGGGAATATTTTGAAAAAAGCAATTTTATGAAAATGAATAATTATTTATCTGATGTGATGGTAGATAAATTTAAAATACTTATTTTGTATGTACTTAAAGATATAAAAGTAGTAGATATAAGAAAAATCATATTAGAAAAAGCATTTGGTAAATATTACATAACTAGAGTAAATTATATACCATACCTACCTAACTACTCTTACAAATACTTACCATGATAAATTACATAGAATTTTTAGAAAAAATATACAGTTACTAGAAAAACAGATGAAAATAAATATAGACAAATACATGAAAAATAAAGATATAAAATACATAGAATTTCTTAATAAAAATATGCAAGAACTACTAAGGCTAAAACAAACAACTACAAAATATTATAATAAAACCAATTTTAAAAGATAGATCATCTAGATTATCTTAAAGTTTTAATCTTATATATACTTAAAGATATAGAAATAATAAATATTAAGAAAATAATATTAGAAAAAGTAATAGACTATGAAATTGAAACCATAAATTGGCTAGAACAGTTAGACGAAGAAATTTACCCAGAAGGATATTAGACAGATTAAGAGATGTTAGAATATATTAGAAAAACTAGAGAAAATCAAGATAATCTAAATAATGAAATTAATTATAGAAACCGAATTAGGAAAATAATGGAAAATCTAAAAGAAAAATTAATATGGATAGAAGAAACCTTAGAAAATTTAGAAAAAAGTACATGTGATAGTTTATATAATTTAAAAAACTCACTACGAGAAGAACAACACAAGATAATAAATAACATTGAAAATCTAGAATTAGATATACATTACAGTACAGTTAGGATAAATTATTATACAGAAATTTGTAACTCTGCAATTACTACAGGATAAAATAATAAACCAAACAAATTAATGAATACATCTTACGAAAAAAGTAAATCATTAAAAGATATTGAAACAAAATTTAAGAAATATCCACGCACAAAGAAAAATAGATTCACTAGACACCTAATAAATCTATTTCATACGTCAGTTATCCGCACCCCCCTCCAAATGCGGGTATGCGCGAGTATGAATGTGGAGCGAATTTATGCGGGTTTAAAGGTGATGTGGGACAGTTTTAAAATTCACAAATTTAAAAAAAAAAAAAAAAAACACTCCACCTGCACCGCAGCATTGCCACTCCTAGCGCTACATGGCTAATCTAGTTAATTGCATAAGTGACATAACTTTTATATTTTGTTTCATAATAGTATAATTTATATCTTTTTAGCGCATCTACAAAAATCTGCACATTTATTTAATTAAATTAAATTAAATATATTAAATAAGGCTTCACAAATTAAGAATTCACGTTTATATCTTTATTTCTATTCTAGTTTCTCTCCTATAAATGGTACCAATTTTCTTATTCTCATATATTTATTTTTATATTTTTTTTGTTCATTCTTAGTTTTTTCTTTTTGATTTTTTCTATATATTTAACATGATAAAAATATATTTTTATATTATATGTCAAATATATTTTTAAATAATAAATATTTGATATAATATAAATATCTTATCTAAGTCTGCCAAATATAACTTTTAATACTATATACTTTGATATAATATAAATATTTACTTTTAGTAGCTGAAATTTAATTCTTCACACTATATTTATATGAATTTTTTTCTCATTCAATCAATTTTTCCCAATTATCATACAAGGTAAACATACACATTAACAAGATAGAATTGTATAAATACTAGATATTGGCACGGGCTCAATTTATGTTTTTTTTTTTATCTTAATTTATATGGTGCAGATAAAATTTGGAAGGTTAAATAATTTTTTTATGATTTTTAAATACCTCAAGTGTTAATGGTTGATTTATTGTACTTTTACATAATTTTTAGATACTACAAATTATTTTTTTCTTCTCAATTTATGTTGCACTAATGGAATGTTTGGGAAAGTCAATCAAATTTGTTATAGAGTTTTAGATATTAACTATTATGATTTGTATGAAGGGGCGAAGACTCGGGTAAGGACTGTGGGAGGAGATTCTGAACATTTTTCGGTCTTAACAGGGTTGCACCAGGGATCAACTCTTAGTCCGTTTTTATTCGCTTTGGTGATGGATGTGTTGATGCGGAATATACAAGGCGAGGTGCCTTGGTGTATGCTTTTCGCAGATGATATAGTTTTGATTGATGAGTCGCGATGAGGGATTAATGATAAGCTGGAGGTTTGGAGACAAACCCTGGAGTCTAAAGGTTTCCGGTTGAGCAGGAGCAAAACGGAGTACTTGGAATGCAAGTTTAGTGACTCGAGGCACGAGGAGGAGGTGGTAATGAAGTTGGATTCTCAGGTGGTTTGCAAGAGGGATAATTTTAAGTATCTCGGGTCTATGATTCAGGGGAATGGAGTGATAGATAAGGGTGTCTCTCACCGTATTGGGGCTAGTTGGATGAAATGGAGGCTCGCTTCAGGTATTTTATGCGATAAGAAGGTGCCTCACAAGTTAAAAGGCAAATTCTATAGAATTGTAATCCGACCTTCTATGTTGTATGAAGCGGAGTGTTGGCCGATTAAAAGTTCTCATATCCAAAAGTTGAAAGTGGCGGAAATGAGGATATTGCGTTGGATGTGTGGTTTCACAAGGGCTGACAGGGTTAAGAATGATATTATTCAGGAGAAGGTGGGAGTGGTATCTGTAGAGGAAAAAATGCGAGAAGTGAGGTTGAGATGGTTTGGTCATGTGATGAGGAGAGGTACAGATGCCCCAGTTCGTAGGTGTGAGAGGTTGGCCTAGGAAGGTTTCAAGCGGGGAAGGGGTAGACCGAAGAAATGTTGGAGAGAAGTGATCAAGCGTGTCATGGAGTAGTTACAGTTGACTAAGGACATGACCCTGGATAGGAAGGTATGGAGGAAAAACATTAGGATAAAGGGCTAAGGGTATGGATGAGTCGTAGCCAGTAATTAGGTGGACTTTGGTGTTCTTTGTTTGGCAATGTACAATCTTCTGTGGATGTCGTACCTATGTTATTTTATCACCAGGGGTCTATTGAAAACAACCTCTCTACCTCTTTAGAGGTAGTGGTATGGACTGCGTACACTCTACTCTCCCCAAACCCCACTTTGTGGGAATATACTGGGTTTGTTGTTGTTGTTGTTATTTATATGACTTTCTACATAATTTTCAAGTAATATACGTTACTTCGTCTACTCTTATTTATATGACACTGATAGAATTTGGAAAGTTAAATAATTTTTCTTTTATACATCTTTCAAATATATTTTAATTTAACTATTATTGTGATTTATATTACTTTCACAAAAAATTTAAATTTATATATCTGAACTTATGTTGCACTGATAAAATTTTGAGTCCTCACATTTTTTTTGTGTCTCCAAATAATTGAAATTATTAATTATTTCTCTTATATAATACTTTTTATGTAATTTTTAAATATATATCAGATTAAAAATAAAAATAAAATAATTAAATTAAAACAAAAAATATGTCATCAGTTTTTGTATATTTTTCTGGTAATTTAATTCATCACTATTCTGATTTTAGTTTATTTTTGTTATTAAAAGTGTTATTGGGTGTTTGGGGGTTTTTTCTTGTTAGTAAATTACAAAAATGTCCTGTATCATAAGCTTGCAATTAAATAAAAGCAGACATGCAAATAAATAAAATACTACTTATATGTTATTAATATATATATATGTTATATTTGCAATTATGTTTCAAATATAAAATTTACATGCATACAATATTTAAGATATATTGGGAATATACAATTATCACATATATTTAAAATTGAAACAATTATTCAAATTTGAATTGTAAAAATAATAATGTAATTATTTTGTCAATGCAAAAAAAGAAAGAAAAAAGAGCAGCTCATGCACTAAAGTTCCCATTATTCGCAGAGTTCGAGAAAGAACCCCACCACAAAGGTGTGTTGTGTTCTCAATAAAAAATAAAATAAAAACGGTAATAAAAATGGAAATGAAGTAAGAAACAGACAGTTGCCTATCTACTTAATTCCCTAACTAATGAAAGTTGTTTTCCATTTGGCTAATCTATAATAATTCTGACTATTACTATAATTTCGAGAATAATGCTAAATTCTACAATATATTTTTTAAGATTATATAGCTACATAAAAATCTCAAAAAACAAGAAAAATAACATAAGCATATGCCTTAAATTATCATAATTACATAAATCTCCATCCTTACAAAGTAACTACAAAAATTTTAACTAATTATCTTTCTTCTTGGATGTATCGGGAGCTAATTATGTATCGTGACAGATTCAAAATTAAAATTTTTAATTATTATGTAAAATTTTAAAAAAATTTATAGTTAAACTTCAAACTATCTATATTTATGTTATTTTTTAAAAAAAAAAAAAAAGAAAGAAAGAAAAAACTCCACAAAATTTTGGTCAAATGGAAGGACTAGTGATGGGAAGTGGATTAAGGGTTAACTTGGAAGCCCAAAATGGAGAGCGCCTGCTTAACCAGGGATAGGCTGTAGGCTAAAAATCTTTGGGAAAATTAAGGCTCCAATTACGTAAATGTACCATCGGTCAATTTTTTTTTAAAAAATTACTAACACCACAACTTATTTTTATTAGATTACACAAAATTTCTATATTTTTTATCAATTATCTAAATCTCTTTAAAAAAAAAAAAATAGTCAGATATATACACAAATACATAAATTTTTTAATACATAATTTTAATTATGTATCTCTCCTTGGTCTAGTTAATGTATTATGTATCTCGACCAAATAGTTTCAGAAGTGGATAAATTTCATTAATCAAAATTATGTATCTCAAACTTTAAAATTATGTATTCCGGGTGCTAATTATTTATCTGAAAATTGCAAAAATAAAGGATTATTTAAAATTTAGAAAAAAAAAAATAAGGATAGAGAGTAATTAGGTATAAACTTGTTGGGATTTTATGTAAGTTCACAATTTAATTTATCATAACTACTTATAATTTTAACCCTTTTAAATAATTACTTAAATTTCGAGTTTTACTTAAAAGCTTGTTTACATCACTGAAGAATATGATGTACCCATGTAAAATTAAGTGATAATTGTATCCAAAAAAATATGATGCATTCATATAAAATTAAGTGATGTATCCGAAAGAATATGATATATCCATATGTAATATGATGTATGCATGTAAAATTAAGTGATGTATCCATAAAAATGTGATGTATCCATGCAAATTTAAGGGATATATACGAAAGAATATGATGTATCCGCGTAGACTAAATTAGGAATATTTATTAATTTTGAAAAAAAAAAATAGAATAGGGAGTAATTAGATCCAAAAAGTTGAAACGTATGTAACCTTTACTCTTTTTTAAAAAACTAAATGGCCACATTGATATGTAGTTTATTGGTATTGTTAAATAGTATATGTATAATGTATAACTACTTATAAGAGATGTATATGTATATGCATTTATATACATTATTATACAATATTTTATATATTTTACTAGTTCATATTTTTCAACGAACTGAATTTTTTCTATCCCGATAGCTCAAATATCCCCAAAACAACCCCAAATTTTAAATATGAGTTTCTCTTGATATTTTCAAACTTTTGATATATTATTTACTAGAAATGATTCACGTATACAACATGTCTAATTTTATAATTTGATCTTTGAAGTTCTTCAATGATGAAATTCAGTGAACCTTAACTCAAATCTTCGTCTAAACAACTCAAATTTTAGCTATTATTTTGATACATTACTCACACAAAACGATTTATATTTATGGCATGTTAAATGTTAAAATTTGGGATTAGGATGTGCAAAAACTGAATTAACCCATAAATTAAATAAAAAATCGTTATTGATTTATCGAGATCGGGTTATTGGGTTAACGATTTTAAAACGATTTGAGAAATTTTTTTAATGGAATATTGATTCGGTTTTCGATTTTAAGGTTTTAGTTAACAATTAAATTGATAACCCATAAGATTAAATTAAAATTATATTTTTATCTCTAGTTATATAATATTGGCCTTATATTTTAAATACATACACTATTGTTTTTCGCATTTTATAGTTGTTGTCTTATTGTTGTTCTTTTCTTTAAAAACTTATTGGTTTATTGGGTTTCCACCCACTAATATAAACTATAAACTTACAATGATTTTTTTTAAGAGATGGGTATTGATTGTTACTGCATTGAAGTAAGTTACTTAATCAAAAAATAAATAAATTTTTATTAGTAATAATATATTTGAATTTGCTTTTACTTGTACTTGTGTAGGCTTTTATGCATAAAAGTAGTGTGTATATATATATATATATATGAACATGTGAAAAAAAAAAAAGAGAAGGTGAAAAATAAAAGGAACATTGTTTTATCGGTTAAATCGAATTGTTAAGGACCAAAACTGATAACAAATACTTCATTGATTTGGTTATTAATTTAGTGTGGAACACTACTGGCCAAGAATGGCAAATGGGGGTTTGTGGTGGGGGGAGGAGGTTGCTCAAAATTAATTCTTTTTAGTTCTTTTTGTATTCCTTTAAGTATTGTTAAAGCCACAACTTTATGATGAGATTGCCACAGTTTTGTTTTAAACATCAGAAAAATAAAGGAGAAAGTCGAAAAATAAAGGGTGAAGCAGAAAATAAGACTATATAACTATATCGAATAATAAAAAAATAATTAGGCCATATTTTTTTTTTTATAGAAACGACTTAAGGGTTAGTTTATTATTTTCCCTAGGGCAGTACGCAAATGTACCATTGGTCAACAATATTTTCAACTAAATTGCCATGGCAGTACATATATGTAATTTATCAATATTGTATTATAGGTTTTCAACTAAATGGCCTTATGCATAATTTATCAATATTATATGAATAATTTATAACCGTGCATATATGATGTACTACGTATATAGATGTATATATAATTATATACATTGTTATATAATATTCATACATTACAGCAGTTCATTGAACTGAGTTTTGTTTAATAGCTCAAATCTCCTTTAAGTTGTTTCAAACTTTAGATGTAAGTTTAGCTCGATGTATCAAGTCTTTTGACATATTCATACAAAATAATTCACATTTGTGGTACGTCAAATTTTAAAATTTGAGTTTCAAAGCTCGTCGGTGGTGAATTTCAATGAACATTAGCTCAAATCTTCTTCTAAATAGTTCAAGTTTTAGCTATGAGCTCCTCTCAATATTTTGACTTTTTTGATACATTATTCATTCGAAATAATTTAAATTTGCGGTAAGTCGAATTTTAAAATTTGAGACACTGCTGGCGAAGAATGGTAATGTGATTTTTGTTCAAAATTGATTCTTTTTAATTTTTCTTGTTTTGTTGTAAGTATTGTTACGTCACAAGTTTATGATGAAATTCCCACTGTTTCACTTTAAATAATAGAAAGTGGAGGAAAATAAGGGAAACAAAGAATGAATAAAAATGAAGGAAAAGTCAGAAAACAGAGGAAGATGAGCAGAAAATAAGAAGGAACATAAGGCTATACTGTTATAAAATACATAGACAGACCCCTAAACTTTTTATTTTTTTTCGTATTGACACTTCAATTAGGCCTTGTACCTATTGAACCCTTTAGTCATTTACAAACGATGTCAATTAAGTACAAATATCAAGCGTGATGCTTTTTTAAAGCTTGCATTTCTTTAGTGTTGGGTGTGTGAAGGTAATCACCTCTACGTGTAAAGCATGACCAATTACAGCTACTTAAATTATACACATTGCTTTCTTTAACATTAATACCCAAAATAAATAGTTTTCACTTCATTTTCTCCCAAAATAATCTGACCCTTCCATACCCACCCCCAAATCTCTCTTAACAAATCCTAATTGTGCGACTTTAATTTTATCTAGGCTACTAATTTATGCTTCTTATGTTGTAATTCTAAAATATCGTAGTATTTTTGAGTGATTAGTTATAGGTCGATACTAATCTCAATATTTGCTAAAAGATCACTACTGTTTTGGAGTTCAATTTGAAGATTTGTTGTTGATTTGGGGTTCAATCACACTCAGATATATTTCAAATGTCAATAATTTCACTATTTTGCACATTTTTCTATTGTAAAGACTTTCTTAGTGTCTTTTTAGTATATTACATTAGTAATGATAGTTTAAAATTTTATTTAAAAAGCTAGTATTTTAAAGATTTTTATTGTTCATAACTTGTCAGGTATTTTTGGGACTTTATTTTATTTAAAAAAATCTGATGAATAATATCATTATTATAAATTATTTTTATTATTGTGGCAAGTTTATCTCTAAAGAATCTGGTCCACGTTATATAGGAGAAAGTGAGGCGGAATATGTAAGTATCGACAAGGACCACTTCTCTTTAATTGAGTTGCTTTATTATACTAAAGAAATTTGGGTATTTGACTGTTAGTGAGTTATACTTTAAATACCCTGAAAAGAAAGCCTTTATTGAAGTAGAAAATGACTTGAGTTTACTAAGGCTTGTTCAAGACCTATAAAAATAGAGACATTTTAGACTTGTATGTGAACCATATTGTAAATGAGTTAGAAATCGTGGAAGATGGAGTCTCATCTGATTACCTTTGTAGCCAGTAGTTGATGGCAGTAGTAATGTGGTTGGTGAAAATAGTAATGCGGGTGAGAACAACTCAGCATTTCAGGATATTAATGTTGAAGGATTACTTGAGAGACCTGCCCAAATCGATAACATAGTGTAAAAGTTGGTGTAGATAGACTCTTAGATCTAGAAGAGGCTGAAATAATTTTGGCTAGTAGTTCTAACTCTCAAGAGTTTAATATTCTAGAAGATGATGATTCGGAGGTTGATAAAGAGTTAAGAACCCTTATAAATGAAAGGAGAAATTGTGTGAAATTTTTTTGGTCCAAAATATGGAAATTAAACTTGAAACAATAGGTGCTGATAAGGGATTTGAAGATATTAAAAGGAATAAGGTTTCTAGATACAGTAAAATACTAGAGGGAGATGAGGAGTATATGGATAGGTATGATCTTGATAGTGATGACAGTAGGGATGATTGGATCCTGAAGCTGTCAGAGGTGTTAATTTATCAGCAAAAAGGAAAAAAAAGTAATATTTTATTATGATTGTGTTGTGGCTATATTGAGCTTGGTATGATATTTAAAAATACAGATAAATTTAGTATGTTGTTGAATACAAAGTTCGATTAAAGCTTAAGCCTAATGAGAATCATAGAGTTAGAGTTAGGTGAAAGGACAAGAAATATAAATGATTGTTATTTGCTATCATATATAAGCATTCTCGTGACTTTGTTGTCAATCATTACTATTTTGTACATGTATGCACTACTACAACAAAAAATAAGTTGTGAACATTTAAGTTTATTGCAAGTAAGTTCAAGGATGAAATAACTTGTCAACCTTATATAAAACTGTAGAAAATTCAAAAATTGGTGAGAAAAAATTGAGTTTGTGTGGAAAAAACTGTTTGTTCTTGGACAAAGTATAGAGTCATTAAAGAACTCTTGGGTGATTGAATAATGAAATTTGCAAGATTGTGTGACTATGCTGACATGATAAAATATACTAATCCTGACAGTTTTTATTGGGTGAGGATAGATAATGAGTCTTAACCAGGAAAAAGAATTATTTACTTCTATGTGTGCTTTAAGGCATTAAAAAAAGACTGGCTGGCAAGGTACAGAAAAATTATTAGTTTAGATGATTGTTTTCTGAAAGGTGCTTGAAAGGATGAATTGTTAGTTGTAGTTGGGAGAAATGAAAATAACAAAATATTTTAAATAGCCTGGGCAGTGGTTGATCAAGAGATAAACCATAATTGGAGTTTCTTCATTAACTACTTGAGTCAAGATTTGAACTTAGGCATCAAACATGGACCAACTATCATGTCATATATGCAAAAGGTTAGTCTAATTTTTATACTTTTATTTTGATCTCTTATTTTTCTACTATATAGTTCATGTTCATATTTTTTTGTTTTGATTTTGTTTTTACGTTTATGTAGAATCTTGTGTCAACTATATTTGAGTTGCTATCAAATTGTGAAATGAGGTGGTGTATTAGACATATCTGATCCAATTGGCATCAGGTCTGGAGAGGAGAAGAAAAAAGAAAATAATTTTGGAGATGTGCTAAAGTCAGTTTAGTTTCAAGATGAGATAGGCAAACTCAGTGAATTTAGTAAGAATATCTGTGAGGATTTATTACATTATGATAAAAAATTATGGTATAGAGCATATTTTAGGGAGCATTCTAAATGCGACATTGTTGAGAATAATATGTCTGAGACATTTAATTCATAGATTTTGGCTGCTAAACATAAATCTATAATCACTATGTTAGAGGAGATTAGACACAAGATAAAGGATAGGAATGTTGAAATAAGAAAGTTTGCTGACACCGAATTTTAGATTTCTCACTTATGGCTTTGCTAGACCTGAAGAGAACAAAGACATGGCTAGAAATTACACAGTGAGATTCAATGCTTAGATAAGGTATGAAATTTTTAATGGTCCTTATAGGCATATAGTTGATATTAGGACAAGGACTTGCACTATTAAAAGTTGAAAATTGACAGGCATTCGATGTCAACATGTTGTATTTTCTTATCAACATAAAGGTATAGATCTTGAAGTTTATCTGGAAGAGTGGTATAAGAAAGATACATTCTTGAAGACATATGACTACTTTCTTCATCCAATGAAAATATGGCCTAACACAAGTGGTGTAGTGATTGAGTCTCCTAAGCCTAGATCAATGTCTGACAAACCATCAAAGTGTAGAAAAAAAAAGAAGAGTGAGCCTAAGAAGAAGTATGAAAAGTTATTCAGGAAAAGACTAAAAATTACTTGCTCCAAGTATCATTACGTTGGCCATAACAGAACAGTTTGTAAAGCTCAAGTAATACACTCATCTCTTTTAGTTTAATAATTACAAAATGATATTTATACTAAATATTTAATATGCTTTACTGATAGGATGGATGGGACACCTGAAAGCTCTAAGCAGGTAGCAAGTTCTAGTAGGCCACCAATCTATAGCCAACTACCAAGCTTCAACCAGCTATAAATGTTTAGCCAGCAAGGCAGTTCTATGTGTGTTAATACTTCAGCAGTTATAAGTGTGCATCTAGCTGGAACAGGTAGAGGTAGAGGCACTGACAGGGGTAGGGGAGCTGGCAGAGGCAAGGGCACTAGAAGAGGCACCGGTAGACATACAGATAGAGAAAATAAAGTTGTATCTGATTAGCAACCTGGGGAATAAAGAACCATTGGAGCATCAAGATCAACAGTAGAACAAAAGAGGCCTAAGGCTGTAGGATTTGGAGTCTACGTTGATCAAATGAGTGACAGTTAAACGTTAAATGTAAGTATTAATTACAACTTCATGTAATTCTTAATTATTTTTTGACAAATCTCATTTTACTTCATTTTATGCAGCCTGGAACTAGAGGTAAAAGAGTTGTCATTTCAGGTGTTTACAAAGACACCACTCAAATAAATATTGATATTAGTTATAAGCTTTGAGGAATAAAGTGGAAGAAAAAGAATGTTGTCATAATTTTATAGTTACTGAGTATGAGTCAGTCAAAGAAAATTCAACTTGAAAGTTCTAGTGCACTAGGAGGCATATGAACTTGTTGAATTAAATTATGTTTTAAGTACTATCTGTATTTTGGAAATTAGTTATGTGACTAATTTCATATTTGTTGAGGTATTTAAAGATTTTGAACTATTATTTATGGTCTATTTTAAGTTTATTCTGATGAATAGTTAGGTATGGTCAGAGCTCATTTGAGCAGTTGAATGGTAGATTATTTTGCGTAAGATGTGTTGATCACTTGCACTTGTGCTCTTGTGCTTTACATTATTATTGAATGATACTTTATTTTGTGTGAATCATTTCACAATGTGAATCATTTCACAGTGTGAATCATTCCTTGTGTGAATCATTTAAATGAATCATTTGACAATTAAAATGGTAAAATAGAGTAACCTAACCACACCAATTACAACAGGAAAGCGAAACCAAAATAGAGTAGAGTAGCATTGAACGACTTGTCTTCATTCCTTCTTCATTACTTCATACACAATTTAAGTCACAAAACAATTCAATTACAACAAGAAAGCTTAACTAAAACAGTCCCATACAAGTAACGTAATCCAGAATTAGTTAAAATCCAAGCAAAACTAAAACAATCTCATATACAAGTAACCTAATCCAAAATTAGCCAAAATTTAAAAATATTTCTTGAAGAAATTCCTTGTAGCCAAAATCACAATTGCACCAATACATATCATTATTAATTTTCTTGATCTATTCTTCTCTTCTTCAAATAATTGGACCTTGTTTAATAAATCTCACATCACCTTTTTTACTTGAGAAGGCATTTCGTCATCATACCAACTGAAGTAATTGCATCCACCTCTCACCTACAAGTTTAAAGAAAAAATTAAACTAAAAAATTTAGTTGTGGTCATTTGAAGAAAATGTAAGATGAATACCTTTAAAGTTTTACAGTAAAAGAATCTGCATCCGGTGTTGAGTAATGTCCATGAGGTCTTAATTTTATCTTTAACCCCAAATAAACATACCCCTTTTACAATTGAAAAAGGTGAAAACAATGAGAAATATGAATTAGCAATTACTATTAAAAATGACAAAGAGAAAGAAATTAAGAAGAGAATGAGAATTTAAGAGGAGAAGGATAAAAATCTGATGGCCTCTAACAAAAAATAGTGGATATGAAGAAGAGAGAAAGAAAGAGAAAAAAATAGGATAAGAGGAAAGAAATTAGGTATAAATAAAAAAAATGGATAATAACATCGTTGGGAGTGCCACATAAGTTGCTCTTGATAGATTTCACGAGTTTCACAGACGTGAGAACACACAAAGAGCCATGCCGGACGTTTATGCTTAATTGAAATCATTTGTGAGTGAATAAAGGGTTCAATAGGTACATGACCTAATTGAGGTGCCAATACGAAAAAAGTAAAAAAGTTCAGGGACCTCTCAATGTATTTTTCCCTATATTGCTCTATCTAGTAATAATGCAATAATTGGGCCTGTTTTTGTTATAACAACCTAAGGTTCATTGTTTTATAAGTTCAAATTATCTTATATTTATTTTCTAGATTTTTTATTGTAATTTGTAATCATAATTTTGTATGATTATTGAACTTATAATTAATTACAAGTTGTAGCAATTTTGTTAAAATATAGTAATAATTTAATTTTTAAATTAAAAAAATTATATAAAGTGTGTGTGTGTGTGTATATATATATATATATATATCATACTATATTAAAAGTGCAAAGGGTGTTATAAATGTTATTTGAACTTTATGCCTTTCATTAAAAATGTCTTCTTTAGATAAAATCTTCTTTTCACTATTTTACTCAATAAATAAATAAGAAAAAAATAATTAGAGATATATTTTAATATCAGAAGAATAATTAATTTTTCTTTGAAGTGAAAATTTTTTTTTAAGTACATAATTATTACGTTGCATCTGTTGTTTGAGTTATTTCAATCTTAACAATTTTCTTCATAGAATTAGTTGGTTGTTAATGAGCCTGAATAATGATTTATTCGGTGGATTCCATTTCTGTTGTGTTCCTAATGGAATTTCACTACATAACAGTACAAGGCCTCACTGAATTGGCTATCTTTGGAGTAAAATTTGAATCGGCTTTTTGTATTTTGCATGCGATATTGAAAATTACTCAAAAGGTACATATTTAATAGGTTTCAGTTATAGACGGTTCCTTAAAGTTGTCCACAAAATTTAATTAGACACTTCAACGGATCCTTAAAGTTGTCACATAATTCATTTAGACACTTCAATGAACCCTTATAATTGTCACATAATTCAATCAGACACTTCAATAAATGTTTTTTTTCTATTAGTCACTTTAGCTATCAAAAGTCATCGTGTAAGATGTTATTGAGTTATATAATTGCTTCCTTTGTTTTACATTATTTTGGATGTGTCTACTCTTAGTATTAGTTTGATGTCTTATGTTTGGAAGCTAAATGTACTTACTCAGTTCTTACTTTTGGATTAGATCTTTTATTTGATACTGATGTAAATAATTTATTGATATTAAAAATATCTACAAATAAACTACACTTAAATAGAGTAGCAAACTTGAAGAATGATGGTCTGTGTTATTCAACTCATGTAAGACTATTATATATTATTTTTTATCGCATTAAGATGGAAATTTTCCTAACATGTAAATAAACATTTATTAGAAATTATAAAAGATAAATCTAAGTAAACTATATATAAATATTATTCGAATTTAAAAAAAAATATTGTTCACCTTTTGTGTATAATGCGTGTGCGTGCGATGTGCATAAGACATCCTATAATTATATTTGGAAAGATTTCATTTTCTAGGTCGAAATTCTTGCTCTATAGATCAATAAATTGTTTTGTAATTTGATTCAGATGGGGTTGTTGTAGATTTTCATGTTGCTGCAATGCTTGGTAATGCTTGTGCTTTTTCAATCCAATTATCTGCAGGTACCATATTGTGATTACATTGTAATTGACAGCTTTATACTTAAATTCAAAGTTGATTGATATATGCATTTGTTGAGAGATTGTTATGTTTCTTCTTCTTATTTTTAAAGATTCTGTGTCAAGAATGAAATTTCTATCAAAACAGTCTCTTTACCTTAAAGAAAAGGTAGAGCGGTAAGGTATGTGTACATTCTACCCTCAACAAAATCCACTTTCTAGGTCTACACTGGGTATGTTGTTGTTGTTTTTGTTATTGTTGTAGTAGTAGTAGTAGTAGTATCAAAAATACATTTCTTGATAGTCGAAAAAAGACTTGATTGTAAATTCCTCTCGTCCAATAAAAGATGATTAGGAAACTGTTCTTGTTATAGTCGATGTAAATCTTAGATTTAAGCTTTATGAGCTCAATACTATAACCCCAAGTTCATAAGTTAAATTTCAATGTATACTTGATTTTTTACACACACATGTATATTACGTGTACTGAATTCATTTGAATCTGTCAATTATCAGCTCTGCTACTTTTGAATTATAGTTTTGTATAATTTTTTATTTCTTTTCAAGATATTAAAAGAAAAGATAAAAAGAAATTAGAGCAAATGCAATGGATGAATCTAGGAATTAAGTAGGACTGTGAAGTTGTGATCTGATTTTGTATGAATATTCTAGAGTTACAAAGTAGGTTTAGCCAACATACATTCACCGAAAATAATAGTTTCTATATTTTCAATCAAAGACGAATAAAATAATCTTAGTTTTTAGTTAAATACAAAATCATGTAAATCCTTACTACAAGAAGGTGTCAATCCCCCCAAATAGGCATATATATTAGTTTAATAATATACGAGAATTATGCATATATATTAGTTTTTTCACATTCTAATAATACAATAAAATGTGTATGAGCTTATGAAGTGATAGGTTGTATTCATATACTTCATGTAAATGTCAATTCCAAATCTTTTAGGACAATGATAACGACTCTGTTTACGCAGTGTTGGCTCTACAACTTTAAACAACAGGCATAACCTTAGGTCCCCAAATTTGAGGGGACTCATTTTATTATAAATAATAAATTATAATTTTTTTAAAAGAGAAATTATTGAACACTTGTAGAAAAAATAAAGTTTTTATATAAGAGAAAAGAATTATTAGAAGAAATTTTGTATATATGAAATACTATGTCTCAAAAAAGATGAAATACATTAATTATTTTATTAATTAAATAAATTATTAACAACGTCATTGCATATCAAGAATTTAAAAGACAGACTTTATAAAAAATTAAGTTTTCAAAAAAAAAAAAAAAACTTAAGTCCTCTGTTTGATTTTCCGCCTTAGACCACTAATATGGCTGAGCCATCCCTGTATCTAAGGTCAGGGGCGGATCCACGTTTAACTTATTAACCCCGACATAAATTATCTATATTTATAGAGAAATTATTCAAATAATAGATAAGTTAATTCAATAGCACCAGAGATAACAAAAAAAACCTATTTGGTTCCTTGGTCAGCTTGCTGTTTGAAGGCTTAGAATTTTGACAAAGTGTAAAGATTTGAATCTTAGCTGATGGATTTGTTTTATGAGCTTGAGATATAAATATCCGATATTTCCTATTTACCTTCTTTTTTATTTTTAAAATATAGTCTTCACGTATTCACGAACCACACTGGCATAGAGTGGTTGAAATGAAGGCTCACTTCGAGAGTCTTGTGTGATAAGAAGGTGCTGCTAAAGCTTAAAGGTAAGTTCTGCAGAGTGATTTTTTGACCAGTTATTTTGTAAGGAACAAAGTTTCTATATGTAGTTTTGATGATGAGCAGCTAACTACAAGGGACCACGTCCCTAGATGTGCAAGGTACAGTACAACTGGTATGCGTTGTCTGCACAGTTTTGTCCTCTTGTGTAACAAACTTACAGGTGATATTTTGTACTGATTAGGATAGATGGTCCAATGATCTTTCAACCCTAATCATTACTCAGCTATAAAATAAAAGAGATACCTCTTCATCAAATGAGTTTTTATTGTACAAATTCAAGAGCGAAAGAGAGATAGAAACAAAAACTCTATTTTAAAACTGCTCAAGCACTGCTCATGTTTTGATCATTGTAGTATGCTTAAGGAGTGATTAAGTGTTCTTGAGTGCTGATTCGTAATTGAACTACTCATGTTATAAGAGTAGTATTTTAGTTTGCTGAGTGAAGTGCTTAGATAGAGTTGCCTAAGTGTGAGACCGATTAGAGTTAATCAGCGTAAAGAAGGTCCTTTGTAGAGTTGTCAAGATAAGCTTGTAATAGAGTTATTACAAGCGAAAATGGCCTAGAGGTAGGCTAAAATCTAGACTATAATTAGAAGGTTGATTATAGTGGATTTCTTAAGGTGCTTGTGAGGGTAAGCCGTGATTTTTCTCTTCTTGAGTTTCCACATTAAAATCTTGTATTTTTAATTTTTTGTACTGTCTTTGTTTTTCTAGAACCTCATAGTTGCTTTATTGTTCATTGCTTGTCATTGACTCTGAGGGACCTGGTCCCCACTGTGTGGCATAACCTCCAAGGATTCCAACAATTGATATCAGAGCAGCTTCACTCTAAAAGGTCATACCTAGAGTATTCTGGTCATTATGGCTGCTACAACTTAACTAGGGGTGGAAAGAAAGAAAGCAAAACGGGAAAGATTCCTAGCCTTGAAGGATTTAGAGTCTAACCCAGGTGAAGAAGACATTGATGTTGCACTTTTGGCAGTAAGAATTTTTAGAGCTATAAAAAGGGGTGGTCATCTTAGCAAAACAAATGGTAAGATTAAAGGTTGTCACAAAAGTGGTAGCTCTAAAGCATTCATGTGAAACTACCAAATGCAAAAGAATGATGAGGTCCCTGAAAAGCCAAAAAGAAAAAATCCAGCTGAGTATGCAATAAAGAAAACTTTGACAGCATGGAGATTCTTTAATTGAACCTGATGAAGATGAGAAGTCTAGAAATATTTATATGCTAGCAGTGGAAGCCAGTCCGGTTATCTATAATTTTCTGTTTACATTAATGGCAAACTCAAAATATGAAAAAGAAAATGAGGCAACTTTTTTTGAAATTAAGGATAATACAAATAACTACTCTGCCAAAAGGATAAAAAGGCTTTCTAGTGTGTTGGTAGACTCTGTATGTGAACTAACTACTGAGAAAAATGCATTAGAAGTGAAGGTAGAGAATCAAGAACATGAGTTGATTGCTTTGACTTTCAAAATTTCTAAAAATGAAGTGTTGTTCACAGAGATAAAATCTAAAAATATGAGTTTGATGTGTAGTCTGAAGAAGGTAAATAAGGTAGATGAAAAAGGGAAGAAAAAAGCTTCATGGCTTCCAATTGATCTTGAAGAAAAGCTGAGGGATTCTCAAAAATACCTTATGTCTACACTTCACAGGAATAAAGAGTTAGAGAGGGACCCGATCCACTTGAAATAAGAGTTGAACAAGTCACTTAAGTGGACTAATTCCTCACTAATTCTTTCTGACTTGACTAGTCAAGGTGTTAATGATGGTAGAGGTCTGGGCTATCAAGAAAAATCCAATCTGTTGAGTCTAATGAAAAGGCTATTCATGCTGATAGAAGAAAGGGAACAAACTATTGTGCACTCACTGTGGAATAGATGGACATTTGAAAGAAAAATGTCAGCACTGGCTTAAGGAAATATTAAGAAATATTGAATACATTCAGTGGAAGAATGCACATCCAAAGGGCTTCAAGTATCTAAAAAGGGTAAAGAGGAAGCTATCACTTTCTAGATGGGCTAAGAAGAATTTGATCACACCATTATCCTTCTACTGGGAACTCAAACTTAAGTGGGTTCTCAAATTTAACTTGTGATCATGATTCCAGGCATGGGAACGGGATTGCAGTTAGGAATAGCTCACTGATTGAAAGGGTTCAAAGCTCAATGATGCAAGGTCTGACTATGTGCTCTCTCTCTCTCAAGATACTTCAAGCAAAGGTGTCTTATTGTGAAAATTGATCTCAAGTACCTGTTCCTTAGCTTATCCGAGTGAGGATGCTCTGAAGAATAAATTGAAAATGGAGGAATCCTTTTGGATTGAAGAAACAAGGGTGTACAAAGGCAAAAGACTAAAGAAAGAAATGATAAAATTAACCTGATCTATCATGTGAATTAGTTTCTCTTTCCATTGGCTATGTTTAGGAGACAGGTATCCTTGATAAGGTAAGTGCAGTTTGGTCTAACTCAGAATCATACCCTTGTAGGTATACACCTATAGGGACAATTTTGGTAAAATTCAGTTGAAATAAACATAAGATGAGAATTCACTCAAGAATGAGAAGGAACTAGTCCTATATCTCAGGTTAGTACCATTATAGAATGCTTCAATAATCTTAAAATATTGTCTGAAGGCCATGCGTTTTCTCATCTTTGTGTATAAGCTGTCAACTTCTGTGAAAAATGAAGAAACATCTTTCAAAGACAATGGTCTCTTCTCTAAACTTACTAAATCAGACTCTTTCACATTATTCTTCAATTAATTTAGTTTATCTTTCAAAATTAATCATCTACTATGAACCAAATTGGTCCCTTATCCTTACTTTTTTTTTCAAAATCAAAATGGTTGATATTCCTACTTTCACGATTCCAGCTAAACACTTCAAAGTAGATAAAAGTCCAATTGATCAACCTGAACATTCTAATATTGAATACTCTGATCTATCATTAACCAAAGCAAACACTTTCTTGAGATCCAACAAGAACCTAAGCTAACCTTTTCTTTCTCAGAAAATCAAAAATCTCTAAAAATATTAGTCCCCACAGAATTCTCTTCCGCTTTAGAAATTTATGGACAACCATTCATGATGGAGAATTCAAGTCAAAGTCTTAGGTATCACATTGACCAAAAATGTTCTCAACCAAAATTTCTTTTTTCTTAAAAGCCCCCAAACCTTCTATAAAATCTCAAAATCCTATTTTGAATGATGAACCCGACAAATATGAATTTTTTAAAATCCCTCTAGAACCTGGTTCTCCTACTTCCTCAGATTTAAACCCAATTTTTTCTAAATTATTTGGTGAAGAAATACCAGTTAAAAGGGTTGAACCTTCTTGGAATGAAAACTGGGTGACTGAGAATCTACTTCTGCTTGCACATGACACCTCAGTTAGTAGAGAAGAATAGGTAACGGGAGAAATAAATGAAGTTGATAAATGAAATAAAGTGTCATCATCTCTAAATGATGAGGATGAGGAGTTTGAGGATAAACTACTCTTGAAATGGACTGGAAAAAAATAGAGGGGAAGTAGAGGAAAGAAAAATATGGTAAACTTTATGGTAAAAATGGTAAAATCGTTGTATACCTCTAAACAAAGAAGACCCAGGAAAGCTAATTCCATTGAGGATAAAGATATTGCTGTAGAGGTTGCTGAGAAAAGAAAGATAGAAGTTTATATTGCTGGAAGGACCAGGTCCTCTAGTTTAAAATCTGGCAGTCCTGCTGAGATGAGGCAAAAACATATAATAGTAAAAAGAAAGAAAATTTATGAGGGACCTGGTCCCAATAGAAAAAGAACTACTATAGGAGAAGTATGTATTAGTCCTAAGAGAAGCAAACATGAGAAAAGAGAAAAGGATGTGGCTAAAAAATAAAGAAATAAAATATTAAGAACATAAAGAGTCCTATCAGGAAGAGTAGTTGATCCCAAAATGTATGAGAGACCTGGGATGATTGAATTTTTTGAATATGTCCGGAATTAAGGCTGGTTACACTTGTTTGAGGAATTATACCCCATGGTCTTTGATAAGAGATAAGAGAATTTTACTACACTATGGAATTCTCAGAAGATAGGTTAAGCTTGTCTGCACAGGTGCAATGAATGTCTATCTATTTGGATGAAGAAACACTGGAAAAAATCTTGGATATACCAGTTATTAGAGTTAGGATTATTGTAAAGAAACAACCCATAGCTGAGTTTATGATCAATGCCTCTAAGATGAGAGGAACATCTATAATAATTGTTAAAAAAAATTCCTGAAATATGAGTTTTTGCTGGTATTTGAATTCATCAACAAAGTCCTATTGCCAAGATAAGAGAAAAATATCATTATATCTGGGGTTGACCTATTCTTGATAGAATGTCTAAGTAATTTTGAATTGATTAGCCTGCCTGCTTTTATGATTGACCACATGAAAAAAGTAATTCTTGAGAAAGAAGGGAGATACGGAATGCCCTATGGGTTCTTGCTGAATAAGGTCTTGGATTATTTGGAGTAATTGGGACTAGAGGAATTCCTGGAATAGCCAAACAAAAGTTCACTCTATCTACTTTGGTAGAAAATGAGTACATAGAAAGCAAAATTAGAATTGTGTCCCAAGTATCTAAACTTTTGGCTGCTCATGAAAGCTTAAGCAAAGAAATAAAGGAATTGAGGATCTTAGATGAAAAGGATGCAGATATAATGCATTTAAGGTTAAAAAATCAGCAGGTAAATTCTGAGGGGCCAAGTGCTTCTGAAATACTGATATCAGAAAATACAGAACTCCATGTGAAAGTGGCAAAACTGTTTGGTGAGTTAATGAATTAAATGCAGAAGATATGAAACTCTCTAAGAAGTTACTGTATACCTATGCTGTAGAAAATGTTAGAATAGAAATGTTGATTAAGTCCCTTCCCCCAAGCCTCCTTCTTTCTGAGTCTTACTATCTATATTCTCTTACCAAATCCTATGTTAGTTCCACTCCTTGTTATCATGTGGCTTTTAAGGACAATTATTTTTGTTGATTGTTTTTAGTAAACTGAATTGGTACTTAATTGCTTAACAATGAATGAATTCTGATTTATGTGCTTAATTTGTTCTTCATTATTGTGTTGCCCTAGTGTCCATAAGTGAATTAGCCTGTACTTATCAATACTCTTGGTTTACTGTATTCCTTTTCAATGATGACAAAAGGGGGAATACTGAATTCATGTAGTAGGGACTAAGTACCAGGTAATTTATGTTGCAGAATTGGATGGCATACTGATAGGGGTAAGTAAGTGATGTGTTGAATAGATGAATGAAGTGTGCAAGTACAGGGAAGTATGGTAAGGCACAATGCTTAGAGTTTTTACTGTAAATGATAAATGATATGATAAATAGATGAATGAAGTATGCAAGTGCAGGGGAAGTATGGTAAGGCACATTGTGCTCAGAGTTTTTGCTGTAAACGACAATAAAGGACCAGGTCCCTGTGTTGCATGATGATAAGAGAAAACATGATGATAAGGGGAACATTCATCTTCAGGTGGTAATCACATTGATTAAATATGATGAATGTTCATTGATATTCAAAATTGCATAGTTGGTTTGTCATCATCAAAAAGGGAAAAAATTATTATTTGTTATTTTGATGATAAACAGCTAACTACAAGGGACTAGGTCCCTTGATGTGCAAGGTATAGTATAAATGGCATGCATTGTCTGCACAATTTTGTCCTCCTGTGTAACAAACTTATAGGTGCTATTTTATACTGATTGGGACAGCTGGTTTAATGATCTTTCAGCCCTAATCATCACACAACTATAAAATAAAAGAGATCCCTCTTCATCAAATGAGTTTTTTTTAGCACAAATTCAAGAGCGAAAGAGAGATAGCAACAAAAACTCTATTTCAAGACTGCTCAAGCACTGGTCTTGTTATGATCATTATAGTATGCTTAAAGAGTGAATGCGTGTTCTTGAGTGTTGATTTGTAATTGAAGTACTCATGTTATAAGAGTAGTGTTTCAGTTTGTTAAGTAAATTGCTTAGGTAGAGTTACCTAAGTGTGAGACTGATTATAGTTAATCAGTGTAGATAAGGTCCTTGATAGAGTTGCCAATAGGAGCTTGTAGTAGAGTTATTACAAGCGAAAAGAGCTAAGAGGTAGGCTAAAATCTAGATTGTAATCAAGAGGTTGATTATAATAGATTTATTGAGGTGCTTACGAGGGAAAGCCGTGGTTTTTCCCTTCATGGATTTCCACATTAAAATCTTGCATTTTTACTTTCCTGCACTACCTTTGTTTTTCTATCACCTCATAGTTGCTTTGCTATTCTATTGCTTGTGGTTGACTCTGGGGGACCTGGTCCTTCACTGTGTGGTGCTATCCCCAAGGGTTCCAACATTAGTGTTGGCCAGTTAAAATCTCCCACATTCAAAAGTTGAAGGTGACAGACATGAGAATATTGTGATGGATGTATAGCCTTACTAGAAAAGATAGGGTTAGAGATGAGATTAATCGAGAGAAGGTGGAAGTGGCTTCGGTGGAGGACAAGATACGAGAAATGAGGTTACGTTGGTTCAGATATGTGATGAGGAGGTGCTCGGATGCTCTAGTACGGAAGTGTAAGAGGCTGACTATGAATGATTTTAGGTAGGGTAGACGTAGGCCGAAAAAATATTGAAGGAAGGTGATTAGGCATGATATGGACCAGTTAAAGCTTACGGAGGACATGACCCTTGATAAGAAGGTGTGTAGGAAGCAGATTAGGGTTGAGAGTTAGTGGATAGGAGTTCATATGTAACAGTAGGGGAGAGTGCTTTGTTGGTGTCTGGTGTTTCTGGTTCGTGGTGTTTTGGTGATGTCTATAATTTCAAATAGATAGTTTATAGTATTATCTCGTGGTTATCTTGTTTCATCTATTAGCTAGCAGTTTGTTATCCCATTTGGTTTTATGCTTTTATATTTTGTGTTTGTTATACTGTTATCTGTCCTAGGCCGGGGGTCTATCGAAAATAACCTCTCTACTTCATCTGAGGTAGTGGTATGATCTGCGTACATATTACTCTCTCCGAACCCTACTATGTGGAAATATACTGGGTATGTTGTTGTTGTATAGTCTTCACATATTCTTTTTAAATAATTTTTGTTTTCTTAATTTTTCAGTTTTAATTTCCTTTTAACGTTAACCCGCATCACACTCACACAACCCATCCCATTGCCACCCCTGTCAATGAGTACGAAAGAAGATGACAACTCTAGATACTCACCTCAAAACCACACTGCTGCTGTCCTCTAAGCTACATTTCTTCCTTTTTCTTTTGTAGGTATATACTTTAGATATAATTTTTGACTCACTTTAATTTATGAACATTATAATGTGTAAATTTCTGCATTGCTAAGTATTGTCTATTGAAAAAAGATACTTAAGGATTAGTGCAAGTTAAAATAGAGAGCTTGGAAGTTTGGTTGTTTAGTATATGGAGAATTACAAAAGTTGCCCAAATTAAACTAAAATATTAGAAAAGGAAAGTAAAGTTATTAGAAAGAGGCAAAAGTCAACGTCCAGTCACATCTGTAATTTTCTTGATTTTTTTTACTATGGGCAATTTAGCCAAATATCCTTCAAGCTAATTCTTTTTTTCCCATCAAAAAGTGAAAAGCCCTTTTTATTTATTTATTTATTTATTTATAATGGTAATATTAATCGTAATTTCTCATTAACTTTCAAATTTGTTATTTTTTAATAGTTGTGAACTCATATTATGTGGTTTGAAGTAAATTTTATATTGAAGTGTGCATTCACGGGCTGAGAATTCTGGTTCACCACAGCTTAAGATTTTCATTCAAATATAATTGAATACGCAAAAATACACATGCAATGCACGTATATTAAACAAATTATATTAAAAGTGTGAAAGTCCTTATAAATGTTGTTTGAACTTTTTATTCTTCATTAATAGTTTCTGCTATAGATAAAATTGGCTCTTTACTATTCTTCCTCCAATTATTATATCATTATCTTTTTAATATTGAACATTAATTACAATAAATTTATGAAAAAAATAAATGAAAAGACTTTCTTAATAGATTAGTTTTCTGTTATGTTCTCATAATATATAGGACTTTAAAACCAACTAAAAATTTGGTTATGAAAAAGTTGACAAATATAGTTGGCAAAATGACCTTTTGGACCCTTGTACTATGTCGATTTTATAAGTTGGATACTTCTACTTACATGTTTGTCATCTGGATCCCTGAATCCACTAAAAAGCAACATTTTAAACCCATTTTTGGTGAGTGTAACACACTCTCCCCACGTCAGCTACCACGTCAGCTGTCACGTCTGCCTCATCTACCACGTCATCTGTCACGTCATTTAAATTTTTTTTTTAAAAAAGTATTACATTAAATTCCAAGTCATTTTTTAGAATGCTAAATAAAAAATTAATTTAATTAAATAAGAAAAATTTATAATTGTAGAAAAATTTGAATAATCATGTTTTTATTTTTGCTCACAAATTAAACATCAAATTCATTTCAAATAATTAAAATTCTTCTCCAACTAATTTAAATTTTTAACTATAAATTCATATATACAAACATAATAAATTTTTGATTTTTAAATTTGAATATCTTTAAAAAATTCACAAAAAGTTTAATTTTTTTCAAGCGAAATTCACTAATTATTTTCAATATGCACTATCACTCACTTTCAATTCAAATTTAAATTTTAATCCACAAAAAAAAAGATTTCAAATTTAAATTTTTATTCAAAAAAATGAAAAGAATTGAATT